>NC_139344.1:464013530-464341030 GCF_055883805.1 Amblyomma maculatum | reverse complement strand
GGAGGTCCTCAATATCTCCAACAATACGGAATAATTTGAAATCATCTGCGAAGAGCAGAATTCTCGCGTTCTTGACATATGTAACAGCAAATCATTAACAAACCTAAAAACTAATATCAGACACAATGCTGTTTTCAATTTTTATATTATTGATTTGTTTGAAAAAAAAGCGATTATAGGACCGTCATAAACGGCGCAGCGTATCCGCAGAACCGTGGATGCACTCGACACAGATACGATGCAGGCCGGTAGGTAGGCGAAAATTTTACTGATAAGCATTCACAAATTTAAATCATTTTTTTAATACATTAAATTTTATTAATTTTTCATTTTTAATTAAAATTTAAAATTCATTGAGGTTTTACATCCGAGGGTTTTTCTGGCGCATTCGCCCGGGTATACTGAACTAGACTATATTCTGTGGCGCGAACGCCGTCGCGCAGGCAGCACATTCTCGCATGGATGCCACGAGATGGCGCCACCGCAACTTTTCATACTCGGAGAAACTTCATACTCATTTCAGAGCAACGGAACTTAGACAAAACGTAAACCCAAACTTATGCAACGATCAAATAGCGCAGATAGCAGCAGTCATAGAGGAAGCAATAGAGAAAAGTCCCATGGAAGACTGGGATTATGAACAGGTAGAACTACTCATAAGGAGGAAAATTAAGGAGGTTAAAGTAGCAAACCGCTGGAATGGAAAGAGGAAGCCACGGAGCTGGTGCAATAAGGAAATCAGGGAAGCTATAGAACAACGACGGGCTGCTTCAGGGAACACCGAGTCGCAAAGAAAGCACAGGTATCTCAGGAGGAAATCGACCAAAAATGGTAACCATATCGACAAAAGAAACTTGAGGTGCAGGCCCTCGTCCAAAGTAAAATAAGGGAGTCCACCGATCGCTGGATGGCTGACATACACGATGCCTCTAGAGGCGGAGCAAGAACATTCTGGAACCGTATATGCTGGCTAGGGAAGAAGAATCAAAGAAAGCAGGATCGGAGTCAAGATAACGAGGGAAATTGTTTAAAGGGAGACAGCGCAGTGAACTTACATTACATCGGTTATAGCCGAGTCATTTAAGAGCGACGATAGGGTAATCTCCGCAAATCAGGAAGCAACACAAGGTAGCAGAATACAAAGCAGCTTAGAACTGACGATTCTAAACTGGAAAAAGGCAGAAAAAAATGTTCCTAAAAACACATCTACAGGAATAGATGGAATGCCGATCAAGCTGATTAATGAACTTGGTCCAAAAAGTAAGGAAACGTTGTTAAAAGCTCTGGAAACAGTCATAACGAATAAGCAAATTCCGGACAGCTGGCGGCAGAGTAAAATTAATTTTATTTATTTATTTACAATACCCTCAGGGCCCGTAAAGGCATTGAAGAGGGGAGTGGGTAAACAACAAAAGAAAATAAGCATAACCGTATCGTTTACAAGGATATGAATTTCAAAAATATCTAAAATACAACAATAAATACAAAAAATTATATACAATAAGAAGCAGTGCAAAAAATCCTGTCAGTATACAATATTAGCTAAAGCAGCACGAAAATTTGAGTTATCATTGATGGAAACAATATCTGCGTGAGGGTGGTTCCATTCAGTCGATGTTGGGGGTATGAATGACTAAGAAAGCGTGTGTATTACATCTATCGAGGCCAATTTTATGATGATGGTCAATGCGATGGGATACATAGTGAGGTTGAAAAAAAATTCGTCACTCAGGCTAGGATGATGATAGAGCTTGTGGAACAGGACTAAGCGAGATGTCTTGCGACGTGATCTTAATGATGGAAGTTGGAGGTCGGACTTCATGGCGGCAATACTTTCGGTTCAGCTGTAATTAGAATAAATGAAACGGACGGAGTTATTTTGAACAAGTTCTATAGCGGTGATTAGTTTTTCATAACCTGGATCTCATACAGATGATGCATACTCTAATTTAGGACGTATTCGTGTTTTATATAGCAATAACTTTAATGACGATGGAGCTCTGAAAAAGGTACGGCGTAAGTAACCAAGCATGCGGTTAGCGTTGGTAATTACATATTCAATATGGGTTGTCCACGTGAGGTTACAAGAAATAATTAAGCCTAGGTACTTATATGAGTTTGTTGAAATAGTAAACATGCGGATCATTAGAAATCCTTGTTACACGCATGCCTTTGCATTTACTAATATTGAGTTGCATTAACCATTTTTCACACCAGGTAGCAATCGCCGTGAGATCAGTTTGAAGACAGTTAATATCATCTGGGTTTTTAATTTCGCGGAAAATAACGCAATCATCGGCAAAGAGGTGCATGTTAGAAGTTATCTTAGAGGGCAGGTCGTTGATGTAAATTAAAAAAAGTAAAGATCCCAGTACGGATCCTTGAGATACAGCAGAGTTCACATCAGAAAGCGAAGAGTTATGACCGTTAACTGATACGAATTGTGAGCGGTTAGTAAGAAAGCATTCAATCCATTTTAAAACGTTCGGCTCAATGTTAAGATGACGAAGTTTGTGAAGCGGCAGGTTATGACAAACCTTGTCGAAAGCCTAAGAAAAATCTAAAAATATGCAATCAGCGAATGAGGATTGATCTAGAATGTGTTGCAGTTTATGGGTGAAAGATAAGAGCTGAGTCTCACATGAGTGCGACTTACGGAAACCATGTTGTGCCATTGTAACTTACAGCATGTACTTGTTAGAGAGATGGGGCGATAATTGTTTGCAATGTTTTTGCTTCCCGGCTTATGAAGAGGAACCACCTTCCCGATCTTCCATTGCGTAGGTAATGTACATGTGTCAAGATACTGTTGAAAAATCTTTGTTAGTATGATGGAACTATAAGTGAAAGTGTTTCTCAAAGATTTAGCGTTGATAGAAACGAAACCGGGAGAAGCATAATAGTCGAGCTTTTCAATAAGTTTTGCAACACCAGCTACGTCTACCAAAATTGGGAACATGGTCGGGTAGGTATAGTTCTGTGATTCAGGAAACTGAGAACTAGGAGCATTTGAAAAATTTTTAACAAATATATCGTTTAAGAAATATGCACATTGGGTGTTGGAAACCTGCTGGCCAGACGAGTTCTGTAATGTAATTAGGTTTTCAGAGGAAGGGTTAACTACGCGCCAAAATTTACGGACGTTAGTTTTCAACATGGAAGGCAAAGTATTGGAAAGAAAATGACGCTTAGCGCTTATTAGGGTGGAGATGTACTCTGAGGAAGCTAGTTTATATGCCATCCAACGTGAATTAGTAGGCGATGCTTTAGCTGCACGATAGAAGCGTTTCTTTCGGTTAGAAAGGCGTCTGATATGACCGCCGTACCACGGGGCGTAAGTATTTGAAATGATGGTGCGGTTTGGAAGGTATCTTTCAGTTAAATTTTTTACTTTGGCTGCAAAACTATCCCAGTTTGTCTGAACAGTACTGTCGTGAAAGTTAGTCAAAACATTGTCCAGGAAGGCCGATAATTCTCTATTGATAGCTCCAAAGTTTGCTTTTTTGTAATCGAAAATCAATTTGCTGTTTTTGTTCGGCTTAGGGCAATCCAGGCTGAGATTGAAGTTTAGCAACGAGTGGTCACTTATACCAAGTAGAAATATAATATCAGAAGCAAGGTTAGGCCGATTAGTTAGAATCAAATCCAGGGTGTTTGCAACATGGTCGGTAACTCTTGTGGGACGCGATAGCAATTGTGTTAGGGAAAAAATAGAACAAACGTGTAGAAATTCATTGGCTTGGGCTGAAAAGGATAACAAGCTAGGAAAAGAATCGTTCCAAGTAATATTTGGAAAATTAAAATCACCAAGGAAGAATAGGGGGGACAAAGGATATAATGCACAAGCCGCGTTGATGGCGTCATGAAGGTCGTTATTAAATGCAGAGGGATATGAAGGGGAGCGATAACATGCACCAAATATCACTTTCACATGACCTAGGGTTACTAGCTTGACCAGACTATTTCTAGATTAGTTTTTTTTTTTAGATGCGGAATGAGGGAATGTCGCTTGAAATAGCAACAAGAAGGCCCCCTCCGCGGTGGCCATTTCGATCACAACGGTAAATTGTGAAGTCACGCGCATTTTCGAAAATTTCAAAATCTTGTGTATGTGCAGAAAACCATGTCTCAGTCAAAACGATTATGTTTGCAGAAGTAGAGTCGACTGCTGAGAATAAGGATTAAAATTTATTAACCACGCTTCTAATATTAGTAAAAAGAACAGAAACGGCAGCTACTCTTAAATGGCTACTACCCCTCACTCTCTCTTATGTTGCGGCTTCATTAAAGGAGGTAGCATCGGTATTAACGTTGCTATCGCTTGACTTGGTTTCCTTAACACTGCAAGAAATGGGAGTGTAAATGTAGTGCTTGTGGTTTAGAAGCAGTTTGTTGTAACGTAATTTAAACTTGGGAGACCCATCCCGACTGTTGCCAAATTCGATTAATTTTTTACGGGCGAGACGGGTTTAGGCCGAGAAGTCTTCACTAACACAAATGTCCTTGTCTTTGAAATCACTACGCATAGCAAGTATCTTTTCTTTTATTTTGTAGTTGCCGAACTTAACAATGATCGGACGGCACTTATTAGGCGCAAAGGAACCTAGGCGATGCGCACGATCAATTGAGTCTGCTGAAAATGTGACTAATGACGAGTTTAGAAGCGATGTTATTTTTGCTTCAGTTTCCTGCCAGGATTCTTTACTCTCTGAAATGCCATGAAATATTAGATTGTTTCTACGCGATCGGTCTTCTAGTTCATCGAGCTGGGATTGAAATTGGTTATTTTGCGTTGAGATTTCATGTACAGAATACTGAATAGCGAAAAAATCGGCGTCGTGCTGGTCGAACAATTTGTTTTTTTCTTCCAGGTCGTCTATTCTTTTGTAAATACTGGTGATTTTAGTTTCCATGTTCTTTTGACTATTCTTGATAGCTTTGATATCAGCCGCCAATTCAACGTGACTATTCGAAGTTTGCAGTGAACGAGAGTGAACATCTTTCAGTAAACGGAAAAGAGTGTTCATTTGCTCAGCAGGATCGTCCGGCAATGAGTCGATTTCCGTAAGTGATTCGCATCGCGTATTGGAACCAGGGTTGGACTCAATGTCCCCAGTGCAGGGACAGGAGAAAGGATGCACATAAAATACTACAGGCCGATTACCATAATATCTGTTATGTACAGGTTGGCCATGCAGGCGGTGAAATTAAAGGAGCAAGCATGGGTAGAAAGTAACAAGATACTCGGAGGACTTGTTACCTAAGGCTTTTCGCGACGAAGTCTTGCCGGTGTCCCACGAAGACCCTTCTGGTCACCTGGTTTTTTCCCGAACTCTGGCACGCATACGTCAAAAATAATATTGACCTAAGCTCACTGCAGAGGTCAAGCACGTCAAAACTTGCCGGGAGTGCCAACGTCGAAAGACTCCGCCGACTAAGCCGGCCGGACAACTACAACCTATTGATCCGCCAAAAGTCCCATTCCAACAAGTCGGAATGGATTTACTCGGCCCGTTTCCGGAGTCCTCGATCGACAATTCGTACATTGTGGTCACCGCTGACTATCTCAGCCGATACTGTGAAACGAAAGCTCTTCCCCGTGGAGCCACTGGTGAAATTGCGACTGTTTTTTTGCAGCGAATTGTACTTCGCCACACTGCACCCGCCGTCGTTATAACTGACAGTGGACAGTGGCTTTCACTTCGGCGCTTACAGAGGAGGTCATGCGACTCAGTGACACAAGTCACCGAAAAACAATCGCTTATCACCCGCAAACAATTGGACTTACCGAATGGCTTAATAAGACAATCGGCGACATGATTTCAATGTATGTCGACGAGGACCATCGCAACTTGGAAGCAATATTCCCTATGTCACCTTCGCCTCGTGAAACCTGAGTGACGAATTTTTGTATGCAGATCAAGAAAACGCATTTATTAGACCAATGAGGCTATCTTATCACGATAAAAAAGTTTTGTTGATGAAGTATTTTTTGTTTGCTTAACAAAGCATGTGCAATATATTGCACATTGGGACTCAGTGGATGAAAAAAACAATATCTAGAGAGATTATGGATAATGGGCAAGAAAGCTTTTATTGTGCCCTTCAATGATATCTCTAGGCATGAAACTGTTTAAAGCAGTTTCTTGAAGAAGTTATACAAAGAAAAACGTCACAGCGAGTGCAACGAAACTTTGTGCGTTCAGAACAGAAGGGGTTACGGCATCTTGATGCGGATTTCTGCAATGAAAGTTCGGGCATGTGTGTTGCTCCGGCTGTCCGGAAGGAGACGGGAGGCAATGGTGTTGTCTTACTGGCAGGGCGCTTCGCTGGCGGCTCATCGTCGTCGCTGCCCACATCCAATTCTGCTCTCAGCAAATCCTTAGCAATTATCAGTTTGAAGTCCAGTAGACTTAGTGTGTTCTTGCTGGCAACTCCTAGGAGTTGAGAGTCTTCTTTATACTTCAACCATGCATTAACGACAGCCACGTCCGCAAGAAAACAAAGAGAACGAAGAGTCCAGCGCGTTGTCCTTGCCTTGCTTGGGTAGAGACTCACCATTCTATCGCAGAGGTCAACGCCTCCCATATTCTTATTGTACTCTTCTACGATAGCTGGCCGAGGTACATCCTTATAGACTCTCTCCTTCTTGCACCATCTTTTGCATTCTCCTACTGGCTCCTCACCAATGTGTGAAGAAGCGAACGTAATGGTCTTGTTGTCGACCCACTTAACGAGGCAAATGCCATCAGCCACATTGACAGTTTGGCAAAAGGATCCGCGGCCTTTCTTCACCAAAGTTTTGTCATCAGGGAGCTTAGAATCCTTTGGTACGCGATTCTTCATTATGGTGCCAGTTCCACGCAGGCCTTGGCTCGAGAGGTGACGAAGCAGGGGTGCAGAAGTGAAGTAGCGATCAAAAAATAAAGAACTGCCTGTTGGCATGGACTGTGACAATCTAAGCACAGCACAAGCACCCACACCAAGCTCTGATCGGTCAGCTGCGAGCGCAGACTTTCCCTGATATATTTCGAAGTCTAGAACCATTCCACATGGGCTGGAGAGCACAAAATTCTTCAGCCCTGTTGGATGAGGTTTACCAGGGACGTATTGCTTTAGTGTAGTTCTGCCTGCAAACGGTATTATTTGCTCGTCTATGCTTGCTGACGGGCTTCTTGGAAGCTGGAGGCAAGCCGTCCTTATCATTTCGATGAACGGTCGCAGTCTCCACAGCCGGTCGGCTTTCTTTTCCTCATCACTGATGTCCAAGTCATTCACAACTTTTATGTTTTTTCGCAACAAGAAGAAGCGATCGCGAGTCACAACATCCGCAATTGCAGCGACTCGTGTTTGCCTTGCCCAGTAAAGACGAATCTGTGGGTATCCTAAGCAACTCATCATGAACGTTGCACCTATGAAATGTTTCATTTAGGCAGTGCTGCTATTGAGCAGAGTCCCCTTTCTTTGATGGTAGCCCACCTCACTCTTTTCGTGCATATTGCGGTAAAATTCTTCAGAAAAATATTGCTTGAAATAGTCCAGAGCTGTCCAATTCGTTCGAGAATCGGGCTCAGTATCCGGAGTATCCGGAACATCGGGTAGAGATGACACAAACGGAGCATGCTTCCAAGGAGGGCATTTCCCCACACTTGTTAATGGCCCGCTGCCGGAATCTTCCTCGTCCGAGTCGTCTTAAAAAAAAAAAAAAAAAAAAACGGCGTCAAGTTCCGCATTTTGCACTTACATTGTAAAAACTTATATTAGGAAACTTACCTGAACAGGAAACATCTGGTTGTGGCGCTTGTGTTGACGTTTCGTTCAACTCGTCATCCGACAAGTCGAGATCCGACCCGTCCTGGGAGGCGATGGCCTCCAAAATCGCCTCTGCCCTGCTCAGATTCAACCCTGGCAGGGGCCAAAGAAAGCCTAAATTACAAACGTTGCTTACATATCAATTGGAAATAACTTTTTGAGTAAAACTGAACATCATCATAACGTCTTCCCACGCAGGAAAGCACTTACGGTGAACAGAATGAAAACAACCCCATGTGTTGTAGTTCAGTCCCAGTGTGCAATACAATGTACACAAAAAGTTCAAAGTGGCCACGAACAAAATAAGCGCTTGCCTCACGATAAATTATGCTCAAAATGATGCCTGTACATTCCTGAACCTGTTCATTGCAAAGTTCAGAACATTTAGCAAAGGGTTAAGTAAATAGGGGCAACTTACTTGGTCGCATTGAATAAAACGACGTCGTCGGTATGGACGCCATTTTCGAACCTGCCCAGCAAGCGCTCCCGCGCGATTGACTTCTCTCAATCTTGGCCAGATGGCAGCACATGTCTGTGCAATACATTGCACAGGAGGACTTAGCGCGTACCGCAGCTGCAGCAGGGCTTCGACGCTGAGACCGAGTGTGCAATAAATTGTACACTGGGTCTCACTGCGCCACAAGAAACGACGCATTTCACTCTGTTTCGTTTAGTCCACGGCCGCGAAGCCATGACTATGCTGGACGCAATGCTACTTCCTGATCGTGTTAATCCCGCAGTCATGGGTGCCGATGAATTCGTTCTGCATGCCGAGGACGCCCGCCAACGTATACGACAGCCTATCCGGCGCCAGAAAGAAAAAGACGCTCACCGGTACAATCTACGCTACAGAAATGCGAGTTACGAGCCCGGAGAACTAGTTTGGGTGTGGAGCCTGCTTCGTCGATAACTTGGCCCTTATAAAGTCGTTCGTCAACTCAGTGAAGTGAACTATGACGTTACTCCCTAGGAAACTGTTCGTTCCTCTCGACGGCCAACGTCCGAAGTGGTGCACGTTGCACGAATGAAGCCCTACCACGCCCGTTAACCGTGTAGGGCTAACACACATTTGATGCACACCTTTGCAGTAAACGCTCGTTATTTGGACGCAAAGCACCCAGCCTTTTCATGCCATATATTTATTATTGTTTTGAGTTGGACACATGTGACAAACATTGCAGCCTTTACACTCTCCAACTCGATCCTGCACCATTATTTGGCGAAGACTGCGGAGGGAGAACAGAGTAAAATGGGCTGTAAGCGAAGCTAGAGCTGTGCACGGGTTCGAGCTGACTCGAAAACCCTTACAAGGCTTGGCTCGCAGGCCGTGCTCGGTCCGCTTGGAAGCATTCTTTCTCTAGTTGTTGCCGGGAAAGAGCCAATGTATATTTGTCTCTGGCGAGCCGGGCCGGACACTACGATTATGAACACGTGCAACTTTCTGAAAAGCGTAAACACGGCCATATTACGATAAGCAGAATGCGTCAAATTTTTTAGAGCTTCCGAGTTCCTTCCCGGCGTCGGCCCACCTTTCATTCCTGCCTCCTCGACGAGACCGTATCTTTTGTTAGCCATCAGTGACCGAGCAGAGGGGACCAGGCCGCCGCAAATGCATAAATAAAATCATAATTTATTGTTTTCGCACAAGAAGGTTATTCTACTTTTGTACTGTCTCTCTTTATGTGAAGCAAATTTATCATTTCAAACGTGGCCACCTAACATTTGACAAGACTGAATAAAATTATCAGCCTGAAATTACTTCCTTCTGTTTGGTTTCGTTTGGTCTGTGGGATTTAGAGTCCCAAAGCGACTCAGGCTATGAGGGACGCCGTAGTGGAGGACTCCGAAAATTTCGACCACCTGGGGTCCTTTAACCTGCACTGATATCGCACAACACACAGGTGCCTTCCTTTTCGGCTCCATCATCGCTTCGGCTGCAAATATGGCATGTACGACCAGGCCTTAAATCTGAGCGCCATACCGAGCCGGGCCGGACCGGACTCAGGCCCTTTCAGATTACGGCTGGCTAGGCTCGGTGTCTAAATTTCCGCCTATGCACACCCCTAAGCGCAGATTCATGCCCTGACGCTCCTGCTCCATCCTCACCATGCCTGGGACGGCTACTGCTTTGCACGTTCTTTTTTTCGGCACTTGCGTTTGCTAAAGCTTTGCTCTTCTTCCTTGCCTCTGTCGGGGCTTAGAGGAGGAAAGATACGCTGGGCAGCCTGGAAGTCCAGGCAAGCAACGGCTTCCCTCGCGGAATCCTCACTTCACCGTTTTTCTCAGGCACATTGTCCCATGCTACGTTCGAAGGCAACGAATGGAGGACCCGAGGGCTAGGTATCACGATCGGCTCACTCGACGAACAACGACAGCGTACAGAACGAAGACGAAACGCAGCCCAACATTGAAAGGGGATCCATGAACGCTGCAATGGCAAGCAGCAACGACATGGACAGCCCCAACGAAGCAGTGACCGTTCCCAGTGCCTTCGACTTCCAGGCGCTGATGCAGGCTGCGATCCAGATGGCGGTACGAGAGGCATTGCAGGGAGCAGCCCAGCTAATGAAATCGGCTCAATCGCCACTACACCGCTACGAAAGCGTCGAAGCGTACTTCTACGACAAGCTGGCCAAAGCAAGGCGCTGCAACATCGGTGAAGCGGCTTGTATCGAGTGCGTCATCACTGGACTCAACGACGAAGATCTGGTGCGGACCCTCAGCGTTCGAGACAACGCAAGCCGAGATGAGTTGCTCCTGTGCATGGAACGGCTCCATGACTGAACGGACACCATGAAGCAGATGAGACACAATACGCTCTATTAGCCGTTGGGTGCTCGACGTTCACACCGCGTCGAAGAGGGCAACGACAGCGTAACGGCAACTACTCAACGTCCACCTCGCACTAGGCGAATCGGCGAAGGTATCCGGATGGAAATACAACGAAAAAGGCAAGCCACTTTGTTCTAATTGCCCTTCATACAGACATTTTTCGGTAGCTTGCCCAAAACCTCAATACAAACCGCTATGCACGAATTGTGGAAAATCAGGTCACGAGACGAAAGATAAGAAAGGCTCGACAACTAGCAACGGGTAGAAACCAGCTGTCATTGCGCAAGCGAGCAACGATATAGTGGGTAGCCATGGTTCCAAATCAGAAGTACTTCATGAGTGCCAATGTGAACGGGAAGCCGATTAAGGCATACGTCGACATGAGAAGCCAATGCATAACGATGCGGGAGAGCGGAGCAGAAAAGTTGAAATTCTCATATTAGCCTCTAAGCCGTCTCTTTCCAATCAGAGGGTACGGATCTGGAAAAACGACGCCAATGGGCAGTTTCAAAGCAAATTTGACGGCGGACCAGGCTACAGCCGACGTCCAGATCCAAATTGCCCAAGACGATGTACAAGCTGTCCCACTGCTTGTCGGGCAACCCTTTACCGAACAGCCGCACATGACGGTGGTGTGCGACAATAATACAGTGCGCATTTTCGAGGAGCATGACAAGTCGGAGGATGAGGATGGGACTCTGGCCAAATTAGCTGTAGGGCCCTACCACTGCGCCGAGTGAACTTGTGGGCGAAGGAGGCTGTTGTCATACTTCCGAATTACGCCGGATTTGTTGCACTGGGCAGGGGCAACATTACACGCAGTGACATCTTCGTCCACGGAAAGCTGCACGAGCCACGCGGCCAATACGTACCAAGCCGTATGCTGAGAGAAAACGAAGGATGGGAGCTATGCATAACTGTAGCGAACATCTCAGGTCCCCGCTGATCATCGCGCAAAACCGGAAATTCGCAAGGGGAACATTTTTCATGGAAGAAGCATATTCGGTACCCTCCATTCTTTAGACTGCAATGAAAGAAAGCCGACAAAAGCAATCTCGGGAGATGTTGTAATGGCCGGCTCGTCAATTTCCAACACGCAAAAGGAGTAACTCGTCGCGGTGATTAACGAGTAACGCGACTGCTTCGCAACCTGCCTATCGGAAATCGGCTGTACATGCGCAACTGATATGAAGATAGAGGTGACCACGGACACTCCAGTAAAGTACCGCTCTACCGCTTAGCGCACTCGGAAGGGCAGGCTCTGCGCATTGTGATCGACGAACTCAAAAGGCTGGAGTGGTTACGGGCTGTACCTCTGCCTACGCGAGCCCTATCCTACTTACAACAAAAAAGAGCGGTGAGAAACGGCTTTGCGTAGACTTCCGAGCCCTCAACAAAATAACCAAACAGGATAGGTGTCCGCTCCCATTAATTGACGACCAACTTGGCAGGCTCCACGACAAACGAAGTTTTACGAGCCTAGACCTTGCGTGCGGTTATCAGGTGTTCATCAATGAAGAGAGCAGAGAAGACGGCGTTCTTCACTCCGGACGGTCATTACGGATTCACCCGCATGCCATTCGGACTTGTCAACGCACCGAGCGTGTTGCCGTGCATGATAAACATGGTGCTCAAACGGCTCAGACAAACAAAAGTCATGGCGTACATGGATGACTTGCTGATTCTTTCGGCTTCATTTGAAGAGGGTTTTCTCAGAGCCCTTGTTGCCACTCTCCGGGCTCCCCGTTGACTGATCACCGACCATGGATCCCCTTACACCAGCTGACAGTTCGAGAAGTACTGCAAGTATATCCACATAATTCAAGTGAAGAAAGCTACGTGCACACCTAGAGCCAACGGACAGGGCGATAGGTACAACCAAATGATAACGCCCGCCATTGCCAGTCTACCAGAACGAGGCAACGGAAAGGACTGGGACGAAAATCTAAAGCAGGTGCATTGGGGAATCAACAACACCGTAAACCGAGCTACAAAGGCGACGCCATTTAGTCTGCTTTTCAACTTTCACCCACGAAACGTGACAGGAGACCCATTTGATTACGCCATCGCTCTGGAGCTTGACGCCAGCCTTCTTAAGCTACGGGAGACGGCACTTGACAATATTCTTCAGGACCAGAAGAAACAAAAGAGAGTTTCAACAAGCGAAGAAAGACAGCGGCAAGCTACCAACCAGACGACATGGTGTTGATCGATAGGGAGCCAGTTTCAAAGCGAGAGTAGCGCAAGCAGTGCCCAAAGTACAGGGGACCGTACATGGTCGTGGAAAAGGTTCCTAATGAATGATACAAAGTGCAAGACTTCCCCGAAGTACAGCGTACCCGGTGATTCTACGGAGGCGTCGTGGCAGCGGACCGGATAAGGCGCTTCACATTGGGAACCGCGGCCAGCAGCGATTCCTATTCCGAAAGCACCGAAAGCGACGACGGCCCAGCGGCCTACGAGTAAGAAAAAAAAGAGAAAACCAAGAGCCTATTCTAATCATGAGGGAAGGTCCTTCTTCAATGATTCCAACCGAGGATGGTTGGAAAGAAAAGGATGGCCGAATGTTGTCGACAGACAGGCCACGCACTTTTGGCCCACGGATGTAATGCGCGCAGGCCCTCCCCGGGCTCCCGCCTCGGACTCCACAGGGGGGGGGGGGGGGTGCTCTGCTCCGCTCGAAGTAGCTGTCGTGTTACTCGGCCATTCCGACCTCGGATATCTGGCGGGAGAGGGTGTGCTGAGAGGGACCGAATGGACAGTGCTGCCACCTAAACGAACCCTTTTCGGGCAGTGTGTGATTTGTACGCCGTGCGAGCGAGTGTTGTAAACGAAAGAACAATAAATCTGCTCCGTTGTTTTGTTTAGACGACTATGTCGACTACAGTAGGTTTTATAATATATTTTTCAATTCGCGAAGCAGCGTGTGAACCGATTGCACTCATTGGCCATTTATCTTAAAGGATGCTGGGCTATATTCCACCCCACTCTTAAGAATTTTGGTGACTGTTGTTTATACAATTAGTGCTCCTCAGCACTGATGGATGACAGATCGTCCATTCTATGCCGTAATTAGAAGTCGGAGTCGACGCAATGACACCTCAGCATGCCTGTATTTGCATCCCCCGTACTAAATTCTAATGTCCTCACTATTGCCTTTTATTTGCACACCGCGCCTAGTGAGAAACATTTAAAACTGGATTCTATGAGCACTACACAAAGAAGGTATAGTTTGTGTTAACTCAATCCCCTGTGAGACTCATTAAAAGACCAAGATCATCTTCACTCTGCGGTAAACATACACACTCTAATATATTCATAAACTTTCCAAAGCCAGAAGCACAGTATTAAAAGATAGTTAGTAAGGCTTAGGAGTAGTGTACAGGCTTCGGAAGCATTAGGCAGAGCTAATTTTATTTCAAAATGAGAGAAGTCGGGAAGCAAGCTCAGCTTTATTAGGAACCAAACTTCCTGCTTTTGTTTGTGCGTGTATTTCTTCTCCAGCTCACACTGCTCACCAAAAACCAAATCAAGATCGCGTAGTGTCTGAATTGCACATTAAAGAGGAATTGTCTTCACATGACCCAGAACGTAACAAGGTGTGGCTTTGAAAGCACCTTGCAAAGAGAACTCTTGAAATAAAGATTTTTTAGAACAAACGGAGTGTTGCTGATAAGGCACGCCACTGGCGATGAGAGCCTCGGCAGTGGAGTGACTATTATGTCATGTATCGAGTCATGTATATATATATACAGGAATTTTCTTTAAATAAAATCAGTTTTTTATCAGCGCTGTGTGTCCTCCACCTTCGACATTGCCTTCGAGCTGTTTAAAATTTCATCAAGAACAACCAACTAGTCTGCACGTCAACTCTTGTATATAAATGAATTGGTTTACAGCAATCAAAGGCGCAGTAGCCGTTACACTTCGTGGTGGCGACCCGAACTGAGCCGTAAAGGCTGGAAGACTGGATTGGAAGAAGGGTGAGTTGGTTTGGTTTATGGGGTTTGACGCTCCAAAGCGACGAGAGACGACATAGTGGAGGCTTCTTTAACGTGCACTGAGATCGCACTAAGGAAGGCGCCCAGCCTTTATCGAAAAACGCTTGGCGGCCTGGACTCGATCCCGCTTCCATGGAAACAGCACTCGAGCGCCATCAAAAATCCACCACCGCGGCGAGGCCGAAAAGGGATTAATGTGGTAGGGAAAGAAGGCACGCAAAGAGGTGCTTTGAGTGCGTGGGGGGGGGGGTGTCATGAGAGGGGGGGCGAGCTAAAGAATAGTTTTGACCACTTTTGGATATCACCTGTAGTGATATCGCAAAGCACACTGCCGCCTTTTTGCATCCACTAAATCAACCCGGCTGGTGAGGCGCGACAAGCAAGTCATTGTTTTGGTTGGCGGCTCTATTTCTTGCAAAGGAAACCAGCGTTAAAAGACAAAGCTAGACCAAAGTTGGTAACGTCCCGATTGCCTGGGCCTTTTCAAAAATTATGGGCAGCGGTAGAGTGATGCTTTGCGAATCATTACAATAATGAAAGGAGCATAAACGTTGAGTGACCTCGCTTGTGGACGCCTATTTTCAGATATGTGGAGACAAGCGCTGGAACACCACTTATAACAACGTTACTGGGTGCGTAGAGATGGTCGGCGAGCACGGATGGATCTCTTTTCCTGGAAGACCACGCACAAAAATATTGGTGAGCAATACTAATTCGGACTGTGTCCTCTAGACGTCTGCATAATATAATTTTATAAACGGGGAACACGCATACGTGTTTATCTAGACAGCTATTTGAGATTTTGTAGCGGTGACAGCTAGGTAAATGTACTAATATTTAGCGACAAACATATGTATTGTTGCAGCAACGACGCTAAGGCTCTCGAATTTTTGTACCGGCTCGCCTCTTGTCCAATACTCCCAGGCATGCTGCGCAGCCGGCACTCCATGACGTCACCATTGCTATGGCCGCGCCATGGCTGGGCGAGATTGCTAGGGGCGCCATGGCGGTGGCGGTCACCATGGCAACGTCTCCGAGGGGACGTCATTGCATACCCGTCTCCACTTACGCCTTTTCTTGTTCCTTCTCGCCCGCGTTAAACCTAATTATGTTGTCTTAATTATTGACTCCCATCAATCAATTTTTGATATATTTCGATCATTCATTATCATTTTCACTTCTATGTCGAAGCACACGTCGTCTTCAGGTTGCGTGACGTTACGTCAGTTTGGACGTCGACGTTAGCACGCTCGGCTATGTCGACGCCTAATTGGATTTTTGGCTGTAAACACGGAGTAAGATAAGACAGAAGCGCCGACTCTGGCACGCTGCAATTCATTCGGCGTAGGTCGATTTTCTACACGAACGCCGAGCCCGCGTCCGGCACTCAGCATCGCACTTGACTCTCTCCTTCCGCTTCCCTTTCCTCGCCGACGGGGTTTTGGTCACGCTTTCCTCCTCCCCAATCCTCCTTGCAGAAAGAGACAAATATGCGCACCACCTGTCAACAGTGTTGCGGAACGAAATGCACCCAAGCATTCTAGAGCACTATATAATCCCGGTATCAACAACCTCACATATGCAGATGATACCACTTTAATGGCAGTAAGTGAAGTGGAACTCAAGAGACTTCTGATGCGCGTACAAGAAAAGAGTGAGAAGTTTGGGCTGAAATTGAACATTAAAAAGACAAAGATCATGGCGTCTTGCCCTATCAAGTCCTAGAACATCAAGGGGCAAGAAGTGGAAGCTGTGACAGATTTTCTCTTTTTGGGCTCCAAGATTATCCCGGAATGAGACTGCAGCCATGAAATTAGGAAACGCTTGCTTCTGGGAAAGAGAGCCATGTTTAGCCTTGACCGCCTAGTAAAAAGCAGAGACATTAGTCTGCCAACCAAGATCCGTATAACTCGTGCTATGGTCTTTCCAGTTGTGATGTATGGATGCGAGAGTTGGACTGTGAAGAAGGCTGACCGCGGATGAATTGACGCGTTTGAATTGTGGTGCTGGCGGAGACTCTTGAGAGTTCTTTGGACTGCCAGAAGATCAAATCAGTCGATACTGTCGACCATATACCCTGACAGCTGATTGGAGGGTCAAATTCTAAAGGTAAAGCCCAGATACTTTGGTCATCTGATGAGAAGAGAGGAGTCGCTGGAGGACGATTTGATGTTGGGAAAGGTTGAGGGTCGCCGGAGAAGGGGTAGGCAGCGAACGCGATCGTTAGATGGCATCCTCGAGGCGCTGCAGATGAAGTTATGTGATGCTAGGAAGATAGTGAGAGACCGGAAAGCGTGGCGTGACATGGTCCATAGGGTTACGAAGAGTCGGACACGACTGAGCGACTGAACTGAACTGATATAATCCCGGTAACCGCGCGAGCGTTGCGTACAATGGGCGAAGAGCAGACGGAGGGGTAGCTTTGCGCGTCGTCTGCTAGCCGGAAAGCGCACAAGTGGAATCGTGGTCATCATCAACCTGTATCTTTATTTAAGTAAAACTTTAGGATAAAGCTCCGTCAGTATTTTTTTTATCGTCTGTGTATTCCCTTGAAAATGAGTCAACAGGGGCATGCAGACGACAAACTAAGCAGCGAGATCACCAGTACGCAGACGGAACGGCACACAGCAAGACATACGTGTGAGGAGCGCATAATGTACACTGCTTCTTTTTTTTATATGCGGATGGCAGGGTAGGCGATGAAGTGTTTCGTCGTTGGATGTAATTCAGGGTATGGAAAAGAAATCGAAAAAGCCCCCTTGTTTCGGCCGCCAACTGACTCAAAGCTTTTCGAGCAGTGGAAGAAGAACATTCCGCAGATTGGCCAGGAATTAACTCAAAAGCACAGGGTGCGCGGTATTTCAAGGATGAATTCCTTTCTCTAAAATACTACAGCAGCAATAAAGGAAACGTATTACTTAATGAAGAAGAACGGGCTCAACTTGTCAAGGGCACAATTTCTACCGTATTTCAGAAATATCAAGAACCGAAAGCTGTTTAGCGCTCCGAACCAAGGGGAAAATTTGTGAGCTGTATGAAGCAGGTGAGCGCAACTGGACTGAAAGAGATATATGCCAGCGATGAGGCAGGCAACAGGTGACACCTCAGTGGAGCTCGAAGATGCAGGCAAAACAATTTCAAGGGGTATATTCCCCGCAGCGATGCAGGCGATACGCAAGTGCAGCGACAAGAAGCAGACGACAGACGCGGCGGCAGCACGGCACCGCCGGAGCGAAGGCGCGGCGGCGGCGGCACGCTAACAGAGTCGGTGATAAATACCAGCGCCATCGTACCGTTCCGCGCTAACCACTCAGCCATGCCGAGAGAAAAGCTTTCTCCGACGTAGCTAAATTCGTCCTTCCAAAGAGCGGTGTCGGCGCTCCTGTCTATCTTACTCCATGGCTGTAGGTAAGAGCTTCAATTCGACCAAATGATTTCCCTGGGGAGATTCGTTGGTCCTCTTGCAAATACAAGTGTTCTCTTTAGTCTAACTTTATTCACTTTACCGCATTCGTAATTACCAAGTCAGGTACAAGCTCCTTCCAACGTAGATACCTTAGTGAAGGGTAAACACTATGGGCAAAATTGAGTTTTGTGCGAAATATTATAGTTTTTAGTCGTCTGAAGCAAACTATTTGGCTTAAAAAGGGCACAAATAAACACAATAAACGTTTTTTACCAGAAAACGGGCATCAGCGCTCCAGGCGAACGCTGCTGTTGGCGGTTAGGCGGACCATCATCACGTAATTCTCGGTATCCGGCCATCGCCGGCAGTGTGGCTGCGTATACATTGCTTCAGGTGACTACGCAGCTCGATTTAAGATATTATTTTTCAAGGAATGTAAAACAACTTGGACACTTACCTACCGTACGAGTTCGAGCCACCAGCTGCTCCACAAAATGCCCAGCCAACGATGATTGCCATATTATTTAAGAGAACAACAAACCATAACACGCTTTCCTCACGCTAGCGCAAGGGATCAACGGACGGTTTGCGGGAGGCGCGGCTGTGGTGGCAGTGTTGCCTTCGGGCGATTCTTGAGCGCGCTGTTGCCGCGTGATTCTGTGAGCTTTCCAGACACTGCGCTATAAATGACTATTGCGAATGCAGCTTCGTGTTGACGATCACCGCAACATGCACTTCGTTTGCAGTACATAATGACATGGTAATGTTTGCCGTAGCCGAGAACGGCGGCGAGCTGTGAAACGACATTGAATCACGCGCTGCGTTTTAAGTTCAGTAACCTCTATTAAGCGTAACGACGATGAAGTTAGCAGCGCAACAAGGGTATTAACGCAATTAAATGCGAGAGCAATGACAGAACAGTCGCACTTATTTAGCTGGAATCCCAAATGGCCGTATCACTGCCGAGATTCGATGAAAGTCATTGGCACGATAATCATCAGTGGACTACACAGATGATTTCGAAAGCAATATTTTTTTTTGTTTTTCAAGACAGAGACCCACAGTGCTGAAGGTTTCCTATCTTCTAGGAAACTGCAAAACACTACGTCGCTTGAACCACCAATGCACACGGAACCGGAAGCCGCGCAGACAGCTACAAGCATTCACACGAAATGTTTTCTTGAATGGCACGAGGAAAACAGTTTTAGAACGTCGAGCAAGATTTATTTTACAACTGACCAAAAGAGGATCACTGGTCGGAGGTCGTCGAAGAGCAAGGCGCACTACTTCTGAATCGCTGCCTGTCTACTGGTCGACCTCATGGAATCTCTTACCACGTGGAATTTATCAGCCCAGTTCAACAAAAGTGGAGAAAACAATTGCTGCAGCTTTTTCTAGTTGCGCCTCTTGGTGCACTTTGCGATAAGGCGAACTCATGGTAGAAATTACGACGTTCAGAATGGTCACATATGCGCCATAATTAAGCCTTGCTTTACAGATCTGTGTCAGCACAGGGATCAGGCAGAGCTGTGGGCGCGCTGCTCACGAAGGTACTCCAATTCCTTTTTTGACATACTTCCACGTGAACCGCTGCTGAACTTGTAGACATTCGGGCATTCATTAGCTACATATGTGGGGAAGCACATAAAATTTCGAGTATATTCACGGAATCAAAGACTGCACAGCAAATTTTAAAAAATATATTACGGTACACCGTCTACCAGTCTCGGGCACTAAACATTATGGAGCTCCTTACATCTGCCCTACTGCAAGGCCACAAGATCATGTTTTAATGGATCCCTGCAAACATCGGGCTCCATGGAAATGAACAGGCAGATGTTGAAGCAAAAAGTGCCCTCAATAATGGCCTCCAAACAGCTATGCCTTTTTCAAGAGCGGATAGGACGCGTCTTCCAATGAACTGCATGAAAAGGGCTACGGCAGCTTACTGGGCCCAACCAGACAGACGCCCGACACGTTCGCATAAGAAGGATCGACGGAACATTAATATTTTATGTTCCGCTTGAAATCCGCACCATCATGTATGCTTGCTACATAAACTGAGTTTAAACATGGCACTCATGTATTTGCGTTTAATAATTAGGTGAACTCCCCGGAATGTTCAACTTGTGGCATCCCCGAGACTGTGGACCATATATTATTGGTGTGCCCATTGTACGCGCGCGAAAGAACAGTTTTAGCCGTCTCCTTGAAGCGTTTCGACAAGAGGCCTATGTCGGAGGAACTGCTGATGGGTGCTTTGCAGGACAAGGGGAAATGTGCCCACACTATGCGGGCTGCTTGCCGTTTTTGCGCGCCTCCGGACTCGGTTCACGCTTGTAAAGCGGACTCTCGTGCCTGTATAATTTTATTGCGAAAGCAATATTGCTAGCACATTTCTGCAGTCGGTGGAGGTCGTTCCTTCGCTAAGGAACGTGACAGCGTGACGTCACGACCAGATACGAGCAGGGGCCCCAACTCGCCTCTTCGGCCGTAGTCGTTCCTTCGCTTGGCGCGCGGCTACCACGTGATAGCGTGACGTCACGACCAGAGAATAGCAGGGTCCCCAACTCGTCTCTTCGGCCGTAGTCCTTCCTTCGCTCGGCGCGGCGGCTACACGGGACGGCCTCCTGGGGCGCCGCGTGAGGGCGCTCGCTAGGAGAGGAGAAACGGGGCGCCGCAGGCGAGCTCCGCTTAATCATGTCTGAGGAGTTGTACAAGGCGTCGCTTTCTTTTTTGGAGAAACGTGCTGCGCGCAATTGCCGGCGCCATGCCGAGGAGACAGATGAAGAAAGGCAAGAGCGGTTGGCTAAGCAACGCGCCTATGCCGCAGAATGGCGAACCCGGCGGCATTCTTCAAGTTCAGTGAGCGAGAGTAGTTTCATGGACTCTCTGAATTCCGAAGAATCGCCTACGAGTAGTACAGAAGCATATAACTACCACAGAAGAAAGCGCCGTGTAGAAGAGCCACCGGACCGGATAGAAGAACAGCTTGCTAAAAGAAGAAATACGTATGCAGAGAAGAAGAAGAAGAATGTTGTGGTGAATTACCAGTGTTTAGACTAAGAGTCACTTCTTTACGATTTTACGGACCACCAAAGCATGTTCATTGGAATAAACAAACAGTAGAACCCATGCTGTGTCCAGCGTAAATCCTTTAGTTGTACAAAAGGCGAAGCCATGCCAAACCACCAGCAGAGCCAAGCGCAGCCAGGGAGGTATTGCTTTCGCAATCACTCAGGCTTAACTAGAGCTAAGCCACAGCTAATTTTTTCATATGCCTTCTCCCACATCGTTAGACGTCATGATCCTTTCTTCTCCCCTTCCCCTAGTGCAGGTTAGCAGGCTAGAGATTATTATTTTCCGGCCAACCTCTCTGCCTTTCCTCTCAAATAATTCCTCTATCCATCTATCAGGTAGACCTACCTACCTACCCACCCGCCCACCCACCCACCCACCTACCCACCTACCCACCTACCCACCTGCCTGCCTGCCTGCCTGCCTGCCTGCCTGCCTGCCTGCCTGCCTGCCTGCCTGCCTGCCTGCCTGCCTGCCTGCCTGCCTGCCTGCCTGCCTGCCTGCCTGCCTGCCTGCCTGCCTGCCTGCCTGCCTGCCTGCCTGCCTGCCTGCCTGCCTGCCTGCCTGCCTGCCTGCCTGCCTGCCTGCCTGCCTGCCTGCCTGCCTGCCTGCCTGCCTGCCTGCCTGCCTGCCTGCCTGCCTGCCTGCCTGCCTGCCTGCCTGCCTGCCTGCCTGCCTGCCTGCCTGCCTGCCTGCCTGCCTGCCTGCCTGCCTGCCTGCCTGCCTGCCTGCCTGCCTGCCTGCCTGCCTGCCTGCCTGCCTGCCTGCCTGCCTGCCTGCCTGCCTGCCTGCCTGCCTGCCTGCCTGCCTGCCTGCCTGCCTGCCTGCCTGCCTGCCTGCCTGCCTGCCTGCCTGCCTGCCTGCCTGCCTGCCTGCCTGCCTGCCTGCCTGCCTGCCTGCCTGCCTGCCTGCCTGCCTGCCTGCCTGCCTGCCTGCCTGCCTGCCTGCCTGCCTGCCTGCCTGCCTGCCTGCCTGCCTGCCTGCCTGCCTGCCTGCCTGCCTGCCTGCCTGCCTGCCTGCCTGCCTGCCTGCCTGCCTGCCTGCCTGCCTGCCTGCCTGCCTGCCTGCCTGCCTGCCTGCCTGCCTGCCTGCCTGCCTGCCTGCCTGCCTGCCTGCCTGCCTGCCTGCCTGCCTGCCTGCCTGCCTGCCTGCCTGCCTGCCTGCCTGCCTGCCTGCCTGCCTGCCTGCCTGCCTGCCTGCCTGCCTGCCTGCCTGCCTGCCTGCCTGCCTGCCTGCCTGCCTGCCTGCCTGCCTGCCTGCCTGCCTGCCTGCCTGCCTGCCTGCCTGCCTGCCTGCCTGCCTGCCTGCCTGCCTGCCTGCCTGCCTGCCTGCCTGCCTGCCTGCCTGCCTGCCTGCCTGCCTGCCTGCCTGCCTGCCTGCCTGCCTGCCTGCCTGCCTGCCTGCCTGCCTGCCTGCCTGCCTGCCTGCCTGCCTGCCTGCCTGCCTGCCTGCCTGCCTGCCTGCCTGCCTGCCTGCCTGCCTGCCTGCCTGCCTGCCTGCCTGCCTGCCTGCCTGCCTGCCTGCCTGCCTGCCTGCCTGCCTGCCTGCCTGCCTGCCTGCCTGCCTGCCTGCCTGCCTGCCTGCCTGCCTGCCTGCCTGCCTGCCTGCCTGCCTGCCTGCCTGCCTGCCTGCCTGCCTGCCTGCCTGCCTGCCTGCCTGCCTGCCTGCCTGCCTGCCTGCCTGCCTGCCTGCCTGCCTGCCTGCCTGCCTGCCTGCCTGCCTGCCTGCCTGCCTGCCTGCCTGCCTGCCTGCCTGCCTGCCTGCCTGCCTGCCTGCCTGCCTGCCTGCCTGCCTGCCTGCCTGCCTGCCTGCCTGCCTGCCTGCCTGCCTGCCTGCCTGCCTGCCTACCTACCTACCTACCTACCTACCTACCTACCTACCTACCTACCTACCTACCTACCTACCTACCTACCTACCTACCTACCTACCTACCTACCTACCTGGCTGTCGGTCTGTCTGTCTATCTTGCTTTACACTGAATCTTGTCGCCGTTAGGGACACCAGTTCACTGAACTCCTGACACTTCACACTACATCAAAAGAATTCTAGGCTGCACTTTGGATCCCTAAACTTCGATGAGTCAAAAGTCTCTATGCGCGGTGGTCCGAAGCCCTCCACTACAGCACCTTTTTCTGCCTATTTTCACTGCCACCTTCGCTATTACGCGAGAGCATATGCTATCAGCCAACAACAGTAGATATTCCCCGTAACAATATATAGCCCCGCTTTAACCAAGCCATATGAAAATGCTTGCGCGGCCTAGTGATAACGTGAAGGCAAGGGCTTTGGCATCCTCCCTTATGAAAGGAGAGGCCCGAGTTGGCAACTACTGTAAATTGTAATATCAGATAGCCTTACGTCCAGTTAGTACTAGGCCATGTCAGCTGCCAACTACCGCCTCCCACGACTACTACTAATACTACTAGTACTTCTTTTTCTTCTTCCAGCCTTTGGATGTAAGGGACGAATGGTCACCAAGAGTATGATCGCTTAAAAGATTTCCCCTTAATATAGAACACAAAACAAGACATCCAAACCAGTTAAGCGCGAAATAGCAAGTGGGGGCTTACTTCTTGTACAAATAAAAAAGCATGTGGCCTTCACTTCTTCTGTTGTCTATTGCTTATAAGCTATGCATAGCCAGGAGTGTAGAGCCATAGCCTCTTTTATACACTCTGTGCCTGTCAACTCCGCGCTCCGCGGCCGTCGCCGCCGCTCCTCCTCCGTTGGCAAGTTACGCTGCTGGCTGCCGAGAGATGGCGACAGCGACGTAGGGTCACTTTCGCCAGGCGAGTGCCGGGTGCGCTGTGAGTGTGCCGGGTGCGCCGTATTGCAAAGCGTTCCGGATAGCCACGCACTGCCGCTGTCTCGCTGTTTCGTGGACTGTTCTGTTGTGTGCAAGGTCATGCTTCTACATTTCTCTGCCTTTGGGTGCTGCAGGAATACAGCATTGCACCAACTAGTAAGTTCAATTCAATTCAATTTATTCAACACCGTGAAGATGTTAGGTGCGCCGACAAAAAGCCAGAAAAAGGCTTGACAGAGGTCGACGCACCCTACAAAAAGTTGGCAGCAGTATGCACAAACCAGCATTAGTTACATAATAAGTGAAATCTCTACAATACAATAATAGCAGCTAGGTGTATATGAATATTGTATAAAACAGAATGTGAAACACATTACCAATAATAAAAAAAAACAAGTAGAAATCACAGTGATGCAACATTGTTGATAGTGTTTTGTATACATTAGTTTACTTGTACATTGTTTAGCAAATAAGGAAGAGTATAGCGCAACATTTGGCGACCATAATTGGTTCTAGTTTTTGGCACAGTTCATGTGAAACGAGCGCGAGTAGAATAATTTTGGTCTTTCGCTTTTAAAAGAGACAGCTGCGTCATGAATGAGCTTTGTTTTAAAATATTAGTCTTGTACCTCCTAAAAAGTATGGTGTCATGCAGCTGGTGAATGGAGATGATGCCAAGTGCCCCAAAAATCGGTTTAGTGTGATCAAATCGCGAAGATTTGGTAATACTACGAACAATTTTCTTCTGAATGAGATGCATCCGTTTAATATTGGTAAATGACCTGATACCCCACACCAAAAAACAATAATTAAGAACAGAAGAAAACAGTGGATTGTACAACATCTGTTTAATGCGCTGCGGCAATAAAAATCGCATTCTGGATACAACATCAGCAACCTTCGGCAATTTGTCCCCAACCATTTCGACGTGCTCATCCCATGACATGTTTTGATGAAAAATCACGCCTAAGCTTTTGACCGAACGGACTATTTGAATCAGCGATGAACCAGTGTTTAAGTGGAGTGTGAGACATGGCGGACACGAAATCAGTTTTTTTCAAAGCCTAAAGAGTACAGCCTTAGTTTTTTCGGTGTTTATAATTAGCGAATTCCATTCAGATCATTCATAGAGAAGGTGCAGACAAGCTATGGCTTGCTGTTCAAGGCCTTGTATGTGTGCGGCTTTAAAGAATATAGTTGTGTCATCAGCATAAATTACAAAGCTTGGAATCTTACTTATGCATACGATGTCACTGACATAAAGGAGGAAAAGCAACGGTCCTAAAACGCTACCCTGCGGAACGCCAGAAGAGAGGCGTTTGAAATTTGATAATTCATTGTTTGTGATCACTTGCTGCGCACGGGAACTAAGGTAGGAGGTAATCATTTCAAGAAATTTCCCGCGAAAACCATAATGTTCAAGTTTGGCTAACATTGTTTTGTGATTGATTCTATCAAAAGCTTTTGAAAAGTCAACAAAAATGCCGAGTGTAAGAAGTTGCTGCTCAAATGACTCTAACATTAGTTGTTTTTGGGTTAGAAGTGCGGTCTCTGTCGAAAAGATTTTCCCAAAGCAATGTTGAAAAGGTGTTAGTATATTATATTTATCACAAAAAGTGGACATTCGCCTATACAGAATTTTCTAAAAACACTTCGAAAATATGGGCAGAATAGATATTGGATGATAATTTGACAGTTGATTTTGGTCTCCACCTTTGAAGAGAACGGTTACCTTGGCAATCTTCATTCCTTCGAGAAAGACTGCATATTCGAGGCAGCAATTAAACATGTATTCTAATACTGGGCTACTTATCGACTACATATTTTACCGGCAGAATTTTAAGGTCATCTATGTCCCGTGATCTGCTGTTGCGCAGAGCCAACAGGCAGTTCTTAATTTCAGTGGAATCTGTTGGCATCAAGTATGCTGTGAAAGGAACCCGCGAGTCAAGGCACTTCACATTCTGCGGGCAAGGATTATCATCTACCAGGGACACGAAGTATTTATTAAATGTATCTGCTAGTTTTTTTCCGCTCAGTCGTTCCTTGTCTACTAAGATATCCAGCATGCCGTCAGCTTGTCGACCACGGTTTAAAATTTCATTTATAGTTTTCCACACAAGGTCACTCCTTTCCAGTACAGCTGGATTAAATAATTTTTCCATATATTCTTGTTTTGCTTGACGAAGAAAGGACGTTACTCGGTTTCGATACGTCTTAAAGCTTGCTAGATCATCCAGATTTCTGCTTTGGATGAAACGATTATAAAGATCTGTTTTTCGTTTTATCATCCGAAGACATTCAGTTGTTATCCAGGGCTTACGTGCTTTGGAAGGTTTTTTTGAAAGTGACAAGTGCAAAGCTGCGTTCATAAATAGACCTAAATGTAGTAATAAACGTATTATAAGCATTTACTGGGTCATCTTCGCTGAGCACAACACTCCAATTCACGGCCGCGAGTGTTTCCCTAAAGGTGTATAATGTGTCATCGTTTATACGCCGATATTGTACAGCAGGAACCGTGCACTGTTTTTGAGGGGAAAAGCGGTCTACAAACATGAATATGGGCAGGTGATCACTTATCTGGGCATTAATGACTCCTGAGCGAACACAGTCAACTGGAGAATTACTAATGAAGACAACAATTGCCGTCGCTGTCTGAAACCGTGTTGGTTTGTTTATGGCATTGGTAAATCCATTGCTCTGCACTACGTACTCAACCTCATGTTTACTTGCACAAGAAGATAACAAATCTATGTTAAGGTCCCCTCCTAGAACTAGGTTGAGCTTATTTACTGTTATCCATTGCAGGTAGTCATCAAGGAAGACAGCGAAATTCGAGGCGTTTCCTTTGGGAGGCCGGTAAATAACAGAGAAAACGTTTCTGCCACTTTGTAGCGAAAGCACTTCGTAATCTTCGTGTGTTACAGTAAAGTCATCCAGAATGCTGCATTTGAAAGATTTTGCCAATGCTATCAAACACCGCCTCCTCATTTACCTGTGCGGTTCTGCAGGTATGTGTTGTGATCAGACAGATGCATAGCTTCGCTACTATTTTGATACAGGTGCGCATCTGGTAAGTGCCAGCTTTGCTTTGTCCTTCCAGTGATCGCTGCGTAGTATTCAGCTGCTTTGAGGCTTGCAAAAAATAGTGCCAGCACCAATGTGTTTATTGAGCGTCAATACTGCAATAGTAATGTTAGATTCGCACCTGTGCTTTCTGGACTGCAATGCTAATTGCTTCCCTGCCTAGCTCGTCTGCGTAGTGTGTTAGTGTGCTCCTGTGAAGCTTTTTTTTTGCAGTGTACGCTAATTACGAAAATTTGTGATAAAATAGAAACCCAAGATTTACCTATTGTGAAGATGACTACTTTAAAGTGAGTTAAACCAAATCTTGCAAAGCCTATATTAATTTCCCTTCTCGCACTCAACCGCATTAAGGCCTGTGAGAAATAATGACAGCACCAGAAGTGTGTTTATTACGCGTCAGTAAGGTAATAATAATAATAAATGTGCTCGTGTATTTTCTGGACAGCGATGCGAACTTCCTACCTGGTGAGCTCCTCTCTGTGGTATGTTACATGTGCTCCAGCGCAGTATTTTTTGTTTTGCTAACTGCGCAATTCTGTGAAAAAAATAAAAACACGAGCTTTGCCTATTGTGACAATTATTTTGGAGTGATCGAAACAGAAAGATACAACGCGTATATTTGTCTTTCCTTGTTTTTCTAGTTACAAAAAAAAAAAAAAAAAAAAAAACGTTTGTACGACGCACTGAATCATTGAAAGTAACAGCTGATACCAAAATTGTTCTCCTTACAGATCTCAATGGCATACTGCGATGCAGTTCCAATCATCTGTAAATCAAGCTGGCTTCTGAAGTGCTATCAGTGGCAGCAGTCACCGTGAACTTTTTTTCCTACTTGTGGCAGCTATTCATCACACCACTTCTACATGGTACTCTTGAAGCACAGTTGCGGTTGTGCAATGTGTAAATAAATGCTGGTGCCTTTCTTCTGAAATTTTGTTTTCTTGCAGCGTAGACTAGCATTGTAATTTTTATATTACCATTGGCGCTAGCGGAGCAGTCATGCAGTTTTTCGAGCCCTGCGCAATTTCTTCAAACTGCCTGACATAAAATGTCGTATAGCGTTGGTGTTATTGCCTAACAAGTATCATGATCACTTGTTATGCTTAGTTTATGTCGGCCTTACAAGTAAATATGCTGAATATGCACGACTCATGCTTAGGAACAGTTATCCCGCTAGCGAATAACAGCGCTCCCTCCCCGCGCCGAATTTCGTACCCGTGCGCCTCGACCCCTACGTCAGCGGCGCCCACAGCGAGGGGACCGCGCAACTTTACTCGACGGCGCCGCTCTATTGTTCGCAGGGCGCGTTGACAGGCACAGAGTGTAAAGGAGGCTATGGTAGAGCATAGTGTCACCAACTAGCCCGCACGTACGTTTTATGAAGTTCACCAGCATTCCTGTCTCGCAGCATTTGTGTTGTGCAAAAATTGTTTAGGTCACGTAAACTGCTTCTGGCCTGGAGGCATTTATTCTAGAAAGTGAGCACGATGGCGAAGAGTGCTCTCCCTGCTTTGCTGGCCGGCTCGCCCGAACACTTTTCAGACATGATAATCTTTTTCGAACGTACCCTCACTTGCTCGCTGTCATTGCCACGCGAGCCGCTGCTTATATAAGCTAAACAAACTTCATCAATTATATAGACCCTCAAACTTTTAGGCAATCGGCTAAGAACTGTGGTAGAAAGCATTTGTACGCGTAGCTATTAGACTAGGCAGAAGCAGATTTTCGTCGCTTGCTAGTGTCCGCCGATGCTACAAAACTAGGTAATGGCACTGTTAAGTAGGTTTGCTCAGAGTCGGATTTGTCTGCTCATGTGCTAAATTAGCAATGTTTTGCTTCTCCCCAACAGAGCAAGGTTGCTGGTGCCGTGCTCTTCGACCTAGATATGGACGACTACGAAGGCATTTGCGGCAAGAGACACGCCCTCACAAGGACTTTCTCAAATCTCCTTAATATGTCTTAGCATTGGTGCCAGGCCCGAAAGACTTCGCACTAGCAGACTCATTTCTTTCGTTTGCTTAATAGATAACGCAATATAATAATGTTGAAAACCTACGCTTTTCCTCCCGTTTCTGCGTCTCTGCAGCATACAGCATTTCGAATGCGCAGTCCGTTGGAGTTAGTTTGGGCACCAATAGACGAAACCGTGTAAACTGTAGCTTCTCGAGACATTTTCGCCAAGGAACTGGTATGAATAACAAGTAAACAATTTACTCAGTATCTGCACGATTGGATAAAGAAGGCTGCTAAAAGAGCCACTACGAGTCCGGTGCGCGGAATTAGGACTTCGTTCTCGATCATTACATCATTACCTATTGATGAGGTTACGCAGCATTTACTCTGCTTCCAAACGTTTTATTTCGTAGGCGTTTTTGACTGCGTTTAATATATAGGAGCTCCATATGCTTTAGACCTTTTCGATTCGCACGGGTTATAGAGAATGATAGCCTGCTATGACTGAGAAAAATATGAATGGTAATGTAAATAATGCAATAGCTTTAAAGGTCCACGGAAACGGCCCCCAAGAAACCACTGATAAACGTGTTCAGTGTGTAGAACACATACTTTTGAGCATTAACGCAAAGTATAACTCCTTGAAACAAAGCCAGCGATTTATTATTAATTTTTAAAAACAGCGTTTTTTGAAATTCGCGGGCAGAGAGAATGTCGCTTGGCGGTGTCGCATGGAACTATTTCCTAGTCCCGTGACGTCACGGGTCGGTTGACTGGCAAGGCTTGCTAGAAGCTGCCATTCGCTGCGGTCACTGCAACCATGACGTCACGGACACACTTCCGGTAGCTGCGAAAGTCGTCTGCTCGTGCGCTGCTCGAACTCTGTGCGGGCTGTTACACAGTTCGCCGCCCTTATCGGTTAGGTGGCCATGGCCCATTAAGTGCAACAACCGAAGCGACGCAGGGATCGGCAGAACGAAGCTGCCTTTACAAATATCTTATTTATATAACGTGGTTTCAGGAGTATCGGAGTGTCGTCCGACGAGGCGTCAACAGCACGGTCAAGCACCGCACGATGGCAGCACCTCCTCGACCGCCGTAAACCCCGCCGCTGTGGCCCCTCCTCCCGCATACCGTTCGCGAACGCCACGGCGGATCGTTAGCACCGATGTCCGAAATAAAGCGTGCTAAAATTTGTTGGCGTCTGGAATACTGAGCCGAATATCAAGTATGAAGCCCTCGTGAGGATCGCTGACCAGCAGCAAATTGCTGGTAAGAGCGATAGCCGTGATACAAGCTAGTTTCTGCTCAAGCCAGCTGCCGCTGGTGCATTTCGGCTGATCCGATCTGCTCGTACTAGCTCTGCGATTAATGCGTCGGCAGAGTTAATCCTATAATTATTTTACTATGACAGGATAGGAATCACTATAAGGCAGTTTCATAAGTAGACGATTTACGACAGCGTTGATCATGTTCCAAAGCGTCGACCGCCGCGGCTTCGAAGCGAAACAATGTAGGCCTAGCGACGACTAGGGACGGTCACGCACGGCGCCGGCGTTCGCCGCGCTCGCACGTTCCACCCCCGCGGTAATTGTGCAACGTACCTCAGCCTGCTCGCGGCATCCCGTGCTGCAAGCGTTGCAAACTCGTGTACTTTCATAGCTAAGGCCGCGTATTTTTTTCACGTTCTGCTCAGCAACAAGCCGTTCAAACGATACTCTAGGCAAGAAAAGGCTTCAGTACGCAGTCGCTGCGCTGTCGGCCGTAATCGAAGACGTCGGGCGGCACCATAATCTATACATCGATCTTTAAACGTGATACAGTGGGCAAATGAATAACTTTGTGAAGCAGACCCGCTCGTACGTTTCGCGCACTCGGGCGCCGATGAGTAGCTTCCGTCAACAGACGCCGTCATAACCTCGGTTAACGCCGCAAACCGAGGTCGTCAAGCTCGGTCTGCAGTAATCGCGGTTAGTGGTGCAACCATGGTTTGGTCCGCCGTGTAACATAGGATAACCACGGGTTCGCGGTTACACTAACCGTCGCTGCGCGAACTGGCGAACTCCTCAGGCGTGTGCGAGCGAGGACACGGCAACCGGAAGTTCGTCGAAGTGACGTATGTCTGGGCGGAGCTTGGAACTTGCTTGTATTCATTGGTTTTTTATGGCTCCCTTCGGCGTACGAGTTGAGAGGGAAAATTGGAAGGGTCATTTTTAATCGGCGATATCTCTGGTGTTGCAAAAGCTAGATCGAAATTTTTTGCGGGAGAATGATGGGTGGTTCAATAACTATCAGTGTTATGGCGTTGTTTACCCTTCTTTGTGACCCTTTTCAGGGGACCTTTAAGAAACTACACGGCTATAGTGTTAGGGATAAGCGAGAATAGAGGCATTTTTCTGGTACACCCCATGCTAGTCTCTGTAATCGAATTGAGTAGACATTCCATATTCTACTGTCTGTTGAGAAGCACCTGACAGCTGGCAGCAAGATCAACTTCTCTTTCGGGATACTGAACATTCAGGTCTCCAAAACAAGCTGACCAAGTTGAAACTTTCCACGAACCTCTTTTTAGTCAATCTATGGCCCGGCGTCTCATTGTTTAACTGTCGTTCCCTGGTTAAAGCCAAATCATTTTTGTTCACATATTCGGCAGTTACAGGTGGGTCAAGGTAAGAGGGTGAAATATCTTTATTTGTTCCTCTACTAAATTGCTGAGGAGAAATGTACGCTCTCCTGATATGCGCTTTTCGATAGGTGTATATGTTTCATGCTGATTTTTTTCTCAGTTCTGCTAATGTGGATACGTATTTCACAACTTTAAGCTATTTGACTATAAAGAAGCAATAAATCAATGATAATTCTATAATAAGCATCTTAGATCTTAGGCATTTCACGTAAGGTCTACCTAAACATAAAATAAAGAAATGGTCCTCTGCATTCGTCAAGTTAAGAACAATAAAGAGGTTGAGAAAATCATGAGTGAAACGATCTTATAACATTTTTAATGTTTTTATCCAGCACGGTCACAGTCAAAGTCGGATACATTTCAAGCCGAACTAAGATACAAGAAAATATTTTGAGAATTCATCCACAATGTCCATGTGTCCGTTTATGTAGTTGGTTTTGTATAATTTTGTATCTTGTACTCACCCCTGTACTCTTGTACTCACCCTGAATAAATAAATAAATACAAAATAGATGCCACCACCATGCCGCAACCTACTATCTGTACCTCCTGTTGATACCAGCGCTTGCAGGAACTCCATGATAACCAGCGGCATTAACGCCACGCTCTATGAAGCGTCAATACCTGGCAAGCGGCCCTATGACCAATAGAGTCACTGAAAAATTTTCAGAGTACCGCAAAGAAGCCTGCGGGCGCCATTTTGCTTCCTGACCACCAGGCGAGGCCGCTGTTTCCACGGCGAGTGACTGCTTTTTGAGGCTTGTAACATGTTTTTAAGGTGAACACAAGAGGAAGGTCCTGGCACGTTTATTCAGAACAGTGTCAACAGTGATTGTGTGCTCGCTAACTTTATTACCATAGTCAAAAATCGATGGGAAAAGTAAGTGTGTAGGTCGATTGGCGAAACCTGCAGGTCGCCTGCACTCGTGAATTCCCGGCTGCCTAAATCCCCTCGTGTTCTGCGCGCAGGGCAGTGCAGTTACATTATAAAATTAGTGTGTGGAAAGGAACCTGTTTGCCGAGATCTCAAGGACGTGAGTATATTAAGTCATGCAGAATGCCTCATATCCACACTGCTCCCTTACAAAAATGGATGTTGGGTGTCTATAGAAATTCAGATCAGATGTGTCAACATACGCTGTTGAAACTCTATTGATAATCATCGACATCTTTAAAGGTGCCGTGTTGACCCCATATTGAGCTCTTTTGGAATAGTGGCCCATGTGTTTCTTAGGAGCACTTTTCGAATTCGCACCACTGAAATTCTGTTGATTTCAGGCTCAACTGCTTCAGAAACTCTGCAAGTGACGCTTTTTGATTTTCTGCTACCTTTCCACTCCTGAACAACAGAAAATAGTACACGACCACCGGTTTGCCAGGAGCAGACATGAGGTGGTTTTCATTAATGCAAAAGTAGTACAGTACATCTCCTAGCTGCGATAACTCACCACATTATATGTTCTGCTCGACCAATCAACAATCCTGTCAGATCAGTGCTTGGTAATGATAAGTATAGTGAGGCTTAAAAGAACAACAAAAAAGATCTTGTTATTTTAAGCCCGATTATACATGCTCACTTAATAACGTATACTCTGACCTGGCTAGATTGTTGATTGGTCGAGCGGAACATAGAATGTGTTGACTGATCGCAGCAAGGATATGTGCTGTATTACTTTTGCATTAATTCAAACCAGCTCGTGTCTGCCCCTGGCTAACCGTTGATCATACATCATTTTCTGTCATTCCGCAGTGGAAAGGGAACACAGAATTAAAATCCGCGTTAATAAGAAACGAAATAAGGATTGCATCGTTGCTGAACCCATACCATGAGCTGGGTTGTTTATTCGCTTTATTTCAATACATGCACAAGGTATGACGCCAGGCAGTTCTTTGTGTAAGATGCTGATACATCCGGGAACTCCTCGCATGCGTAAACTGAAATAAACAATGGAAATCATAATTAAGGTGTGGTATATACTAACCAAAAAATAAAGCGAAGCGATCTGTACGCTGCCCCACGTCATAGGTCAAGAAATTTCATTGCTTGTCTAAAATGAGTTGGCACTCTTTTTCACTGCTTAGTTAGCATCGCCGCTGCCTCCAGAACCCACCAGCATTAACCTACGGCGCAGGTACCGTATCGAAATAGTACGACACTGTGCCGAACAATCCGTCAAGAACGGTCACCATTTAAAAGAAAGAAAATGTCGCGTCCGCGGTAGTGACAAACCTCGTTCTCTTTATCTCTTCCCTCCCCCCCCCCTCTTTTCTTTCCGACGAGGCTGGCTTTCCTGCCGGAAATATGTACGCGCTTCATTATCTTGTAGCACTTACTGTACAAGACTGGCATCAACACGAAAAGGAAAAGCGAAGCACTCACCGAAACGCAGACGCTCAGTCCGCCCTGCTTTTCGCCTTGAATCCAAAACGCCTGCGACTGTTCAACTTCTTAAACACGTTCTCTTCGCGCAGAAGCTCTATCCCAACAACGGACTCCTCCGAAGAGTTCAGTGCGTACGGGTCTCACTTCACTTCGCGCTCCGATGTGAACAAAACAAACTTCGTGATAATCGCAACCAAAGAACCTCCACACGATGCTTCGCTCACAGTGCAACATACGACCACGGTGGCGGGAAAGCGCCAACTGACCCACCGCCGCACTCACGCATACCTGCGTCGCCGTGGAAAGAAAACACATCCAGAAACGGGGCGCAGAAAAACGGTTTCACTTCGGTGAAAAGGGGAAGCCGCGGCCACGGCGCGAATCCGGCCATGCCAAGGCCGCCTCGGTGAGGAGAAACGGCCGAGAAGGCAGAGCAGAGACACCGCGGGGAGCCCCCTCCGAGCAACAGGAAGCAACCCCGACCCTCCTATCTTGCTGGCGCCCGTCCGCGGGGCACGGGGAGTGTGCGTACGAAGGGGACCGGCCGAAGCAGGCGGCCGAATGCGTGTTTGAAAAAGTCAGCGGAAAAAAACGCGCTTTATCCTTCTTCTTTTTTTTTTTTAATACAGCGAATGTTTTTGTTATTTTTGTTCACTAGTAGCCGTGTGATCAAACCGTGATTATTAGAACACCCCACTACTTAAAGTGACTTAATTTTGGCGTGGTGGCCACTTCAAAAAAGGAAAGAAAAAAAAAACTTTCGAAAGACACGCAGAGCGGTGGAGGATTCCAATGCAGACTGCACCTCATTTTGCGGCATTAAGCTGTGGGCAAAAACATCTAGGCTTCTGCAGAATGTCAGACACTGAAGCATATACTGAACTTTGCAACTGGTTTAATGAAGCTCTGCCCTTCCCTACATAGTAGGTTAAATCTAGGATCGTGTTCGTTAGTGCGATGACTCACTGAACTTATTTTTGATATAAAATATATACGTATATCCTAGCATTACAGTTACCTTGTGTGACATACAAAATATGATCTATTACGAGGTTTGAGTATATAGCATTCAGTGATGTGTTCGCATTAATAGTGAGGGGAGCCTTTGCCATCATAAAGATTTCAGGGCCATATTTTCGCTACTTTGTTGCGAACCATGAGCTAGGTGTGCACCGTTAATGTTAAAAACAGTCCATATGCACTTTAATAAACATGAACGTGCACGCAATTGGGCGCTGCTCTTATATTACGTTGCAGAATTTGGCCAATCGTTAATTTCAAGTGAGATCAAAGAAGCATAACGAAATCGCTACATGTTCTCAACATTTACGCCTAAAACCACTTAAAAACATGGGTCAGCCCTAGAGTATCCGCTATTTTCTTCGTGAATGTTGAAAACTGACCACAAAAAGAATATAGAAACAATAGTACAGAAAGTCTATTGGGTAGAACACAATGAAAATTTTGTTGGCCGTTTGAAGACTATACTCAACTGGGGCCGAAAGTCTATCGATATTCAATAAATTCAAAAGGCGGTCAATAGTCCGACAATGGAGTTTCAAAACCCATTTTTGTAAGGGAGCTGCGCTAGACAACAAGGAGGGGGGCTGAATTTGATATTTGATTACGTGATTAAGGTCTGTAACGATATATATATATATATATATATATATATATATATATATATATATATATATATATATATATATATATATATATATATATTGTGAGCACTGTGTGGCGCTTCATCTTCCACACGGCTGAACGTGCTGCTTCACCTTCATCCTGCTCCCTCTTGTAGTCTTGTAGATACACATTGTCATCGCGGAGTGTGCTTGGCTGCAGTGTGCGACCAAGGCTTCAGGTCTGCGATGAAACGTGATCCCCCAAGTCCGACCTTCGCGCTACCTTACACGTGGTGGAGGAGCGCCTTGATTTCCCTGCTGCTTCGTCACCTGCATCCACCTGGAGCTCCGTTCTGGCCGCCGTTTGACCCCAACCACCATCATCACGACCCAAGAGGGCCACTCCGTTGTTCTGGCTTCTATCAACTCGACCCCAGCTCCCCTTGACACTTGGACTGTCAGTAACCGTCAACGCGACCCGCAGATGTTCGCCGGTCTCCGCGGCGACGGCGCAGATAACTGGCTCGACAGCTACGACCGGGTCAGTGCTTTCAACCGGTGGGACGATTCTCTTAAACTAATTAATGTGTCCTTTTATTTGATGGATGTGGCTAAAACGTGGTTCCTAAATCAAGAATCGACGATTCTGGACTGGGCTACCTTTAAACAAAAGTTACGCCAGATTTTCTGTGCTCCTAATGTTCGCATGGAGTCCGCCAAGAAGATGATGCTAGAAGCCCGACTTCAGCGGTCCAATGAGACCTATACCTCTTATATAGAAGATGTTCTTCCACTTTTTCAGCGCATAAATGACACCATCAGAGGACGATCAGGTTCGGCACGTCCCTAAAGGTATTGGGTCATTCGCCTATAACGTCCTGGCCGTGCAGAACTCTACCACGATAAAACGCCTTCATATCGACTTGTCAACGCCGTGACGAACTACAGTCAATACGCCAGCAGCCTGATCCCACTTCCTATGGTTTCACTGCCGACGCTAATCTCCGTGCCCTTATTCGCTGATTAATTCGTGAAGAGCTCTCGGCTCAAGGTAATTTGTGCCGCCCTGCATCTGAGCCACATCCTTCAAGGGCCGGCCTGCGTAGCATTGTCAAAGAAGAGCTGGCCTCAGTGATCCCCCCCCCCAACACCGGTCCCTCCTACCATCTGTGAGGTGCTAACGTACGCCCAGATCACGTCCTTGCCGCCTGCAGTTGGAGCACCTAAGCCACCGGCGCCTACCACTGCTCATATCGCCGCATTGGCACCACCTGCCGCGGCGCCGACATACTACCCCACCTGGCGCCCAGTCCGCCCTGTTTGTTATTACTGCGGGTACCGACGCCAAATTTCCCGCTTCTGTCGTCGCAGGCTCCAGAATGAACGCCGCGGCTACGACTAATTTGAAGCAGACTACCCTCCTCGCTTCTCCAGCTCTAACCACCGTTCATTCCCTGATTATCCCCAACGTTCATCACCCCCGCCAAAAAGCCCCGCTACGCCTGGTGGTTACAGGCCTCCAAGACGCCGTCCTCCTTCGCCTTTTCGCCACTCAACCTCGACTCTCCGCCAAGCCTCTATGACAAAAGGGTGGCTTTTTGGGCTTGTTGGTGCGTGAACATAGCGAGACTGTAGCGCAAAGCAGACAGGACACACGAGAAGAACGAACAACACGAGCGCTAACTTCCAGCAATCTTTATTTCAGACATGCAGCACATTTATACGCCAAAGATAGGAAATCACTTGTGCTGACAGTATCACCGCCGGAGAAAAGAGAGTTCTTTATCGCATAAACTAATAGACGGAGTGCTAACACAAGTCTCTCCGCGCACGTAACGTCAAGAATGGAACACGCACGTAACGTCAAGAATGGGAAGGGTAGTACTCTTGTTGATCATATTCTTTCTTGTGAAAACTTGCAAACCGTACTTGGAACAAACAGTTGTGCTAGCAAGAAATTTTGACATGACCACGCGAATGATAATTGAAGCTGAGAAGATAAATGCTTGCGGAGAGACTTGTGTTAGCACTCCGTCTATTAGTTTATGCGATAAAGAACTCTCTTTTCTGCGGCGGTGATACTGTCAGCACAAGTGATTTCCTATCTTTGGCGTATAAATGTGCTGCATGTCTGAAATAAAGATTGTTGGAAGTTACCGCTCGTGTTGTTCGTTCTTCTCGTGTGTCCTGTCTGCTTTGCGCTACAGTCTCCCTATGCTCTCTGACAACCCCCCGTCTATCAGAAAACTGACCCCTGCAGTTATCGGAGGGAAAACTGCACTCTTCGGCCATCCCAAAAATCCTCCAGAACGTCCCTGGAATATTATTTTAGTTTGGGTTGAAGGTTTATCTGTTGAGGCTTTGGTTGACACGGGCGCCGCTGTTTCTGTGATAAACACTGAATTGTGCTCCCGCTTGTGAAAAGTGAAAACGCCTTACGATGAACCTGAAGTCCGTGGAAATAATGGTGCAATGATTCGGCCTTTTGCTAAGTGTACTGTGCGAGATTTTTTTACGGTGTCCGCCAGCATGCACAATTTGCCGTGATGTCACCGTGCGCTCACCCAATTATTTTAGGCTGGGATTTTCTGTCTGCCGCATCAGCCAGCATTTCGTGTCGTGACATGGTCATTTACATGAACAAAAGCGATCCGTCTTCTGAACCTCCCGAGCCCCGTCATCGCCTGCTTGCCGCTACTGACTCAGTGGTGCCCCCTGGATGCGAAAAACTTGTCGCGTTTACTTCTACTGACATTGATACCGGAGAGTTGCTAATTGCGCCTTCTGATCACCATCTAACCAGTGGAATCGCGCTACCATCAAGTCTTGTTCGGTTTGAGCATGGCACAGCGCTTGTCGCTGCTTCTAACACTTCCCCAGAGTCCATTGTGCTGACTAAAGGGACATGTTTTTCTTGCGCCCTGGACATTCATCCGGTGTCCCTCACCACCCTTACCGCCCCCTCTTCCTCCCCAGCAGCTTCTTCCGATGCTTCTCTCTGTGTTCTCTTTTGCACCATCAATCCTGACCTTCCTGCGACTCACCGCCAAGCTTTGCAGGAAGTACTTCGAAAACACAAAGCCTCCTTTGATGTCACTTCTCCGACCTTGGGCCGAACTTCTGCACAGCACCGCATTATTACAAAAGGTACTTATTTTGTTAGCCGCCGCCCTTACCGTGTTTTGTTATCACAACGTAAAATCATGGAAGATAATGTGAATGATATGCTCCGACGAGACATTATTCGGCCCTCAGCTAGCCCCTGGTCATCTCCGGTCGTCCTGGTAAAAAAAATGGATGGATCCGTGCGTTTTTGCGTTGATTACCGCGCACTTAACAAAGTCACTCGCAAAGATGATTACCCTATGCCACGAATTGACGACTCCCTCGACTGTCTTCAGGGCGCCGAGTATTTATCCACGTTGGATTTACGTTCCGGTTACTGGCAGATTCCGATGCACGAAGCCGACAAAGAAAAGCCGCATTCGCTACTCCCGATGGGCTTTACGAATTCAATGTCATGCCTTTTGGACTTTGTCATGTTCCCGCTATATTTGAGCGAATGATTGACACTGTTCTTAGAAGCCATAAGTGGAAAACACGCTTGTGCTACCTGGACGACATAGTTATTTTGTCTGCGACTTTTTCTGATCATTTATACCGCTTTGATCAAGTATTAACGTGCCTGGCATCCTCCGGTCTCCAGCTCAACACAAAAAAGCTTAATTTCGCCAAGAAAGAAATCAAGATCCTGGGCCACCTCGTCAGCCGCGATGGCATTCGACCCGACCCTGACAAGCTCGCTACAGTTTCGAACTTTGCACGCCCTCAGCGGACTAAGGATCTACGTAGTTTCCTTGGCCTACCTTCATACTTTCGCCGTTTCACTCGCAATTTCACTACCATTGCTGCACCACTCCACCACCTTCTTACCGTCCGTACTACTTTCAATTGGTCCGAAGAATGCGAAAAAGCTTTTTAAACCTGTTGCAAACGCCAGCGGCCGGCGTTCGCCTGCCAACGGGTCGGCGGCCGCGAACCTGTTAGAGCCCAACGAGACTGATGGCTGGGGCAGAAAGAACTGGGTTTATTGTGTGGCTTGGGATTTTATACCAAGCCAAAGAAAAAAGAAGAACGAAAGGAAAGCTGCAAGCAGAGGCTGCCGTGACGCTTGGTGATGACGAGCAGAGCGGAGGCGGGCACACGTGGCGCTGACGAAGCATTTAGCAGTTCGCAGCATCCCCCTTTTCTGGGAATTCATATCTTACTACGGGCCTCCTGACACGTGTTGACCGCCGCAGCACCGGACCCTCGATGTCGCTGGCTGTGGGAGCCTCCGTTCTCTCCAGCTCCACGTCTGAGTGATCCGCAGGTACTCCAGGGCAAGCAGGGGGAGTTGAAGCAGCAATGGGTGCATCGGTGCTTCTTCTGCGGAGCTGGTCCATGTGACGGTGAACAACCCCGTTGTCTGTCTCCACTTTCACGACACACGAGCCCGTGGTTTCCTTGACCTTGCCCGGCGTCCATTTCTCGCCGCTGCTATAGTTGCGGATGTATACCGGATCTCCTGGGGCAAAGCTCCAGCCGGCGTCTTCCCATGACTGGGCCTGGTCGACTGTCTTGCACCTGGGCGGGAAGCACATATCTAGTCTCGTGCGCAATCTGTACCCGACCAACATTTCGGATGGCGAGCGCCCTGAGCGTAGCGGCGTGCTTCTATAGCTGCACAATATTCTTGCCAGGGCCTTCGTTATATCCCCTTCTGAGCACCTTTTAAGTCCATCTTTAATGGTTCGTACAGCGCGTTCAGCCAAACCATTGCTTTGTGGGTGATACGGCGGTGTTCGAATGTGTGTCACGCCGTTCCGCTCCATAAATTGGGCAAATTCCCAACCGATAAAAGGCGTCCCATTGTCAGAGACAACTGTGCGGGCTAGACCAAACTGACTGAAAATTGTCCGGAGGGCCTTGACTGTGGTGCAGGAAGTGGCATTGGATAGGGGTATGGCCTCAATTTACTTGCTATGCGAGTCTACGATGACCAGGATCATCTTGTTTTGAATAGGTCCCGCAAAATCAATGTGCAACCGCGACCATCTTTCCTGCGTCTCTGGCCAGCTAACAGGTGCGTGGGTAGGCGGCATTGGAAGCGCTTGAACGCAGGTTTGACCCCCAGCAGCCGCCCGTTTAATATCTGTGTCGAGACTGGGCCACCAGAAAGTAGACCGCGCAACGGTCTTCATGGAAGAAGCCCCTTGGTGTGCTGCGTGTAATAATTTCAAAAATCTTCCTCTGGCTGCTACCGGAATCACAACACGGTGGCGCCAGTAGAGCAGGTTCTGACTAACGGACAGCTCGTGTCGCCTTTTCGAGTATTCCGCCATCTCCCTCCCTTCCATAACCAAGTGCCTCGGCCAACCCTCCAAGACACACCTACAGACCTTCGAGAGCACTGCGTCTGCTTGCGTGAGCACTTGCAACTCCTTTAGGGGCACGGCAGGCTGGTCCCAGGCGTCCAAGGTCAACACGTAGTCTGCCTCGTCCTCCGAATCCTTGGGAACCTGCTGAGATGGTAGCGGTAGGCGGCTTAAGGCATCCGCGACGAACATGTGCTTACCAGGCTTGTACTGTAACTTATACTTGTATGCGCCAAGCAGAATGGCCCATCTCTGTATTCGAGCAGCTGCCATGACGGACGTTTGCCTGTCATGCTTTAGGAGACCCAACAAGGGCTTATGGTCGGTAATGAGCGTGAACTCCCGCCCGAGTAGATAGTCTCGAAAACGCTGCACACCGAAAACTAAATCCAGGGCCTCCCGCTCAATGTGAGAATAATTCCTTTCAGCGGCGTTTAACGAGCGCGAGCGAAATCCGATCGGACGATGTTCGCCATCTATGCGATGGGAAAGCGTGGCCCCAACACCATAGGGTGATGCATCGCATTCTAAAAATAGCTCTTGTTTCGGGTCGAAGTGCGTGAGCACCGGGGCCGTGGACAGCGCCTCCTTCGCTAAGGAAAATGCATCTTCTTCCTTAGAACTCCACACCCACTTAACACCCTTTTCGAGCAACCGGTACAGGGGGGCTAGCAACGTAGCCATGTCAGGCAAAAACTTGTTGTAGAAAGTTACCATGCCCAGAAACGAGCGCAGCTCGCTCCCATTTTGGGGGGAGGGGGCTGATTTGATGGCATGAAGAGCTTTTTCAGTCGGATGCAGTCCGTCCGCATCAATACGGTGACCGAGATAAGTGACAGACGTCTCGTGAAATCGACACTTGTCAGCACGCAGTTTGATGCGATGCTCACGAAAGCGCTGAAGAACCGCCCTGAGGTGATTGCTTTCGCCATCGTGGTTTTCCGCAATCAGAACGTCATCGAGGTATGCTTGTACCCCGGGCAAGCCTTGCAGAACAGTTTCGATACGCCTCTGGAATATGGCCGGTGCAGAAGCAATTCCAAAAGGCAAGCGATTGAAACAAAACAACCCTTTGTGGGTGTTGATTACGGCCAACTGGCGGGATTCTTCGTCTAGCTCAATCTGATTGTAGGCATCCCTCAAGTCCAATACGCTGAATCGCTGCCCTCCTCCCAACTGAGCAAAAATATCATCTATAACTGGCAGCGGGTACTGTTCCATTTCACACACTAAGTTCAGCGTAACCTTAAAATCTCCACATATGCGCACTCGCCCATCTTTCTTGAGAACTGGTACAATAGGTGTGGCCCATTCTGCGTGAGTGACCGGTGATATGCCAGCTGCCACAAGCCTGTCCAATTCCTCTGAAACTTTATCGCGTAGAGCGTAAGGTACTTTTCTTGCCTTGCAGAACTTCGGTTGTGCTTGTGGCTAGACCTGCAGGTGCACTGGTGGACCTGTCATGCCTCCCAGGCCTCCGTGAATAAGTCTGCGTAGTCCTCCAGAACGGCAGTCTGTACAGCAGGGGTCAAGCTGCGGTCCTGTGGCGAACGCAGAACATGTAGCACAGCTGCTTCTTTGTTTTCGAGTTTCTGCAGCAAATCCCGGCCACAAAGTAGGGGTCCTTCGCAATCTAAGACGATGAGGTTGCAATCGACAGCTGCACTCTTATAGCGCACCCGCATAGGCAACACTCCGAGTACCGGCAGTCTCCCCAGATAGCAAGACAATTTAATCGTCGGTTTCTGCAACTCTGGCCATTGATTACTGTGTGCTTCGTAGGTTGTCCTAGGAATGACACACACTGGCGATCCGGTATCTACATCCATTAACAGCTTGATGCCATTCCAGCTGAACGTTTTTCTAATTGGTGGCACCAACAGTTCGTTTGTAGTCACTGACCATAGCTGGGCTGCACTAGTTTCGCTATCGCTCTCTGTATGCGCTGTGACGTTCACCGAATGGTTTCTTTCCTTTCGGCACATTCGAGCCAAGTGGCCTTGTGTGCCACAACTGTAACAGCGTCGGTGACGCATCGAGCAGGCGGCATTATCATGACCGCTGTTTCCACAACGCTCGCACTGCTTGTCACTCGCGTTCCGCTTCGCGCGCCAACGCCGCGGCATCTTTAATGCTAGCAAGTCAGAGGAGGCTTCTTCGTGCCTTATCTTCTGCGAATCAAGCTCTGCATGCTCGGATGCCATCGCAAGTGCTGTCGCTTCAGCTAAGGTAAGATCTTTTTTTGCTAGCAATTGTTTTTGCAAGTTCTTCGAACTGACGCCACATACGATGCGGTCTCTCAACATCCTGTCGAGCATTGTTGCAAAGTTGCAGTTCTGAGAAATTCGTCGTATTTCGACAATAAAATCTTGTACTCACTCCCCTTCGTGCTGTTGCCGGTGAAAGAACTTGAAGCTTTCGGGAATCTCGTTCGGCGTAGGGTCGTAGTACTTGCTTAACTCGTCTACTACTGACTGATAGCTCAAAGAGTTTGGCTTCTGTGGGGCGACTTGTCCGCAAAGAATATCAATGGTTCTTGACCCAAGCGCGGCGACTAGCAAGGCTCTTTTCTTGGCATCGTCAGTTACTTGGTTAGCTTCGAAATAGGCTTCAACTTTGACGAGGTACGATTGCCACTTATCTTTCACGTCGTCGAACTCAGGCAGGTGGTGGCCCATGGCTGCAGGAAGGTCCGAGGCCTGGATACTATCGACAGACCCTTATGTTATGGGAATCCTCGTCGCCACTGTTGCAAACGCCAGCGGCCGGCGTTCGCCTGCCAACGGGTCGGCGGCGGCGAACCCGTTAGAGCCCAACGAGACTGATGGCTGGGGCAGAAAGAACTGGGTTTATTGTGTGGCTTGGGCTTTTATACCAAGCCAAAGAAAAAAGAAGAACGAAAGGAAAGCTGCAAGCAGAGGCTGCCGTGACGCTTGGTGATGACGAGCAGAGCGGAGGCGGGCACACGTGGCGCTGACGAAGCATTTAGCAGTTCGCAGCAAAACCCTGAAGAATACCCTCACTTCGGACCCTGTTCTCGCTCATTTCGACGACACTGCTTCCACCATCTCCAGACCGATGCCAGCAGCCTCGGTATCGGCACCGTACTTCTGCAACGTGATACCGCTTCTCGGGAAAAGGTAATTGCGTTTGCCAGTCGAACTCTAACACCAGCGGAAAGCAACTACACCATCACTGACCAAGAGTGCCTCGCCGTCGTTTGTGCAGTTCAGAAAATCCGCCCCTACCTCTACGTCCGCCATTTCACGATCGTTACCGATCACCACGCACTGTATTGGTTATCAACCCACAAATATTTGACGGGACGCCTGGGCCGTTGGATGCTGCGTTCGCAGGAATACCACTTCGATGTCACATACAAATCGGGTCGCAAATATCGAGATGCCGATGCTCTTTCCCATTGCCCGCTCCCAGAATCACCAACTAGTGCTTCTTCGTGCCTTCCTGCGTGCACCCTTGACGTCCCAATGTCGTCCAGAGCTCCAAACATCACCTGTGCTACTCCTGCCACTGCTCCAGATCGCTACGCCACTATTTCACACCAGCGAGCAGATCCCTACTGTCTTTCCCTAATCGACCTTCTCGCCAGTGCTTCTCATCCTCCTACCGCTAGGATGCGCAGGCAACTCCAAAAGTTCAAACTTGACAACGGCGTGCTCTCCCATTATATTTATTGCCATGAAGGCACCCGTTTTGTACCCGTTATTGCGAGAGCGCTTCGCACCCGTATCCTGGCGGCTTTCCACAAAGATGCTACAGCCGGTCACTTAGGCTTTCATAAACTTACCACCGCGTGAAAACCCGTTTTTTCTGGCCAGGCCTCGCCTCAAGCGTGGCAAAATACGTCGCCTCTTGTCTGCCATGCCAGCGACGCAAACGGCCGACTTCTCCTCCTGCTGGCCTACTACAACCACTACCTTGCTCTGCTACTCCTTTAGCCGTTGTTGGCTTAGACGTATACGCGTCACTTCCATTGTCCGCACGAGGTAATCGCTGGATCGTCACCGCCGTCGACCACCTAACACGCTACGTTGAGACCGCTGCCCTGCCTAATGGCTCAGCACATGATGTCGCGGCCTTTTTTTTGGAATCGCTCGTACTGCGCCATGGGGCCCCTCAAGTGATTCTCAGCGATCGTGGTCGGACATTTCTGTCGACGATTGTAGCCGAAGTTCTTGAGGCCTCAACTCGGCAGGATCCTCTACCTCGGCTGCACCACCCCCACCGACTCTGCCCACACGACAACGCGACCCGCCGTCGTCGCGATGAAGACGTCGATGACTGGCTGGACACCTAAGCACGCTGCAGTAACTACAACCGGTGGGACGATGCTCTAAAATGTCTAAATGTTGCTTTCTACGTCATTGAGGTCGCCAGAACCTGGTGTAATAACTGCGAACCCCACACCACTAACTGGACCACATTCAAGCAGCAGTTCCGCCAATACTTCGCGGACCCGGCAGTTCGGACTGAGGTCGTGAAGAACAAGCTCTCTTCCCGCCTCCAAGGTCCCGATGATTCTTATGTGGCTTACATAGAGGCCATACTTGCACTTTGCCGGCTTATTAGTCCCACCACGCCGGAACCGGAACGCGTACACTACATCTTGAAAGGAATTATTTTGTAATCCTTCACCTGTTGACGCTATTATTGCGACCTGCCAACGCATCGACCAGCTGCAGACCTCTTTATTGCAGCCCGGCATCGCTCCTGGCCCGACTTCTCCTGACCTCGATCTGCGGGCACTAATTCGAGCTATCATCCGATAGGAGCTCCAAACCCTCAAGCCTGTCTGTCGACACGGGTGCGATCATTGGTTTGGTTAGTGGGGTTTAATGTCCCAAAGCAACTCAGGCTATGAGAGAGGCCGTAGTAGAGGACTCCGGAAATTTCGACCCCCTGGGGTTCTTTAACGCACGGGTGCGATCATTCTTCCGCACCTTCTAATGATGCCGGTCTCCGCAGCATCATTAAAGATGAGCTGGAAACAATCACTCGACCTATGGCATCCGACCCTCCTTCACCCCGCCCAGCACCGACTTACGCCCACGCGCATCATCATCATCATCATCATCATCATCATCATCATCATAAGCCTGACTGTACCCACTGCAGGGCGAAGGCCTCTCCCATATTTCTCCACTTAACCCGGTTCTGTGCTAGCTGCATCCACTTGACCCTGCGAACTTCTTAATCTCATCCGCCCACCTAACTTTCTGCCGCCCTCTGCTACGCTTTCCTTCCCTTGGAATCCAGTTTGTTACCCTAAGTGACCATCGGTTATCCTCTCTTCGCACTATATGTCTTTCCCATGCCCATTTCTTCTTCTTAATTTCTACTAGAATGTCGGTAACTTGAGTTACTTCTCTGACCCACTCTGCACGCTTCCTATTTCTTAATGTTTACCCCTACCATTTTTCGTTCCATACCCCTCTGGGTTGTCCTCAACTTCAGTAGAACTCTCTTGCTTAGCCTCCACGTTTCAGCCCCATATGTGAGTACAGGTAAGATGCGACTGTTTTATACTTTCCACTTGAGCGATACCGGTAAGCTGCAAGTCATAATCTGCGAGTTCTTGCCAAATGCGCTCCATCCCAATCTTATTCTTCCTGTTATTTCCTTTTCATGGTCCGGATCTGCGGTTACCACCTGTCCTAAGCAGACATATTCGCCTGCTACTTCCAGTGCTTCGCTACCTAATGTAAACTGCTGCTCCTTCCCGAGGATGTTGATCATTACCTTTGTCTTCTGCACATTGATTTTCAGGCCTGCCGTTCTACTTTTCCTGTCTAGGTCATAAATCGTTATTTGCACTTCATCCCCCGAGTTGCTTAGCAAGACAATGTCATCAGCAAATCGCAGATTACTGAGGTATTCTCCATCTACCCTTCTCCCTAATTGCTCCCATTCCAAGTTTCTGAATACTTCCTCTAAGCAAGCTGTGAATAGTACTGGGGAGATTGTGTCTCCTTGCCTAACACCTTTCTTTATGGAAATTTTGTTACTTCCTTCATGCAGAACTATGGTTGCTGTGCAGCCACTATATATATCTCCAGCCCTTTCACGTACGGCGCGTCTACCCCCTGATTTCGCAATGCCTGCATCACAGCCGAGGTTTCAACTGAATCAATTGCTTTTTCGTAATCAATGAACGCTATGTATAAGGGCTGGTTATATTCCAAGCATTTTCTATCACCTGATTGATGGTATGAATATGATCGATAGTAGAGTACCATTTCCAAAAAATTGCTTGAACTTTTGCTTGATTGCAGTCTAAGGTTGTCCCGATGCTATTAGCGATTACCTTAGTAAATACCTTATACGTAACAGACAGTAAGCATCACCTCCTCCCTTTGTTCCGCCGCCCCGACTGGCACCGCCCTACAATCACATAAATGCAATGGCGACGGCTGAACCTGCATCACCCTATTCCGCACCTTGGCACCCCTTCCGACCAGTCTGCTACTACTGTGGCATTAGAGGACCCATATCCCGCTTCTGTCACCGCCGCCTTCAGAACGAGCGCCGTGGTTACGGCGCCTTCGAAATTGATCTGCCTTCAACTTCATATTATCAACGGCAGTCTATTCCCAGCCCTCCTCTTCGGTCCTCTCCGCCTCCAGTGTCCTCGTCTGAGACTACTGAAGCCCATGTATCTCGACGCCGCTCGCCATCTCCATACCGCCGGTCAGTTTCTCCTCTCCGTCCCGCAACAACTCTTCCTGTCCGCCATTCGGAAAACTAATTGATGCATTTGCCGGAGGTCAAACTGCACTCTGCGAACTTAATAAAAGTTCTCCTGATCGCCCGTACAATATTATTTCTGTTTTCGTTGAAGGATAATTGGTCGAAGCTTTGTTTGATACAGGGGCTGCAATTTCTGTTATTCACGCTGATTTGTGCTACCACTTACGAAAAGTGATGACACCATATGATGGACCTCAACTAGGTGGAGCCAATGACGTTCCTCTGCGCCCTTCAGCAAAGTACAATGTGCGAGTTGATATCGAGGGCGTCCGCCACCATGTGCAGTTTGCTGTGCTCTCACCTTGTGTGCATCTGATGATTTTTGGATGGGATGTTTTGCCAATTGTTTCAGCGTTAGATTCCTGTGGCGACCGTGTCATCCATATGACAGGCAGTGATTTTGCATCTGACATTTCTGAACACCATTATCCCCTCATTGCCGCAGCTGATATTGTTTTGCCTCCTCAGTGCGAAGAACTACTTACCGTTGTTTCTGACCATATCACTGACGGAGACATACTCATTGCACCATTTCATCATCATCTTGCACGCGGCATCGCCTTCCCGTCAAGTCTTGTCAGGTTCGGCAACGGCTCAGCTCGTGTAGCGGCCACTAACACCTCACGTGAATTCCTCGTGCTGCCAAAAGGAACTTCTCTGCCTTGCATGGTGGATGTTCAACCTCTCTCCCTGATGGTGCTCACCACCCTTCTGCCTCAGCAGAGCGTTTTGACAGGCGTCTCACTTCCTGTTCTCTCAACGACTATTAATCCGAAGCTCACGCCTAACCAACGCCAAGAACTGGTGACATTGCTTCGACATCACCAAGCCATTTTTGATGCCACTTCCCCATCACTGGGACGGACTAGTGTAGCGCACCACCGCATCTTTACTGAATGTAACTCTATAGTTCGCCGAAGGCCTTGTTGGATTCCTCTCTCTCTCTCAAAGAAACGTTATTGAAGAAAATGTAAATGACATGCTACATTGCAATATTATTCGTCACTCAACAAGCACATGGTCCTCTCCAATAGTATTAGTTAAAAAAAGGACGGGTTGGTTCGCTTTTGTGTTCATTATGGTGCACGCAAAAAAATTTACCTGCAAAGATGTATACCCGATGCCGCGATTCGATGACGCCCTTAACTCTCTCCAAGGCGCTCAATATTTCTCGACCTTGGACCTCCGTTCTGGTTATTGGCAAATACCTATGGACAAAGATGACAAAGAAAAAACCGCTTTCGGTACTCCCGATGGACTTTACGAATTTATTGTTATGTCCTTTGGCCTTTTTACCGCACCAGAGACATTTGAAAGAATGATTGATACAGTACTTCGTGGACTAAAATGGATAACCTGTTTATGTTACTTGGAAGACATTGTTATCTTTTCGTCAACTTTAAGCGACCATCTTGGGCGTCTCAGTGAAGTTCTCACTTGTTTCGCTTCAGCAGGCCTTCAACTCAACACCAAGGAGTGCCACTTTGCACAGAATGAAATTAAAATATTGGGGCATCTGGTTCGTCATGACGGCATTCGTCCAGACCCTGAAAAAAGTGTGGCCGTCCTGAATTTTGCTCGTCCTCAACGGACTGCAGATTTGCTCAGTTTTCTCGGCCTGGCATCCTATTTCCGTCGTTTTATTAGACATTTTGCAACGATTGCTGCTCCCCTTCATGAACTACTTAAAGCACGCAGCGCTTTCGTGTGGACTGCGCAGTGAAAAACTGAATTCAAGAAACTCAAGCACGCCCTCACATCGGATCCTTTTCTTGGCCACTTTAGCAAAACCGCTCCAACCATCCTGCACACTGATGCCAGTGGTCGCGGTCTCGGCGCTGTACTTCTACAGTGCGACGCAACTTCCCGTGAGAAAGTATTTGCCTTCGCCAGCCGCACCATGACTCCAGCTGAGCAAAATGATACAATTACCGAGCAGGAATGTCTTGCCGTCGTCTGGGCGGTTCAGAAATTTCGTCCTTATCTATATGGTCGCCCCTTCACACTTGTGACTGATCACCATGCTCTTTGCTGGTTGTCCTCGCTGAAAAATTTGACAGGTCGACTTGGTCGTTGTATTCTACGCCTACAAGAGTAGTACCAGTTCGACGTCGTTTATAAATCGGGTCGCCACCACCAAGATGCCGACGCGCTTTCTCGCTGCCCACTTTCGCCATCAACCTGCATTTTTTCTATGCAATGTATTTCCTCCTCTGACCAGAGTCGATTTTTTCTTGCTTCAACGCATATCACAGCAGTTTAGTTTGCCGCCTCTGACAACAAACACGCTCTCCGGTCACAGCAACTAGCCGACGCCTACTGCCGTCCTATCATCGACCGCCTTAAAGGCGCTTTGAACCCACCCAGTGTTATGCTCCGCCCACAGTTACGCAACTTCAAGCTCGAAGATGGCATCCTACTCCGCTACGCGTATTGCCCTGAGGTAACCCTCTGGATCCCAGTCCTCCCGCGGGTGCTTCGCCCAAGTATCCTAACGGCACTACACGATGACGCTACAGCAGGTCACCTAGGTTTTCACTAAACCTACGACCGCGTGAAGAGACGGTTCTTCTGGCCTGGCCTGTCCTCCAGTGTAGCTAAAGGCATCGCTTCCTGCCCCCTGTGCCAGCGTCGTAAACGGCCGACCTCTCCACCTGTTGGCCTCCTACACAACCCCTTCCCTGTCCAGCCACACCACTCGAAGTAGTCGAAAACGACTTATGTGGTCCCCTGCCACTTTGTGATCGCGGCAACCATTGGAACATCACCGCTGTGGATCACCTTACGCGTTACGCGGAGACACCACCTGTGCCCACAGGCTCGGCTCAACAGGTTGCAAATTTCTTTTTGCGATATATTGTATTGCGGCATGGCGCTCCACGGGTGCTCCTAAGTGACCGCTGAACAACCTTCTTATCGACAGTCGTTGCCGAAGTTCTCCACGCATCGTCCACCCTTCACAAGACCACGTCAAGCTACCATCCTCAGACTAACGATCTGATGGAACGATTTCATTGCACTTTATCGGATATGATCTCAATGTGCATCATACCGGATCATCGAAATCGGAACACTATTTTACCATTCGCTACATTCGCCTATAATACAGCAGTACAGCGGACTACCGATTACTCTCCATTTTGCCACGTTTATGGCCGCCCTCCCACCACAATTCTCGACAGTTCATTCTTCTCTACGTCAGACCGTTCCTCCACATCAGTACCTGCCCAATTCGTATCCCGTGTGACCAAATGCCGCCACCTTGCTCGCCTCAACACCGCAGCCTGCCAGGAAGATCGCAAGAGTCGCTACGATTCTACTCATCCTGAGGTGTCCTTTCGTCTGGTGACGAAGTACTACTTTACGCACCTCTCCGTTCCCCTGGCCTTAGTGATAAATTTCATCACCGCTACCTTGATCCGTACACGGTTATCGCCCAAACTTTTCCAGTGAACTACAAAATGACACCTATTCAGCCCCCAGCCGATTGACGTCACCGTGGCACTGAGATAGTTCATGTGTCTCGGTTGAAGCCATTTGTGTGTCGCGATGCAGCAGTCGCTTAAGGGCGGCCAGGCTGGCCGCTTTCCACCCCCGGGTAAAATGTGTGAGCCTTCCAAGTATCTTCGATCTTCTTCTTTCACATGTACATACCATAATCTGCTTCATCTTCCCGCGGCGCCACCGGTGGCACGCGCCTCGGCTGTTCATCTGAATAAACGCCAGACACGGCATCCCTTGCCCTGCCGTGTCGACCTTGCCGTCTTGACCTGGTATTTTTCCACATTATATATATATTGTCACTAAGAAATGGATTTATGGTAAACGGCAACAGAGGCAGAGGGAAACGGGGGTTCACGAGAAACGCTAATACAGAGACACAGGCTCAAGAGTCTACAGTTCTAGCTAGCCGAAAGGCACGAGAGTCTATAACTTCTTCGTCTTTCAAGCGCTACCTCAAACCGCCAGGTGGCATTATTCTCCTATCGAAAAAAAAAAAACGCTAGCTCTCAGAAAAGACAGATCCGGATGGTAAATAAGGCGTTCAGCGGGTGAAATACGGTTTCATGCGAAGCACATGCACTAGGTCAGACGAGCACTGATGACTAGAGCTCGGTACAGTTACGTGTGGAATAACCTCGTACGTACCTATGTACCTCGTACGTACGTACGTAACACCCTGTAGGGACCAATGTAACGATCGAGAAGTTCTGACTGGCCTGGGCGCACAGGTGTCCACACCCAGACTGTCAGCAGGCTGGAACACGACGTAGCGATGTCAGTCGTTATATCGGCGCGCATCTGTTGCTTGCTGTTTTGTAATGTGATTACGGGCGAGTTGGCGAGTTTCCTCAGCGTATTTGGTAATTTTTCTGCATCAGCGCTAAGCAGCTGGTCGTCAGCCGCGCATGGCAGCATAGCGTCGAGCCTGTACAGGCGCCCCAAAAGTAATACGGAGCACGCGAGCTGTGGCCGAACTAGAAAAAACTGCATGCCAGCGCGCTCTAGCAAAAGATGCGCGGCAAAGAGCGTGGGTACGCCTGCACATCCGGCTGACCCATCTCGATAACTTGATGCTTGCGTTATTGCCGCCACAAGCGAAGCTGCGCTCTACCATCAGTACTCCCCAGGGGCACTTTCAATACACCATGCAAGGATTTGTTGTTTGTCCGCGCCGTGTAGAAAGTTGGCGTGCAGCAGCTCGCGCTTTTTGCTTTTTCAGGAATACCACCATGTTCAGCCTAGTCACCGCCGTGTTCGCTCTCCGCTTCGCGACGAGTTTGTGACTACAAAAACAGAGCAAAATTCATGACGGACGCAGAAAGGGAGGACAAGACACAGGCTCAGATACAGCAACAGATCATCTTCCCTCTTTGCGTCCGTCATGGAGTTTGCGCTGTTTTTATTGTGATGAACTACCAACTAGCTCATGATGTGTTCTGCGAGTTTGGGCACGAGCTATACAATGCAAACACTCATCCATCGCTTTAACAAGTGTGGTCAACGTTTTCTTGGCTCAAGGAAGCGCATGAGAAAACAAACATGCCGGTCGGCCGTTGTTGTCTTCATTTAAATTCAGGAGCTCAAAAGTATAGCAAGTGAGTTAATTAAGGATCGATTTCTTCGGCACAAATTTGTTTTCTTACGATGGAGGAAAAAATACAAGCAGGAAACGAAAATGTCTCTCATTTAGTTATCTGCGATCGGCTATATTTTGCAAACATGCAAGGAGAATAGAGCAACAGAGTGGAGACGAAGAAAAAAAAAACTTTTAAAGGCACTTTTTATGCAATGTCAAAGTTTACTGACAGGTGAAGCTCCCGCTCACGTTAATGACCTCGGTCATACGACGAGGAAGGGACTCATATAAAGAGTCGACGTATCCGGGTTGCTCTCGGAGGTTATCCCACTCCATCTTGATAGCCTCCCAAAGGTCACCTGGACCTATAATAATAATGCATTGATCAGTTGCCGCGTAATGCGTGATTAAAAAATGCATTTAACTCAAACCCATGATTATCAGGCCGCAGAGAAAGCGAAAAGCTTTTCGGCTAACAGAACATAAGTAACTGCTGCAAGAGAACTAGTGAAGAAAAAAAGTTTCATTTGTCTACTTTTACTTGCTTATGCCTTACTGTTTTTAGAATGCTATGATCTTTACTTGACACAAATCAATCTTATTGAGAGATGCCTGCAATTACATGCACGCCAAACACGCCACTGCTGGCCCCATCTTAAGAGGAAGTTGGTTTTATCTGTAAATATGACTTGTCGCCAGTCATTCACATTCCAATGCTCGTGGGCGCGAGCAAATGCTAGGCGCTGTGCTTCTGTCTTGCCGTCAAATACGGCTTCTGCGCGGCTAGACATCCACTTAATCCGGCTTCCTGAAGACGGTTCTGAATCGCGCCCACACTGATGTCTAGGCCGAGGACATCTAGAATTTCTTTGGCGCTCTGAAAAGGATCCGCAACGGCAGCAGCGACGATCAGTTGGTCTGCCTCAGCCGAAGTGCACCGCTCGTGGCCTGGACGTAAAGCATCACCAAGACGGCCGCCTTCATCCCTGTAAGCTTGTATTATCCGATTCACGGCAGTCATCAACATTCCAGTCATGCGGCATATTACTCATTGCTATACACCCTGCGCGCATAGAACAATTTCGCGTCTAATATCCAGTGGAACTCTGGCCTACATTTTTTGTTGAATGGGAATCTCCACAAAGTTCGTTGATAAATACGGGCGTGTGGGCGTGTTTTGCAAAAGCCGCCTAGCCTTTTTATCTATTATCAAGGTGACAGCATGAACGAAGTCAGCTACTGAGAGGCGCTCGGCCGCTATCTCATGCCATATGAATTGGAAGACCCTTTTACCGATGATGTATTCTTCTGGTAGTAACACTGTGGTCCCGTTCACATTGGGCGAGTCATAAATGTCTTGCTGGAAAAACGGGCTGTGCCGCTGTTGGAGTGGACGCCAAAGGACGCCGATATGAACATAAGTGAGGTCGTTTGGTGAACGTTGGAAAGCAATCTACCTCCTATCAGCCGTAGAACTAGTTCATATGACCTCTGGGTGGGAGACTGTCAAGACGATGTGGGACAACCTCCGAAAGTTACGTCAACTTCTCGTACGAATCTCTTTTTCGGCGCTTCGTTTATGTCGTAAATCCACTGGGGGCTTTACTGGTTATAAAACTTGAGTTTGCATAAAATCGCAAATTTCGACGTTATTCTTTTATAACTGTTTCCTTCTTGCCACCCATTTCTACTTTTATATGTTCTCCAGTGTAAGAAAATGAATTTGTGTTGAATAAATTGGGTTTGCATTATTAGGCCACTTGCAATATTAGCACCTATTTTCATCAAAGGCAGTGAATGCATGCTATTTTCTTTTGATTTTCATGCGTTGCCTAAAGCGAAACAAAATTTCACCGCAGTTGCCAAAGCGTTGCACGAGCGTTTATACAACGTCAGCGCAGAAACTCGTCACCAAGTTAGGCACAAAGTTCGGCTGTAACGTACACAAAGATAATGCGGTTGCCGACGAAGCATAAAGCGCACGATGCCGATAGTAAACATTTCTGAACAGCCTGGACGAACTACAAACCATGAGGTACTGAAAGTGCCCCTGGTGAACAGGGGTGGTAGCAGCGCAGCTTCGCACTTTGAGGCGGTAACGCGAGCATCAAGTTATCGAGATGGGTCAGCTGGATGTGTCGACGTCCCCTCGCTCTTTGCCGCGCATCTGCTGATAGAGCGCGCTAATATGCAGTTTTTTCTATTTCAACCACCGCTCGCGTGCTCCGTATTACGTTTGGGGCACCTGTACATCGCGTCCGTATACTAGGCGAAACGTAGTGAATCGAGTTGTGGCTTGGACGGCCGTATTACATGCAAATGTGACATAAGGCAACGTCTCTTCCCATGTTTTATGCCGCACATCTACGTACATGGCGAGCATGTCCGCTATTGTTTTGTTTAGTCGCTCGGTAAAGCCATAAGACTTAGGATGGTAGGCCGTAGTCTTTTGGTGATGTGTCTGGCTTAGTTGGAAAACTTCTTCATGAAAACGCGCTGTAAATACCTTACCACGATCAGTAATGACGTTTGAAGGGGCGCCATTGCGGAGGACAGTCTGCGTCATGAAACATTGCGCCACTTCGGAGCATATTGCACGTGGCATGGCCATAGTTTCCGCCTAATGTGTCAGATAATCTGTAGCCAAGATAATCCACTTATTGCCAGCAGACGATAGAGGAAAAGGGTCGAGAAAGTCCATACCAATATGGTCGAATGGTACAAGCGGTGGGGGAATAAGCTGCAGCAAACCCGCTGGCTTCAATGGCGGTGTCTTGTGCCGCTGGCACTCGCGGCAACCTCTAACATATCGATGAACGGTGGCGGCAAATTTGGGTACGTGGTATGCCTGGCGCACTCTGGTAAGAGGGCGTGCAAAGCCCAAGTGTCCAGCGGTCGGTTCATCACGACAAGCATGAATGATTTCATCGCGGAGACCTGCAGGGATGACCAGAAGATAAGCTCTCTCAATGTTCCGGTGCTTTCTTTGTAGAGGATTCCGTCGCGCGTACGGAAGAATGACAAGTTCTTAGCAAACAGTCGAGATACTGTAGAATCGAAACCCTCCAGACGATCGATCACACTTTTGAGGTATGTATCAGCCCGTTGTCGGGCCTTTAAATCAGAGGAACTGATAATGCCAAGAAAATAGGCGTCTTCGTCCGTACTGTCATGGGCCAACTCCACGGGTGATCGAGACAATGTGTCAGCATCTTCATGTTTACGCCTAGAATTTATAAACGATGGAGTAATCAAATTCGTGCATACGAAGACTCCACCGTGCAAGACGTCCTGATTGGTCTCGGAGACTAGCCAGCCTACACAAAGCATGATGGTTCGTCAAAACTTAAAATTTACGGCCGTATAGAGGTAAGGTCGAAATTTCATTGTGGCCCAAACGATCCCAGGTAGCACAAAGTTGGCTATGAAGGGTGGGCCCCGGTGGGCCCGATGTAGGCAATGCAGGACAGCCCCGGTGGGCTCAATGTGGGTGCTGCAAGAGGGGCCGACGTAGGCCCGAAGCGGGCTGTTGACAAAGCCCCAATTGGCCCCACTAGGGGCCGATGCAGGCAGCCCTTGCGGGGCTGCCCACATTTTTCCGGCATTGTTAAAAGGGCACATCCCGCCAACTCCCCGCGATGGTCCTACTTTGGACCGATTTGGGCAGCCGCTTTGGAGGAACATTTTTTTTTATTTCAGTTAGCCCCTCAGAAAATGACATAGGACCAATGCGGGTTCTATAGCGCTAGCCACACTTGGGCTTGCCCACATTATTCTCATAGAGGTCCGACGTAGGAAATTGATGGAAAGCCCTAGTCCAAGTTTTCCCAATCAATATTTAGGCATATACTTAAGTAATTACTTTATACATGTCTGCACTTTCTAAACAGCTTGAATATTAAATTTTACAATAACTCATAACATTCATATAGCCGAAATGACTTCCTGTACATCTTGTTCAGGCTATGGAGATGTGTGTTCTGAACAGTAATATTGTACTGCGAGTTGCAGGCTGTCCAAAGCAACCACATAAGAGGCAACAGTTAGCAATCAGTTTGTTTTAGTATATGTAGCGCAATTTGCACGAGCGCGAGAACTAAAGCCATGTAAATTTCTAATCGACTAAACATGGCCACAACTGTTATACAAACCATCTATAACAGTAATTTAGGGCAACATCTAATGCAAATAAAAGTTGGAAACAATGATTACGCAATTGCACGCACGCCTTCTAGCCGCATACGGCCGATGTGGGACCTACAGCGGTTTTGTGTGGGCAGCCCCAATTGGGCTGGGTGTTGGTTTTGAACCTAAAGCCCACTTGCTATTGCACGTGCCTTCAAATTCCCCACAAGGGACCAATTTTGGTATCATGCGGGCCCTCCCGCCTTCCAGCCCCATTACGGCCCATGTGGGATATAAAGCAGTTTTATGTGGGCAGCCCCAATTGGGCTGGACGTTGTTTTTGAACCTAGAGCCCCCCTGCTGTTGCACGGGCCTTCAAAGCCCCCACAAAGGACCGATTTTGGAACCATGCGGGCACGCCCGCCTTCCAGCCCCATTACAGCCTATGTGGGACCTAAAGCGGTTTAGCTAAGGCTGCCTCATTTGGGCTTCACGAGGGCTTGCCCAAATTGAGCCCTTATTCATATTTCACCTGCCCTCAAGTAACCTACAAGGGGCCGATTTGGGCAGCATGTGGGTATGTTCGTTTTCTTGCCCCACTACGGCCGATGGTGGTCCCACAAAGATTTAATGGGGGCGGCCTCACTTCGGATCTATGAGGGCTTTCCCATAAAAAGCCCACATTTAGGTTGGATTGCCCTCAAATATCCGGCAAGGAACCCTTGTGGTCTGGATGCAGGAATGTGCTCTGCATTAGCCAAAGAAACGCCGCTATGGGACCCATGCAGGAGGAGCAGGGGCAAGCCCAAATGGGGCTTGCCCACATTTGCCCCATCGGGGACCGATGCAGGTTTTATGATGGTTGCCCCAGCCCCACTTGCCTACATCGGACCTACTGGGGCCCAACATTCTGTGCTACCTGGGAGACGCTCCTTTTCAGAAGTTGAATAGTTTGATTCTGCCCGAGAAAGGGTGCGGCTGGCATAAGCGATCACTTTTTCCTCGCCTTGCTGGCGGTGGACCAAAACAGCACCCAAACCGACGTTGCTGGCGTCGGTGTGAATTTCGGTGGCGGTGTCCTTATTGAAGTGTGCCAGAACAGGAGGGTTGTACAGCCGTTGGCGTAGCTCGGTGAATGCCTCCCGCTGCTGGGATGGATAGATATACAGGACGTCATCCCGTGTCAGGGGCGTTAAGGCCTCTCCAATCTTGGCGAAATCAGCAATGAAACGGCGATAGTACGCGCACAGGCCCAAGAAACGTCGGACTGCTTTCTTCGTGGTAGGAATTGGGAAATTGGCTATAGCGGCTGTTTTGTCAGGTTCAGGCCGGACACCGTCAGCGCCAACCACATGGCCGAGAAATTTCAGCTGCTGATATCGAAGGTGACATTTCTTCGGTTTGAGTGTCAAATCGACAGAGCGAAGAGCGTCCAATACCGTTCGCAGCCGTTTAAGATTTTGGTCAAACGTTTCTGAAAACTCGATGACGTCGTCCAAATAAACCAAACAGGTTTGCCACTTAAGACCAGTAAGTACGATGTCCATCATTCTCTGGAACGTCGCTGTCGCTGAACACAGACCGAAAGGTAGTACTCTAAATTCATATAAGCCATCCGGTGTCACAAAGGCAGTCTTTTCCCGATCGCGCTCATCCACTTCTATCTGCCAATAACCACTTTTTAAATCGATGGAGGAAAAGAACTTGGCATAGCGAAGTCGGTCGAGCGAATCGTCGATACGGGACAATGGATATACATCATTTTTATGTAATTCAGTTTCTTGTTCTCATTGCAAAAACGCAGCGTTTTTCTTAACTAACACCACTGGCGACGACTACGGACTTTTAGACAGCTGCATAACATCGTCATTAAGCATTTCCTGGACTCGTGTCCGAATTGCCTTAAGTTCTTTGGCCGAAATACGCTACGGCTGCTGTCGAATAGGTCGGCCATCATCAGATGTTAAGATGCGATGCGTGGTGATAGAAGGTTGCCGGACTTTCAATGATGAGGCAAAGCATGGGGCGTACTCCAGCAGTAAGGCGCGCAGGTCGCGTTGCTGACAGGCAGAAAGGTCACTGCTAACATCGATGTGGTCTAGAACACCAGAAGTATCAGTAATGTCAGACGCAAAGCATTCGGAAACTTCGTTTAACAGGTCAGCGCGAGCGATGGTAGTAGAGCGATAGAGATGGCGAGATTCATTCATGAAGCTTGAGACGAGAAGTGACCATTGCTGAGAATAATTAAGCTTCGTCCTGCACAGATGCCATGAGGAAATAAAAGCGAACGGTTGCCGTCATCAATTATCGGCCCGTCACCCAGCCCGTCGTAAACAACACTCACAAACACGCTGGAGCGGGGAGGCACTGAAATACACTCGGCTGAAACTCGTAGGGTGCATGTACGTTGGCCGTCGGTGGGGCTGCCAGCCGCTTTCTTCGTTGAGAAGGAGAACGTAAGTTGTCGAAGATAGATGATGGCGCCATATTCCCACAGGAAATCCACACCGAAAATCAAATCACGAAAACATTCCCGGGGAACGACGCAGCTGACAACAAACGTTGACGTACTAATCTGGTATCTAGCCGTGCACTGTCCAATACGAGTAATTACATGCCCCCCAGCCGTGGGTATCTGCGTGCTACACCATGGTGTCATAACCTTCCTAAGATGCGCTGCCAGTTTCCCACTCAAAATTGAAACGTCTGATCCGGTATCCACTAAAGCGCTGACGTAATGACCATGGATGCACACAGGGATGTCCACCGATAGCCGGTCTCGTCAATCAAATGCTGTCGTGTCTGCTTCAAATTTCATATCTGTTCTCATTGGGGGAACTTCTCTGGGCTGACATCTAGTGGCCCCGCCCCGGAAGTCGCTCTACTCAGTCTTCCCGGCGGGGCCTTGGCGAGCGACCAAGCGGTGCTCGCGGGAAGTCACGTGCCATCCGGAGGTTCTCTTGTGCGAGGTCGTCTCCAATGTCATTAGGTTGTTGACCAAACGTGTGTCTAGGTTCGTTGGAGTGAAAACCCTCCGCTCCGAGTTCCCGATGTGGGCACCACCGGAAAATGTGACCAGGTTCCACACAGTGGCTCTCAGGAGTTCGCCAGACCTCCGTTCGTCGTATGTTTGACCGTGGTGGCCGTACGTACCGCGTTGGTTGCTGTACAGTAATGTATTGCATTGACTGCTGGACGGGCATGGCTTGGTTAATGGCAATGTAGACAACGGAGCTTAAAGTGGAACTGGGCGTCGGAAAATGTCAGCGTAAGTCGGACGAGGATAACCAGGAACAGGGGTATTTCGAGCTTCAGCAACATGAGATGTCTGCGTGACTTGCTGAATCTCTTCGCGGATTATATGTGCAAGAGAATCACCCCTGGATTGGAACGTGCCACAAACCTTTTGCAGTTCCTCGCGTACAATTGCAGGAATAATATCTCAGAGGTGGTCAGTATTGCTTACTGCAGCTGTAAGAGGCTCGGCAGCAGTCGTAGCAAGGATGGGGCTGTCGTAGACGGCTGAGCGCTGGTGTAGGACCTTTTCTATTGTGACCGCCTCTGTTAAATATGAGGTAACTGTAGTTAGTGGGCTACGCACAAGACGAGCAAAAGCCTGTTCTTTAATCCGGCGGCATCAGGTGGCGCAGTTTTATGTCTTCAGACTTGTTGGGGTCCACACGTCGAAATATTTTCGTCATATCCTCAACATACATCATGACGGACTCGTTTGGCATCCTTATACGAGATTGTTCGCGCTTATCCAGGCTCCCATACGCCTCTATAATAAGACGGCGGAACTGAGGCCATGATGTCGATGTGCCTTCTCTGTTCTCATACCATGTCAAAGCATGGTCTTCCAGACAGAAAATGGCGTTCTGTAGCTTTAAGTTGTCGTCCCACTGATTAGAGGATGCTGCTCGTTCGAACTGAGTTAGCCAGTCCTGAACGTCTTTATGCGCAGTGCCATGGAACGATTTCGGCACTCGGGGGTTTTGAAGGTAAACAGGAGCACCTTGTATGACCGACGTAGTGCTTTGCGTGGCTGGCCGGAAGCTCGTTGTTGAAGTGGACTCTAAGGACGCGTGTTCGGGAGGAAGGCCCAGGTTCTTACGGCTGCCGCGATGAACTGGCGTGTCCACAAGCAAAAACTTGGTGTCGTTTGTTCGCGAAGGGGTGTCCGACATTGAGAGGTCAATGACCCAGCACTTCCACCAAAACTGCCACGAAGACAGGGATTTATGCGACACGGCAAAAGGGGCAGAGACACACAGTCAAGACAGGGGTTGACGAGAAACGGTATCACAGAGACATAGGCTCTAGGGTCCACAGTCCTAGCTAGCCGAAGCGCACGAGAGTCTACAACTTCTTCGGTGCCAACATATATATATATGTGTGTGTTAGAACGCCGAGTGGGCTGCCTTGTTGAAACGCAAATGCTTTTCTGACCTTAAATATTTTGCTCCTATGTCATTAAGTGAAGGGAAAGTGATGGTAATGCGCTAATGACGCCAATTTTCATCGTGAAGAAAAGATTCACTATATCACATTTCTTCATGCTGTTTAGAACATATTGCAATTTTTGTTTGCTAGATGGTATACTACGGTTGTAGTTCCGTTGTCATTTTCCTTGTACCGCCCTTTTGCTAGAACATGGCTCAATTTTGGCGTCAGAAATCCAAACGATATATGTTGATTTCATGTGTGGTTGAAACACACCGGCCAAAGTTACCATTTGGGGATACACAACAAATTTATTGCGCCAGGCATTCTAATAATTTACCATTATATACTAATCTTCCAGTCTTTTAGGAGTCGCAATGGCATTTAACTAGAAATGTATAGCTAATAAATATGTGCATATATATTTTAAATACATTCATATTAAAAACAAAAATAGAGGGTCTCTTGAATATCTGTTAGGTGAATGGCAAAAGACTACCCTTCCTCTCCTACCGTCTACATATGTCTCATTTCCAGTCAGTTGCGGTCATCTAAGTCATTATTTTGAATATTAGTGGTTTCGTCATCGTAGTCATTATCACTCATAGCTAAGTATTTTTGATGATTTCCAATTAGTTACAGTCCCTTCAAGTTGTCGTTTGACATATTGGTCATTTTACAGTCATTCAGTTCAGTTCAGTTCAGGCGTTCAGTCGTGTCCGACTCTTCCGGCGCCATATCGATAATGGTATTGTGACTGGCCATAGGGTTTTCTTGGCAGGAAATACTGGAGTGGGTTGCCATTACCTTCTCCAGTGAATCACATTTTGTCAGAACTCTCTGCCGTGACCTGTCTATCTTGGGTGGCCCTACACAGCAGAGCTCACGACTTCATCGAGTTTCGCAAGCCCCTCCGCCACGACAAGGCAGTGATCCATGAAGGGGTTTACAGTCATGATGAGTCATTATGAGTCATGAATAGCTATTTTGCCCATTTCCAATCAGCTCTGGTCATTGAAGTCGTCGTTTCGTAGCCATGAAGAGTCATACCTAGTCATTAGAGTCATTACCACTCATAACCAAGCATACTTACTTATTTCGAATCTGTCGTGCTCATTTACAAGTCATCGTTTGACATACTGGCGTTTCGTGATCATTACTACTCATGATGAGTCATGAGTAGTCATTTTTAATTCCCAATCAGTTGTGGTCATTTGACGTCGTCGTTTGACATGTTTGTTGTTTCGTAGTCATGATGGATCAGTCGAAGTCACTGTGGTCATTACCACACATAGCTAAGCATTTTTACTCAATTCCAATCAGCTGTGGTCATAGAGTTTATCATTTGAGAAATTGGCGTTTCTCAGTGAATGGCAGTCATGCCTAATCATTTTGATCATTTCCAATCAGTTGTGGTAATTTCAAATCATCGTTTGACATATCGGTTGCTTTGTATTCATGATGACTCATACTTAGTCGTTCTAGTCATTACCACTTATAGCTAAGCATTCTACTAATTTCTGATTAGCTGCGGAGAACAAAAGTCGAAGTTTGATATATTGTTCGCTACAAGTCATTATTAGTTAAATAATCATCATCATCAGCCTGACTATACCCACTGCAGGGCGAAGGCATCTCCCATATTTCTCTAATTAACCCGGTTCTGTGCTAGCTGCATCCACTTGACCCATGCGAACTTCTTAACCTCATCCGCCCACCTAACTTTCTGCCGCCCCCTGCTACGCTTTTCTTCCCATGGAATCCAGTTTGTTCATCGGCTATCCTCTCTGTGCACTACATGTCCTGCCCATGCCCATTTCTTCTTTATTTTCACTAGAATATCAATAACTTGAGTTATTTCTCGGACCCACTCTGCACGCTTCCGATCTCTTAATGCTACCCCTACCATTTTTGGTTCCATAGCCCTCTGCATTGTCCTCAACTTAAGTGGAGCCCTCTTGGTTAGCCTTCACGTTTCAACCCCATAGGTGAGTACAGGTAAGATGCAACTGTTGCATACTTTCCTCCGATACCGGTAAGCTGCATCATCAATAGCATAGACAATAGCATTATTCATCAACTCTATCAATGTTTGTTTACAACTTTATTTCATTACCTGTCGCCCCCAATTGTTTTCATCCTTATTCTCCTTCCTCACATGGTCGCAATTTGCGAATGCAACATCAGCGCACAATCCCGCGGGCATATTTCCGCTTAATGATTCTAGAAAGGCTTTCGCTTTAAAATAAAAGAGGAATTGATGTGGACGCACATAGATCCACACACGAGCAGGCGACCAGACGCATGCAAGAGCAGAGTATACGATTTATGAGCAACTGAATATAGATGTATCTCTTACCTACCGTCTAGATATTTCACTTAAGGTGATGTCAGCTTTTGCGAAATTACAGTGAATTGGGCGGGGCTTATTCATGCGCGCGCGTTGCACACTGCTTTAAAATGTAACACCTGTTTGGCTCACGCGCACTTTACGCGCGATTATGAGCTTGTTTTGCGGCTGAGCAAACAAAAAACATTGCATTTTTCTGGGCCGATTTTGTCAGCCCTTAGCGGCCGACCTTACAGATCATTTGTTTCTTCCGGAACACAGAAAACGCGTTTCCTCGCTTATTTCTGTTGCCAAAACCAAAGGAACAGTAGCCAGGCATACTGCCTTAGCCTATGCGTGCCAAAAAGTTCTATCCTCATGGGCGAACAGTCCGAAAAAGAGGAACTCCCTCACAAGAAACGTATTCGGCGCGCTCGCTTGGAACGGATACGGCGACGCGAAGTCCCGTGAATGGCCAGCGACGCGCGGAAAAGGACTGCGGTACTCTGAAATTTTCCTGTGACTCTAGACCATGAGGGTGCACAGCGCCGCCCCACGAAGAAAGAAAAAAAATATCACGAAAAGTTGTAGTGCCGGCTTTTCGCCAAGCAGCGACACTCAGCTGGTATTAGTAGAGGGCTGTGGAGTAATTTCGACCACCTGGGAATTCGGCTGCAGCGTGCAATGATCCTCCGTGCGAGCATTAGATATGTGTTGCCTGGGGAATGACGGATGCGCCGCGGACTTGCCAACAGTATGTTTGTGACGGCTGGTACGCGTGCCTCAATGGGCGCGTCCTCAGCGGAGCGCGCGCGCATAGAGGCACCCTAGGTATCTTGAGCACCGAGCGGCTAGGTATCTCTCCGCCAAGAATTTAGAATAGTTATGAAAGCTACCTGAAGGGGGAGATATGAGGAAAGCAGGGCAGGAGGAGAGGCGCCATGGACGGTCGGATCGATCTTATTCGGTAGGCATTGTAAAAAAAAGGAGGCACTGGCTCAGCTTAGTATCGAATCTATACTGAGCACCTTCGCTCGGTGGACGCTTGCTTCGCAAACATGAGAATGCAGCGCGCACATAATACGCACTTAATTTACATCTTCCTAAGAGCGTGAGTAAGGGCACGATGTTGTCAGCGGGTGTACCCTAGAATCTGTCGAAAGCTGGCTAGCGCCAGCGAATGGAACACTGCCACTTCCGCACACTTCGAAGCAGCCGGGTTACTTTTGGCAACGTTGGTACACGTACGGCACGGATACTAATTGGCGGAAAAGTGACGTGCTTTTGTCTTCAATGAGGAGGAAGATTCGCGGCAATGCACCAAGCGCACATACATCCATCGTCGTTTCTTTGCAACAGCTGATTCGAACCGCTGAGCTGAAACGCTTGCCTATCGCCGGCGTAAATGCAGCCTAATGTATCGCCGCTTTGTTACTTGTAGCTGGCAGTGACTAATGCGAACCGAAATATGCAAGCAGGGGGCCCAAAAGACACACTAAACACTCGTGCGTCTATGATGGCGCAGTTTCAGAGGGTGAAGCTTTCCTGCGCATTAACGCAATGAATAAACATTTCAGGCCTAGGTTTTTTATTTTGGTGTTAGATTTTTCCTGCCTGTTATTTTTATTATAGGTGGTCTATTAACCATGCAGTAAAAAATTATTGCTCAAGGTGCAAGTATTTTTCGAGTTAGACACATTGTGTAAAAATAAGGCATTAGGGGTCAATGGGTGTAAAATGCGAAAGGAGCCGCTTTAGTTATCGGGAGTGAAAATGAAGAAGAAAATGAATTATGTTCAATTTTGAAGTTTAGAGCAGTCATAAAGCATTTTGACTTCTTTAGTGATCTGCAATTTGCTATTTTAGCAAATTTGCAGTATACAATGGCTACAAAAAATTCTGTTTCATCCATACTTCAAGGAAGCACCACTGTCTGTTGGCAAAAAGGAAGAAACAACGTACATGCGAGCGCATTGTATTCGTGTTAAGAAAGATAGCAAGAAGCACTGTGTTGTTCTAAGCACAGAGGGCAAGCACACGTTTTACACGTACAGTGATGCACCAGCTGTTGTCAACGTGCCATATTAGCTTCCTCATGCTTCCTTCCTTGAAGTGTCCACAGGACGAAGCCGACGGCAAAAAATGTTCAGATGTTTAGCAAAATATGTAAAATAGGAGTGCAAAATAAGTAATGGCTAATGAGATACTTTACCGGTTTGCTACACAGTTGCTTCACTAGTAATGGCTCAGTCAGTAGCTTTTTCTTCGTCCTCACATCGCACAGGTTCACACAAACGCGACAATAATAACACCGATAGAAACGGAGATACTGACGAAAATATCACAGTAATTTACAGCAGTCGACTGTTCCTGATGCGCTTTTGCAACATTTGTGTTGCGGTGTCAATTGACGACAACAGAGCCGAAAGCGATAACAGCGTATACAGGCACGAAAAGACGGGGAGCACTACAGAAAGGTACTGGCAAGCCAAGTCACTAGAAAATGTCGCCGTTCCTATAGAGAGTACGATTTTCCCCGACCACAGCCATTTCTTCACCGGAGTAGAGTCAATCACACTTACCTACAGCGCTGGAACGGTGTTCAACGAACGAGGTAAAGTGAAATTTTAATGACGGTACTGACATTCGCAGGTAGTACTTGTGCTCTAGATTAGAATGAAAATCGCGTTATATGCGCGAGAAAATTTGTTCATTTCCCCTAAAGAAGGAAAAAGCTTTAAATTTAGTCTCAATTTGCTCCACAACAGACCGCTGGAGTGCTCTAGACAAATATATCGACACTACTGACCCTACCTGCTTACCTAAGCAGAATTGGATAAACTGACCGAGTAGCTAGAACAGCCTAAAATTACCTAGAAGACGTTAGGCTTGGACGCAATCTACAAATAAAGAAATTAAGCCGTGTTCTGACGGCACACAGCCTAAACAATATAGTTGTGCGCTGTACAAGGTTGCTGATAGTATAGTAGAACAATCTGGCAGTGCAAAAATATCTTACATTATCTTGACACAGCTCGTAAACACATGTGTTTCGGACGCACTTAATTTCATGCTGTTGAATGGGCGTTTGGCAACATACTGCAGTAGCTCAGACTTTAACGCAAGACGTATTCTCAACAAATTCGATATGTTTGAGGACCTAAAATTAGTCTACAGCCTGGACATGTTGATCATCACAGAGACAAGGCTTAACACTCATGTATTGGATTTGGATTTTAAGCTAGTACTTCTGCCTTACGGGCTCCTTCGACTGACCTAGACGGCCGTGGCAATGGTGGAGTTGTCGACGTCAAGCAGGAAGCATCGATTAAAAAGTGAATGGCATGGTTAAATCAGAAAAGCGCAAAGAGTACAATTAAAAGCATTGACACTTTCGTTCTTTACCGGTATCGACGTGCTCTTCAGAGTTACCTAACCCAGTTACATCACTTCGTACACACTCATTTTGGTAAACGCACAAAATTAACCAAGGCTGCATAATCTACATTACCAGGGTGCGACTGCAACAGTTTTGTAATAGCAGCATGGATGTAAAAAATTGTGAATGCATTTTCATCTTGATGTTCAGCTTTCCATTAGCGCAACTACAAAACCAACCAAGACGCTTCCAGGTGCAGAGTGCTTGTTACTGAAGCTAGATTTCGCATCCTCTTTTTTTGATTCCTGTAATTAGGCTAGTAAACGGATTAAAAGTTATAAAATGCTTTTGTTGTTATTTTCAGTAGGAATAAACGCTGGTGGATGAGCTCACCACAAAATGAAAAAAAAATATTCAGTTCACTTCAGTCGTTCAGTCGTGCCCGACTCTTCGTGGCCCTATGGACCATAACACGCCACGCGTTCCGGTCTCTCACTATCTTCCTAACATCACATAAATTCATTTGCAGTGCATCAAGGATGCCATCTAACCACTGTGTTCGCTGCCTACCCCTTCTCCGGTGACCATCAACCTTTCCTAACATCAAAGCTGTCTCCAGCGACTCCTCTCTTATTATCAGATGATCAAAGTAGCTGAGATTTAACTTTAGAATTTGACCCTCTAATGAGCCGTCAGGGATTGTGATCGACAATATCGACTGATTTGATCTCCTGGCAGACCAAGGAACTCTCAAGCGTCTCCGCCAGCACCATAATTCAAACGCGTCAATTCTTCAGCGGTCAGCCTTCTTCACAGTCCAACTCTCGCATCCATACATCACAACTGGAAATACCATAGGGCGAGTTATAGGGATCTTGGTTGGCCGCCTAAAGTCTCTGCTCTTTACTAGGCGGTCAAGGCTAGCCATGGCTCTCTTTCCAAAAAGCAGGCATCTCCTAATTTCATGGCTGCAGTCTCCTTCCAGGGTAATCTTGGAGCCCAAGAAGAGAAAATCTGTCACAGCTTCCACTTCTTGTCCCTTGATGCTCTAGGCCTTGATAGGGCAAGATGCCATAATCTTTGTCTTTTTAATGTTGAGTTTAAGCCCAAGCTTCTCACTCTCTTCTTGTACGGGCATCAGAAGTCTCTTGAGTTCCACTTCACTTTCTGCCATTAAAGTGGTATAATCCGCATATCTAAGGTTGTTGATACGTTTCCCAGCAATCTTCACTCCAGCTGAAGACTCGTCCAGACTGGCCTTCCTCATAATGCTCTCAACATATAGGTTAAATAGGCAGGGCGACAGTATGTAGCCTTGTCTCACTCCTTTCTCAATCGGCAACCAATCAGTAAGGCCACACCCAGTTCTGACTGCGGCCTCTTGTACTTCGTACAGGGTCCTGAGGAGACAGATTAGGTGAATTGGAACTCCCATCTCTTGGAGAGCTTGCCACAATCTGTTGTGATCTACGCATTCAAACGCTTTCGCATAATCAATAAAGCAGAAGTAAATGGGTTTCTGGAACTGTCTTGCAATAAACCAATTTGTTTGGTTTCCTTTGAATTGTGGAGTTTAACGTCCCCAAGCGACTCAGGCTATGAGAGACGCCGTAGTGGAGGACTGCGGAAATTCCAACCACCTGGTGTTCTTTAACGTGCATTTAAACCGCCTCCATCGTGCATTTTTTCACCTCCATCGAAAGCGGCCGCCGACGCCGGGATTCAATTCCACTTTCTTGGGCACACCCAGTCGGAAAAAACTACAGAAAATTTTCTGATGTTACGACAGAATTTCTGTGCGGTTTTTGATGGAAAACCTGTTGTGGCAACAGAACATTCTGTAGTAACATCAAACATTTCTGAAGTTACAACAGAAAAGTGCAACAGAACTACAGACAACAGAAATATACTACAGAAAAACTACAGAACTACAGAAACGTACTACAAAACTACAAAAAATCTGATAGTTACGACAGAACTACAGGATATTTTGTTGTATTTTTGACACAGTTCTGTAGCTTTTTTCGACTGGGCAGTACTCGAAAGCCGTAACCACTGCGCCTCCCCGGCGGGAATCAACCAAATTGTCGAGCTGACCTTGTCTTATTTTGAAACTATGGAAACCTTCTTTTTCAACCAATCTTCAAGCCATGTTAATTTTGATTTGGGGGCAACTCAATAATGGAATTGCGCACTGTAAACATAATTACACCCACTGCGGTGGTTCTGTCTTGTAACGCTGGACTGCTGAATTCAATTAAGGAGGCTGGATCAAATCTCAGCCGGGGCGACGGCTTTTCGATGGAGGCGAAAAGGAAGGCGCCCTTGTGTTGTGTAATGTCAGTGCACGTTTTTCGAATCTCTAATTTTCGGAAGCCCTCAACTTGTTTCTTTGACATCCCGAGTTGTTTTACGACGTGAAGCCAGACAAACAAAGCCATTCCTAAATATAATCACCTACACCGTAAACACAATAAGACTCGGTGGAAAACCCCGTTGATGCAAGGGGTAGCAAACACCTTAAATGAAACGTTAAAAATGCGTCAAAATTTAAAAACAAGCCCACTATTCCTAGGTTTCGATTGAGCTTACAGCGAAAGTCACAGCTACATGTCGGGACTCTTTTGCGAACACTATAACCGAGTTGGTGAAGAGTCGAATAGACAAGCATTTATCAAAACCGGAGAGCACTGTGCGCAAAATAGAAATTTTTGGTTCAGTGGTCGATGAGACCAGTATTGTTGCGCCCCGCCGGAGTGGCGCAGTGGTTACGGCGCTCGACTACGGTTCCCAAGGATGCGGGATTGAATCGCGGCCTCAGCTGCCACTTTTCGATGGAGGCGAAAAGCAAAGCGCCCGTGGGCTGCGCGATGTCAGCGCACATTAAGGAACCCCAGGTACTCGAAATTTCCGGAGTCCTCCACTACGGCGTCTGTCATAGCCTGAATCGCTTTGGGACGTTACACCCCACAGACCAAACCAAACCAAACCGTACTGTTGCGAAAATGTTTAATACCTATTTCCAGTCGGTGTTTTTCTCAAACACGAGATCCTAACTTCCAGTGTGGGATTGGACGAAGGCAATGCAGGAGATTACGATAAGAAAGCCTGTCACTTTAATCTAATAAAGCGTGACTTGGTCGGACATCGTAAAGAGCAAAACTGAATTAACGATGCGACATAGGTAAGACCACAACACAGGGTGGTACTGACAACTGTCAGCTGATAGCGTGCCGCCTTTTAGTCAGTACCACCCTATTTGTCTCTGACACTGTTCTTGCGGTTATATTTCTTTTGACACATCTTACAATATTTAGAATATTAACTAAATGGTAGGGCAAGTATAATATTTTTAATACACCTCTTAAACGCTATGACGCTCATTTATCACCTTTCTTGCAAGGAATTGTCATCCTATCAGTGGAAACAGGTATGCTTTAAAAAGATTGGCTATGCGAAAGAATCAAGCCTATTCACAAAGTAGGAAATAAATTTCTGGTTCAGAGTACACGCCGATATGAATATACCATGCATGCTGTAAAAGAATGGATCATATTGGAACCGCCGGAAAGATATGGCGCTGTCATCTATCGAAAAAGACGATTGAAGATCCAGTTAGCACTACCTCCTCCTTCTTTCTGTGCTTAGCTCGTTGCCCTCCAAGATTCAATTCGCTCTGTTGCCGCCATTACCTTACCGCCTGGAGCCAAAATTGTCATGTGCAATGACGTCCTTCAAAATGACACGTCTACCCTGGCGCGTCAGTTGCAGCCCAGAAATCTGTCAGAATATACATCGTCTGGTGGCTGGCACCCCGCAAACCATTCAAATATTCAAATTGAGTGGATCGCACGAGACTCACTCAGTTCACAAACCTCTGTAGATACTTCAAACCACCAAGCGAATCTGCACTCTACACCCTTCGGTTCATACGTTTGAGTGGTGCCACCCTCCATCTCACAAGTAAAGAGCACCTTCAGAGCCGGACACGTGCTTATTGTCCTTCCATGTGCGATAATTACCTGCCGCAGTCTTACTCGCGCAGAGAACGTTGCGCTACGGAGGATCATGGTCGGGGTTGTCCTTACATCTACTGCGACTCGAACAAGGCCTCAATGTCTATACTGATATCCGCGCCCAAGGTGTCCTGCCTTTAACTCCCAGAATTGTGAGGCAGATATCAACACATGTTGCAGGTTTGCTCAGCATTGAAGCCTACAAGGATTAAACAGAACAGATCAGTCCGGAGGGGGGGGGGGGCACTACATCTCAAACAGGACTGAAAACGACAACGTGAAGTTATCCGGCTGCTCGCATCTAGGAGATCCCAGTCGATGGCTGTGGGGAGGACACGGCTGGGACAGCAGCGCCTTGGATCCTCACCAATGTTTTGACTGGTGCAAATGAATGCAATTTCTTTCCCTCGGCACCTGATAGGAGTGGATCACTCGGCAAACAACACGTCATTTATATTGCTTGGACGCTGCGGCCTCATCATCGTTTCCTATTTACCTTTATCAGGGCTGCGATCTTTTTCTTTCATTTATTACCCTTTTTTATATTCCCTTATGGCCTGGGTCAATAAACAATGTTATATGAAGAGATGATGTTAGTGTAGAGACTCATTCATGTTCCTGACAAGCTTTGTAGATGAGCTCAGAAAGTGCTACTGTGACTCCAGAGCCAAGAAGAAGCGTGCCCAACAAACATGGGCTCCCTCGGCACAGCTCCTTGTGGAAATTTGCACCCAGGACTTGGGGCGGTCTTGAACCTTTGCAAAGTTGGTTGTCGGAAGGACAAACTAGGTTGCTTGATGCAAGGCTTCATCGAACAGAAATACACTCACCTAATCAGCAAAGACAATATCGCATCAACCTTGAACGGAATCGGGCATTGCCGTATATTCGAGAACTTCAAGATGCGGAGCGTTGGCCTATGTTGGGTCGCTGTGGCAGCTATTGACTCCACTTCCAGAAGTACCTTGCGACGAGCTAATCTGCTGCCAGAATCTAGCACGCCGTCCCAATGAGCACGCCATATCGTATGTACTCGCTCAGCCTCAGCCCCTGTCGATCAGCTCTGCCGGCTAGAAGGGGCATCAAGTGCCGAACTGTCGCGACAGCTCCAAACTTGCCATACGTCATGCGAGATACCGTGCGAGATACTGAGCCGCCGCAGGTTGAGTTCGACAAGTTTGACGAGGTCGCGACACGTGATGACTACCCAAGACGCACTTCTGTTCGTCCACCTTTGGTTTTCTATCGGTGTGGTAGTCCTGCTTTCGTCGTTTTGCCATCATCGCCTTTCCCCTCGCTACGGTACCACCCCTTGCAATGCAGAGCCAGGCTCCAAGCATCTTAAACCAGCCGTCCTTCTGCTCACCTGCTGCGCTGAACTATTGTTACGAGGTGCAAGCCTATTAAGAAAGGCGACAGAAGATCACCGATTGCGATTGTAGACGACGTTGTAATGAATGATGGTGGACTTAGCGCGAGCGTGTTTCTTCCTCGCCCGTAACTTTAACCGGGGCTACCGAGCGAGCGTCCCGATCGATGGACCAAGAACTCAAAGTTGATCAGATTTATGACATGACAATGACCTTGTGTGGATCGATGAAGGTAGGAGAGAAAGAAGGTAACTTGCCACCATGATAACCGATAAAGTCTAGCGCAGGAAGCTCTCGCTGCCCGGTAGCCAAGATTTGACGGCTGTGTTTCAGGCACGCATCAAACAGCATAAGCGGGGGCGATGTCTTTTCATATAGTGGTGTCTCGGTTGGAGGAGGTTTATCTGGTCGGCTTCTCGCGTCGGTCAAATCCTTTGGTCAGGTTTTCATTCGCTCTGTTTTGTGATGTGTCCTAGTGTGCTCGTGGCATCTCAGGTCGGCTGGGTCTTAATATCGGGTTACTTGTCTTTCTTAGTGTCTTGTGGTCTGGGCGGGAGGTGCAGAACGGTGATGTCGCGTCGAACCCAGCATACTTGGGAACCACCAGGCGAAACGTGGTCCCAGGTATCCGGAGCCGACGGCCCAAAAAGGCATAGGGCACTGAAGCTCCGGATCAGGATGAGTGATGATGACGTACCCCTCACTTCCATCAAAATGTTACGAGGCGGCAACCGGTGAAGAAAGGTGACGGAAGATCACCGAGAGCGATGGTAGATGAGGTTTAATGAATGATGGCGGACCTAGCGTAAGCATGTCTGCCCACGTCAGTGCCCGCTTCTTCCTCCTCGCCCGAAACACTATTAGCAGGTAAGTTTTATCGGGTTTCGGTTTATTTCTCCTCCAGCATTTCGCACACGCAGGTACCTGTCAACAAACTGGTGCTCATCACCTCATCCAGAAACCTAGCCAGCACTGCTTGTATCGTGCAGTCGACCGGAATGACGAACGGCACCGTCAGGGAACAACCCCCAGCTTTATTACGGCTCGTGCATATATAGGACCGTGGGGAGAGAAGGCAGGGGGCAGTGCAGCACGTTTCACATGAGCTGGTGATAAGAAACGGGCACCGGCACTGATATGATACATCCCCCTTTCTTTATTAATAAAAATCAGTCGTTAGTAATTTGTTGAAAGTTCCTGTCATAGCCTAAACGCATCGGTTGCCTTGTGGGTCGCGTCGACCGCCTTGGGAGGGGAGGCTGTGCCGTCGCAGAAGTGGCTGTAGGCTCCCGAGGTGATGAGGTGACATGCTCGACTCCAGTCGGTAGGTCGTCAGCAGAGTCGCTGCCGTCCGATGAGTATGAAGTGAAGCGCTCCCTTGTGGCGAGCAAGTGCTGCCGGTTGCGCCTCAAGATGCTTCCGCCGGTTTGAACGTGATAGGACCGTGGTCCGGCAGGTGATATCACTTTAGCTTTTCTTTCCAAAGAGGACCCTTTTATCCGTACGACGTCACCTTCTGCAAGGGCTGGCAGGTTCCGGCTGTTCTGGCTCTACTGCTTGTGCTTGCCGACCTGGATGGTCGGCTGCGGGCGGAAGTCAGGTAATGGAGTGCGAAGACTTCTTCCTTGAAGCAGCTCTGCAGGCGATCGGCCGTCTTCCAATGGACTCGTCCTGTAATTTAATACACCAAGCCAAAATTCTTCATTTCTTTCGCTTGTCTTCTTAAGAATCCTTTTGATCACCTGCACGCCCTTTTCAGCAAGACCATTTGAGCGCGGAAATTGTGGGCTGGATGTAGTGTGATTAAAGTCATACAGTTTCGAAAAACGTGCAAACTCGCGGCTAGAAAATTGAGGTCCATTATCGGTGCAAAGTTCAGCTGGGATGCCATATCTTGAAAACATTGTACTGAGCTTGTCAATTACTGTGCTCGCACTCAGATCAGAGAGCTTCTCTACATCCGGGAAATTTGACATTGCGTCATAGGCGCACAAATAGTACTTTCCCCCGTACTGAAATATATCGGCACCAACACGCTGCCAAGCTTGATTCGGCGTTGAACGAAGCATTAGTGGTTCTGCTGGTTGACTGTAGGCGTACTTCCTGCAGATTCCACACTTCTGGTTTAATGATTCTATGTCAGAGTTCATCCCAGGCCAGTAAACCAGTTGCCTTGCTGTTGCTTTGCTCTTGGCTATACCGAGGTGGCCTGCATGAATGCGCTGCAATATCTCGGCACGCATGCTTGTGGGAATTATGACCCTGGTGCCCCTCATGAGTACGCCGTTCACAACTGATAGCTCCGGCGCGATAGGCTTCAAACACCCGTCTATAGGCCCGCCTGTCGAAATGCGCTCGATCACACCCTGCAGATAGGGATCCGCCGATGTCTCGCGCACAAGGCGCGTCATTGTTCTGTCACTCACGGTTGACGATAGGACATTGATGGCGTGCACTTCGACATCATCCGTGTCCACAGCGACGACATCAGCAGGAAGCGGCGACCTTGACAGCATATCGGCGAGCTCCATCTGTTTGCCAGGAACATACGATAACACGTAGTTGTACTTAAAAAGCCGCAAAAAGAAACGCTGCACTCTAGGCGGCATGTCCCCAGTTGCTTTCTTAGCGATATCCATCAGCGGCCAGTGGTCACTTTCTAAAGATATCGGACGGCCATACACAAAATGATGGAATTTTTCGCAACCAAAGACAAGGGCAAGTGCTTCTTTCTCAATTTGTGAATATCGTGACGAACGGCATCGTCAGGGAACAACCCCCAGCTTTATTAAGGCTCGTGCATATATAGGACCGTGGGGAGAGAAGGCAGGGTTAGGAAGAGAGGAGGCAGTGCAGCACGTTTCACATGAGCTGGTGATAACAAACGGGCACAGGCACTGATATGATACACTGCTGACGAACGTGAAGTCTGTGGAAGTGTGCCGTGCACTGATGTGCACTTTAATGCTCAAAAACTGCTTGACCATGCATGTCGACGGTGCAGCTTTGTCTCCTCTTGTCGATGCGGGTCCAACCGTTTGAGTAAGCAATTCAAGAATGAAACCATTGCTGGGCCCCAAAGTGATGTTTCAGTGTTGATGTTTAACTACACACCTGATCACGGTGTGTAGTGAGTAGTGAATTATTACTCCCTTTACAAGTGCGTAGTGTAGATAGAAGTCGATTTTGAGCAATCACTTTTTTAAGTCTTATTTACTGTGATTGCCCGATCTACCCATGATGTCACTTTAGAGCTCGACTTTCTAAAAATGTGTGGCGCTACAGTCAGTTTCTGAACGGTAGACAGCCGCGTTGTGCCGCTTGACTTGGTCTTATGTTTGTTGTAATTAGTGTAATATATGAGGCATGGTTACTGAATAAATGTACCGTGTGGCAGTTGCCTACAGTAGCTTTCCTCCGCGGCTTCACAAAGCTAGAGCAGCAAAATTATGAAGCTTTTCGCCCTGACAGTCATTCATCCAGAGGTTTCGCTGGTTCACACAGATATTTTGCGGGCAGTCAGCTTGGGAGGATCCCTACGGATTTTGACCAGCGGCACTTTAATGGGCGCTTAAAAACCTCATCAATTTGTCATGGTTTGTGCGAGATGCCGCTGGGCGAGATAGGTCTTCTTTACCCCTCCCTACCCTATATCTCTACTTCGCAACGTAGTAGCATGATATCATGGCAGAATAGACTCACACGTCCAAGCATAGCTTAGCGTATGTCAGGTGACTGGGCTAGAAGATTGGTACAAAAATATTCTTCTGCAAGCTCGCCTTCATGAAATTAGACTGCTCATACTACGTGCTGCGGGCTGTCCGGTTGTGGTCCCGCGAGTATCCTCGAGGAGCGCATATTCAACGATATTTTCCCAGTGTACCAGAGCTTCGTTTTCGCTTTTATTTTATCTGGCTTCGGATGATCGCTATGATTAATGCATTTAGAGGTTGTGTCACCATTACTGCTAATAACATAACCAATATGTTTCGATAGCAGTGCCACCAGTCGTAATGCTGTCATACTTGCGATCGTCGTTTGTAGTTTTTTATGCATTGGCCTAAAAAAGTTTGCGAAAACGTTGTTAACCCGTCCTATGAGTATCTTAAGGGAGCACAATACCTACCAGGAAATGCGACACAACCTTCCATGTAGGGCAACACACGCAATCATAAGAGCCACCGGGGTATGCGCCGCACAGAACCAACGGTGTACGCTCGGCAATTTCGCAGGAGCTTGTCGCAGAATACCGATGTCACCTAAATTGCAAACATATTCAATAGCCTGCTGAATAATGTTAGGTTGAAAAAAAAAAGAGAGCAGAGCACTAAATAGAAAAGAACATGTGGTGAAACCAGGCACTCTAGGAAGGCAGCAGCGTTGTTTATCGCACAGTCATAGCAGAAAAGCTTTCAAAGTTGGATTAGTACTAGAAGCACACCGAGGATAGAATTGAATGCAGATAGGCTTAAAGTGGTCGATGGGGAGGTGTCATTTAAAAAGAACAGAAAGCGCAATTTGGAATGAAATAATTTTTGCATTAGCCTTGAATGCCCGCTGGGGAATACGTACAGTATCACCAGCAGCGGTGTTTTCGTTTTCTCTGCGTGCAGCACCTCGGGTCAAGTTTATTATGTCGCTAGCTTTGCCATGAAATCGAATCAAAGTTGGCTAAGGGAGGTATTGTAGTTCGTAAAATATAAAGCAGGACATAAAGTGACTTGCTTCGGCTGCCTAATGCTGGATAAATCCCTGCCTTAGCTGCGTTCGTAGAAAAACAGGGACCTCACCAGTTAACCAAAAATGTATCGCAGTTCCTGTCAGTGCGAGTAAGAGTACTCGGTTGCAGCCCGTTTGTATATAAATTGCTTTTGTAGTAAACAATAGCAAACAGAAGGGCGTAAGGAACAAGAAAATAAAAATTATACTGTAACGGATGAAACGGTTTTAAAACAGGTGAACGTCGTATGAAGAACGGACGCACACGGCTGAGAAAAACCCAGATCAGTCTGCGCGTGGCTCGCTTCCCCTGCTTCTTCTTCTTCTCTTTCTGCTGCTTCTCATGCGCCGCTACGCGGCGTAACAGTTCCCCTCGGGCTAAGGAATCTCGTCCTCGGGAAAATTAGGCAGATCGACGATGGCAGCGCTTCAGGCGAGCCACGTGAACAACTTGTGCCTTGCGGGATCGGCGGTTATCCGTCGTGACTTTGGCGATAACGATTCACGTCATTCAGTTGGCCCAACACCTCAAAGGGGCATCGTTCCTGCAGAGAGACTTCGCATATATTTCTCGCTTGCGAATGGGCGTCCAAAGCCAGACGAAGTCTCCAGGGGAGTAAGTAACTGCACAATGATAAAGATCGTAGTGTTCTTTGGAGCGCCTTTGAGAAGCCAGTGTGCGTAAGCGGGCTATACGGTGGACTTCTTCGGCACGGCATAACATCTGGAAACAGACCCATCGTCGTTGGGGGAAAATGGGAAGATGGCGTCAAGGAAAACATGGGGTGTTCTTGCATAGAGTAAATAGAAAGGAGAATAGCCGGTAACATTATGATTTGGAGTGTTATAAGCGTACGTCACATACGGTAGCACTGCATTCCAGCTGCGATGGTCAGACGAGACGTACATGGGCAGCATGGTTGTCAAGGTGCGGCTGGTGCTCTCGGTGAGACTGTTCGTCTGCGGATGATACAGAGTGTCGGTAGTGTGAACCACAAAGTCGGAGCATTTCTTCCACGACATCATCAGTGAATTGCTGACCACGATCACTTATAATAACACAGGGTGCGCCATGGCGAAGAATAACGGAATGTAAAAGAAACGGCGAAACATCAGCAGCCTTTGCAGTAGCGAGAGCAGCGGTCTCCGCATATCTGGTAAGATAGTCAACGCCGACGATAATCCAGCGGCAGCCCTCTACAGTCTTTGGAAACGGACCCAGCAGGTCAATTACTATCTTTTCAAAAGGTGAGGTAGGTGGCTTGACTGGTTGTAAAGGTCCGGTCACCGTGGTGTTGCGTGCCTTAAGTCGCTGGCATTGTTGACATGTCGCAACGTATTGCTTGGTTGTCTCATAAACTTATGGCCAATAAAAACGCTGGCGAATTCGGTGCAGGGTACGACAGAAGACCATATGTCCAGAGGTAATGTCATCGTGCATGGCATGCAAAACTTTGCGCGGAAAATTTTTGGGACGACCGAAAGGAGTGCAGCACCGTCAGCAGAGTAGTAGTTCTTGAACAAAACACCGTCTTCGAGACTAAACTGCGTTGACTCTGCTCTTTCTTTTGCCTCTTGTATAAGAGGCTGTAGTGACCGGTCTTGCGTTGTTCTCGGCTAAAGGTCGCCATAGTAGGAAACGTCGACGTGATTGAGGCTAAACACCCGTCGAAGCCGTCTTCATCGTTAACGGAAGTCGGCAATGGGTGCCGTGACAAGCAGTCTGCATCACTGTGATGTCCACGTTTGTACGCGACACCAAAGTTATATTATTGTAGGCGCAATGCCCAGCGCGCAAGACGACCAGATGGATCGCGAAGTCCGATGAGCCAGCATAGCGAATGGTGGCAACTATGGTGAAGTAGCGTCCATACAGGTATGATCGGAACTTGTGCACAGCGAACACAACTGGGAGGCACTCCAATTCGGTAACTGTGTAGTTCCGTTCACATTTTGTCAACGTGCGCCTGGCATATGCAACAATGTGCTCAGCCCCACTATGCAGCTCCACAAGCACCGCCCCAAGACCGATGCCACTGGCGTCAGTGTGAACCTCCGTCACAGCAGAAGGGTCGAAGTGGTGCAGCAGTGGGGTTGAAGTTAAGGAAGACTTGAGCAAATCGAAAGAGGATTCGCACTCTGGGGTCCACAAAAATTGCGAATCCTTGTGCAGTAGAGAAGTAAGGGGATGGGCAAGTTGCGCAAAACCAGCAATGAAGCGACGAAAATAAGAGAGGCCAAGAAAGCTCCGAAAGACTTTTCAGGGTGCGTGGAGTTTCGAAGTCGCGTACTGCAACAATCTTCTGTGGATTCGGTCTGATAGCATCCTCGTTGACGAGGAACCCGAGAACTAAAGTTTGTCGCTCTCCAAAATGGCACTTTTTCGAATTCAAAATGAGGCCCGCTTTGCCAATGCATTTAAGAGCATTATGGAGCCTCTCATTGTACTCTTGGAAGGTCTTTCCAAAAATGATAACATCATCAAGGTAACACATGCATATTTCCCATTTGAGGCAGTGTCCATAAATCACTCGAACGTCGCGGCAGCGTTGCCTAATCCAAAGGGCATTACATTAAATTCGTATCAACCATCTGGTGTTACTAAAGCAGTCTTCCCACGGTCGGATGGATGTAGAAGAATTTGCCAATAGGCAGATCTGAAATCAACAGAGGAGAAATATGACGCCGAATGCAGACAATCGACAGCGTCATCAATGCGAGGTAATGGGCCTGTCCTGATCCAGAACTTTGTGATCCCCCGATACAAAGGGGAATGGCCGCATCAGCATCATCATCATCATGGGTATGCATCTTTCTTTGTTACCGCATTCAAATGACGGTAGTCTACACAAAATCGCCAAGAATTGTCTTTTTTTCGCACTAGGATCACAGGTGCGATCCCTGGACTAGGAGATTTTCGCATGATTCCTTTCTGCTGCATTTCGTCCACCAGTTCTTGAATTATCGTGCGCTCTGCCGGGGAGACTCTGTAAGATTTTTGGCGAATAGGGGGTGCGTTTCCTGTGTTAATTTTGTGCTGTAGCCGAGAAGCTGGTAAATGGCTACCCGATCCGTTTGAGGCAAAGTTGAACACTTGGGTATGCGTTGTCAAAATGTCTTGCAGAATACGACGTTCACTAGATGGAATCGATTTGTTGACCATGCCCTCGAACTCAGCACAATGTTAAGTCTTGTCTTTCGCGGCTCCTGTGCAATCGGAAATAATTCCAACGGTATGAGTCACATAATTCTGAAATCTCGCGAGTGTCAAACCAGAAGGGAGACAGACAGGCTCTTCTGACACGTTCACAGCCCAGAGGTGTGCGCCACCATCCTTCGCCTCCACGACGGAGCGTGGCACCAAAATACTTTTTTTCGCTCCATTCGAGACATCTGGCTCGACGACTATTAAATGTTTACCTATGAAAGATTCAAAGGATTCAGATGACTTCACGCGGACAAAAGTCGCCGTCATCGCAGGCAGGAGCACATCTTCATTCAGGGCGAGAACTCCTTGATGACTCTGAGACATGAACATGTTATCTAGTAATGCGGGGATAATGTTCGGCTGCAAATAAATTTCACCGGCACTAAAGTCTAAAGTCGCACCACACTCGCGCAAAAAGTCAACACCCAAGATAACGTCATGCGTGGCACGTCTCAATACAACGAATTCTGTCTTATAGCACTCGTCACCAATGACAACTGAAACAGTGCACTGGCCAACCGGAACTAACGATTCACCCCAACTCCACAAAACGCAGTGTTTTTGTCCTATTCAAACTTAACTTTCTGTCGAAGGCGGTTCTTAAATGAAAGGCTCATAACTGAGACAGCGGCACCAGTGTCAACCAAAGCATCCGTTTTAACAGTCACTGACACTTTGTTTTTTAGCATGACGTTAGGCAGAGGTATGCGTGAAATTGACCGTCCGGCGACCTTACCTCCATCAGTCGCACCACCTAGTTTCCCAGCGCTGGAGAAACAAAGCGGCGACGTGGGGATGGCGAACGGGGTTGTCGCTGCGGCGGGGCAGTGATGCTGCGATCGGACAAAGGGGAGTGATTCCGTATATGGCGATGAGGCGAAGAGGGCGATAGAAGGTGGCAGGTGGCTGCTGCTCCCACTGGGCACCATTCGTGAAGCGTGGTGCTCGTTGGACAGGGGGTCGGGTAATTTGACGACGCGGGTAAAAGCGGAAGATATGTCCGCTGCCCCCACAGCCGTAACATACAGGTGGCTGGCGGCTCTGGTAGTTCACTTCAGGATCCCTTGGAGGCCGAGATGGGGCGACAGAAGCGCGACGAGGAGGACCACGAGGCACGTCATCCGGATGGGCTGGACGCTGCTGGAAATAAGGGGGCGATGTTGGTAGCAGGGTCCGCTCCACGCCGTTGTTGCAAGCTGGTTCCCAGTTATTTTGTGCAGCCCATGGCGTGCGCTGTTCCCATGATGATACAGACCTCGATGTCGGGTGGTAAGGTACCTCGAAATTTATACATTGCCGCTGAATATCCAGCTCATCGCGTATAATCCTCCTGACCATAGAAGCGATGTCTTCAGCTTTTGGAATGCCGATACCGGCAACGGTTGTGACATTAGAAAGACGGCCAAATGTGGGTGCTATCCGACGTGCCTTTTACGCCTCAAATGACCGGCACTGCTTGATGACATCTGCTACTGTGGCAAGAGTGTCCCGCGAAATAAGGAAGTTGTACACATCCTCAGCAATCCCCATGAGAAGGTGCCCTACCTTGTCTTCTTCTGTCATCTGCCGGTTTACAATGCGACAAAGTTTCAATATTTCCTCGATGTAACGTGTGCATGTCTCACCGGGCAGCTGGGCTCTCTGGGAAAGTTGATGCTCAACGCGCTCCTTCTTCGCTGGGGATAACCCTTTGGGGATACCCTAATTGTCCTAATTGATTCCAATGTTCTCAGGGCTTTTCACACAACCAACTGAGTGTAGTGAACTGAAAGGCAAATTTATTTTGTTTCACTAGGCATTACGATAGAGCCGCAGTAGAATTACCGTCTTCAATCAAGCTGGCTTCACACAAAGAACGAAGGATTTTTCCTCCACGCTGAATACAGTTGGTAATGGGAATGTGCAATGAAATCAATGATCAGTAGTAATAATGAAAAATAAATTAAAAACAAAGAAAGTAAAAAGGGAGACAAATATTTGCAAACAAATAAACTATACAAAACGACGCATACACGCTTTGACCTTCAATCAATGTTTGTATAGTCTTTCCTGTTCAGTTTTTTTTTTTTGCGTAGTGTACAATGTTCAGACGTATAATATTGTAAGAGCTCCAATGGAATCATTTTTAGTAGGACTAAAATAAATGCGGCAATGACGGTGGACGCGGCTATTTTTACTTGTAGAAAACTATCATCATTAAACGCCACGCGATTTCACTATTGCGCAATTACGATGCGATAGAGCAAGAAGCTGAACCTTCTGAAAACCCTGCTCTGTCGCCTCACGCTATCTCGCGACATGCTCGCATTATTTGCTGCATATAGAGCAAATAAGGTCGATGAAGTTGCCTAGCTACAGATTTGTACATAATTGATTTCTTGTCATTATTACTACTTTGGCAGTTTTGTGATTAATTTTTTACTTAACAAACAGCAAGGTTTCACGTAGTTCAACTGCGTTTCCTCTGTAAGTGATCACGAATAATCAACTACTTCTTTGCAAATACAGACAACAAGGGGGCAAAGCATCTGCGAAAACGTGATTGCATCAAATTGTTCTTTCGCACAAAGGTGCGCATGGATGCCTGACCATTTACGCCGTCGATAGACAAAGTCAGCTCAGCACGTGCACTAGTTTTCGGTATAATTAATGACCCGGGCTTGCGCGACAGAACATGCGGCTTATTTTCTCAAACAACGGTTCACGCACAATTTTTTTCCAGCTTTCGAACGACCTTTTCACAGCACTAACAAAGTAGCACGGTACTACGTAGAGGACATAGAAACTGGCATAAAAGCATTGCGAAACTACTATCGGGCGCGCAAAGGGCTCATGGTGTATTTATTTATTTATTGCTATTGCTATCTTTTGAAAGACCTTAGCAGGGTGGGTACACCATATAAAGGTACATGAATGCTGGAACGAACAGAAGGGAGAAATATGTAAATAACACATTAAAGAAACTACAAAAGAAACACAAGAGTGTAGCGGTACAAAATATGTAAGAAAATTAAAGGTGGTTCTTTAACAACTGTAGTCAAGATTTTGCTACTGCATCATTAGTAAGATTATTCCAGTCTCTAATCGTTCTCGTGAAAAACTAGGTGCACTTTCCGGGCCCCACAGCCCCTTTTACTGTTGCAAGTGGTGCCTGCTTTTTCCTGTTTGTGTTGGTGTTTGCCCGGACCGCACGAGTACGTATGAGCGAGCTGCCTGGAGCATGGCGGCATGTTATCGGCGCAAAACGGAGGGCAGATAAGCGCGTCGGAAGCAAGGCTCGAGGCTTTTGGCCCAGCGGGAGGCCAGCGATGGGCGGTCAGTGAGCGTCACGGGCCGGCAGGATGTACTCGGACGACGGAGCGAGGTCCTGCCAGACGAAGACGAAAGCAGTACCAGTAGGAATGGCTTAGGAGTATTTGCACTTGCTGGCACGCCAGGAGCAATATTTTTGTAGCGCCGTTAACGTTTTGGGGGGGGGGGGGCATTGCTCGCCCTAATCACGCCGCAGTGTGCTCTGCGTTGCCACTGTAAAGCCCTGATCCTCGTTCTGTTTTATTATTGGTAGTTCATTGTCGCGCACCTCGACGGCATGTTTTGAGCACAGTTTCGTCCAATGTTGTTTCTTTTTTAATTAATGATTTCGTGATGACCTGGAAAAAAAAACAGCTTTTAAAACGACTTGGCTTTTCATACGTCGGGCGAGACCATGGCTCGCGGACCCGTATTCTAAAAAGCGGGGCCTTCAACTTATCTTTGTTAATTGTAGCATGTGTGGAGAAAAGGATGGACGGTTCGCTGGATGCTGACGAAGAAGAAGCAGTCTGTCGAATTGCTACAGCCCACAACGTGCAGGTCTTGATCACCCCGCTTTCTCGCCGACATCGACGCCGTAAATGTAACTTTCTTCTACATTAGGTGGAGGTGCGGGTGATCAAGACTAGCAGGATGGGCATGATGACAATTCGACAGACTGCTTCTTCTTCGTCAGCGTCCATTATGCTTCAGAATGACCTAGTTGAGCCTTCTAACAGTCCGTGGTATTCGCTTGTTGTCCTGGAGAGGAAGGAAGACGGTTAAATTCGCTTCTGCGTCGACTACCATCGGCTAAATAAAATCACGCGGAAAGATGTCTACCCTAATACGCGTATAAGTGATGCATTCGACTGCTTACAAGGCACTGAAGTATTTTCTTCGCTTGATTTATGATCAGTTTACTGAAAGGTTCCCATGGCTGCGGAAGATCGCCCTAAAACCGCATTTGTCACCTCCCATGGCCTTTTTGAATTTACAGTCATGCCTTTTGGTCACTCTAAAGCTCCTTCTACGTTCGAGCGTATGATAGGCGGGGTTCTGCGTGGCTTGAAGTGAAGACGTGCCTCTGTTACCTTGATGGCATCGTGATATTCTCGCCGGACTTTGCAACCTCTCTCTCGCCTCAGCAGGTCTTGACATGTCTGGAGCTCAACTTGAAGAAGTGTCGTTTTGCTGCTCGTGAGCTGACCACTTTAGGCCACGTTATGTCCAAGGGGGGTATCCGCCCCGATCCCGCCAAACGTCCAGCTGTGACTGTCTTCCCGCTACCATTAGGCGAATAAGGAGTTTCGTGGGCCTGTGGTCATATTTTCAGCGTTTTATACGGAACTTTGCTTGCATTGTCGCCTCGCTGATGCCGTTCCTCAGAAATAGCTCTGCTTTTTCGCTCTGGTCACCAGCAAGCGACGACGCCTGCAACACTTTGCGCCACCTCCTCACAGCCCTGCCCATCCTGTGCCATTTTGACCCCCAGGCGCCCACCGAAGTGAATGCAGGCGCCAGTAGTGCAGGCACCGGCGCTGTGCTTGCTCAGCGCCCCTCTGGCTTAGGTGAATTAGTAGTCTCTTACGCCAGCCGTACTCTAACGAAAGACAAAGCAAACTACTCTGCAACGAAACAGAAGTGCTTGACCATTCTCTGGGCACTCACAAAGTTTCGTCCTTACCTTTACGGCGTCCTTTTCATGTAGTCATGAACCCTCATGTCCTCTGCTGTCTTCCATCGCTCAAGGACCCCTCCGGCCGCCTGTCACGGTTGACTCTTCGTCTGCAGGAGTATGATATCCGCGTTATTGACCGATCTGGTCGCTAGTGTAAAGACGCCGACATTTTGTCTCGCTCGCCGCTTCCAGCCGACCTTGCCAGCCTCTCCGTTTTGGACTCCGTGGAGCCTTCGTTCAACGTCAGTGACATACCCGCCGAACAAAGAAAGGACCCATGGATCGCATCTCTTATTGACTACTTCTCCAGCCATTCGGCGATTACTTCTTCGCGCGCCCTTCGGCGCCAAGCTTCCTCCTATGAGATTCGGGATAACCTCCTTTACCGGCGCAACTACAACTCAAGTTGGCGCAAATGGCTCCTGGGATTCTGTGCCATTTACGGACTCAAATATGTACAGCTTTCCACGCCGATTCGCACTGCACTCACGCCGTAGTTTTCAAGACGTACACTCGAATCCGTCTTCGCTACTACTGACGCGGTAGTTACAACTCGGTTCTTAGATACGTCCGATCGTGCCTGGCTTGCCAACGCCGCAGACCTACCTCTCAACGTTCGAGTGGGGAGTTACAACCTCTTCTATGTCCGCTAAGACGCTTCGACCTCATTGGCATTGACCTCTATGGTCTTCTTTCTTCCACTGATGATGGGAATCGCTTGGTCATTGTCGTCGCCGACAACTTGATGCGACATGCCGAAACTGCCGCGCTACCAGCTGCTACAGTTCGAGATGTGACCGGCTTCATTTTGAGCAACTTCATTCTTCGTCACGGTGTTCCTCGTGAATTGCTCACTGATACAAACCGTGGTTTCTTATCTGACGTCGTTCAAGCCCTTCTCGCTCACTGTAAAATCATTCACCGGACTGGCACAGCCTACCACCCTCAAAGAACCGGCCTTACTGAACAATTTAATCGCACTCTCGGTGACATGCTCGCAAATTGCGTCGGATACAACAGCACGAACTGGGACATTGCCCTTCCTTATACCACCTACGCCTACAGCACTGCTACGCAATCCAGCACAGGTCTCTCTCCGTTCTTTATGCTTACCGTTCGGCATCCATATGCTCGCCTTGATAACGTCCACCTCTGCAACCCTGACGCATCTGAATGTGCCACAGTGACCGAAGCTGCACAGCACGCCAAAGAATGCCGATAGTGCCCGGTTTTTCACGACCGGTTATCAGTGGCGCCAAAAACATCGCCATGACACTGATCAGAATAAAGCACCGAATTTCAAGCTCGGCTCATTCGCGCGGCTATGGGTTTCAAGGGGCAGCCCCAGCCTCTGAACAAATCCGATCTCCAAGTACCATGTGCTCATTCCGTGTTGTCGAGCGCACTTCACCACTCAATTACATGGTTGAGCCGCTTACGCCATCTTCCGATTGGCGGCGCCGTGGCCCTGAGAGTGTACAGTCGCAATCAATATGAAGGTGAACGCTCGAGCCGCAACCGAGACAAGGAGCAGCGCCACGTTATGTCGTCACCTCCCGTGGCGAGGGAAGCATTTTGGTAGCCCTATTTCTCTCTTTTCGCTGCTCCTGTAACAGCTAGCTGACAATCCCCGCTAGCTAGTAACAATTTTTTCTTTTTTGCGCGCGTCATCAAGCACAGTGCGTTTCTTTATATGTCACGAAAAATCTCTGGATAATCTAGGATGTTCGCCTAGAAGCTCAACCCTATCGCTTCTCGGCGATGTTTTTCTTTTATTTTTAATGCGAAAGCTTTACTTCCCTATGTTCACAGATTTCTGTCCGTAGACACGTTCACAGACCGCGTCTGCAGGCCGTGTCAGCAAACTCGTGTCCGCAGCAATTGTAATTAAGAATTGGTAGAGGTTAATGAGCGGTCAATCGATAGAGGGTGAAGTAATATTTTGTCCGAAAAAATAATTAGGCCAAAAACCTAATTAGATTATCAATTACAGGCAAACTTATAAAAATTAAGGCGAAATTGGTCATTAGCCAATAGCTTGGCGCCACATTTCAATGTATCAAATACTGAAATAGTTAAATAAATCAGTCAGTTAAGGTGACGTCAAGGATGTGACGTCACGCAACCCGAATTCGAGTTAAAAAAGGGCATAGGAAGGAATTGGCAAGCACCAAAGACAAAAATGGGTAAACGAGTAGTGAATTAAGCAACTAGAAGCAAACAGAAGCAACCAACAGCAGCATCCGTGCTACCGCGTAACTCCAATGCAGATTCTGCGTTGCTCTTTATTTTTTTTTAAATCAGCAGTCGGACATATACGTAGGTTATAAGAAAGTGACTGCATTAACAAAATATGCAACACAAGCAGGGTATACCAATGACAATGAAAAAGAAAGGATATGCAGTAAAGATAAAGCAAAGTCCGGAAATGTGTTGTGAAACGACAGTAGTAGTTCATTGAACAGCTAAAGGGAGAGGGAAGCTGTCAAAATTAGGCCTTTACATGATAAAATATTTCTATGCAAAGGTGCTGTCTTAAATATTAGGCAGCTATAGCTAAAGAACAGTGAAATGCTTTACGTTCACCTTGTCAACTTGCGCACGGAGGCGTCATTGTTAGCCAATATGTGAGGCAACGACGGACAGAAACGATTGTTATGATAGGGAAGAAAACAAACAAATACGGTGAGTTAGTCAGGGGGGTGATGCTTGTAGCCCGGAAGAGCGTAGGAGGGCAAGGAGGCAGCGCAATCATTATCTTCGCAGTTCCAAAATCAGCCACTATGTAGCCTGAAAGGCCCACCGGTCAAAGCTAGCGCGATGACCTTCATATCAATTGCGACTGTACATGTGCGGCCCCGTTGTACCAGCGTCCCCTTAAGTCGCAACGATGGCTCCTTTTTTTTTTTTTTTGCTGACGTTGACGTCGTAAGTTAAACCTACACTGCACCTACACCTCCCGGCAGGTATCTCCACGGACAGGCTAATGATGCTGGGGTACACAACACCTTAGATGAAATAATTGAGGCAACACTAGCTACACAACAAAGAAGGCTAGAGAAACATAAGGGTGGAAGGAACATATTGAGGGAATTAGGTATACAACCGAAGAAATACTGGGACACGACAGAGGAAACGAGAGTGGACGTCCGGAAACGAATCCATATATCCCCCCTTACCAAAGAACATGCACCCTGAATTTAATAGGCAAAGAGGAGAGAAAAGGGCCGAAACACAGACACGGAGATTCGAGACGGAAAATTGAGGTAGAATTGCATATGTAGACGTTGCATACTGCGGCAAAGAAACAATTAATGCAGTCGTACGCAATGGCAAGCGAGAAATGGTTACAGCGGTGTCTATAAAAACAAAATCGATACAGACAGCGGAAGAGGCTGCAATAGTACTGGCTCTTGCTAAGACCGATGCAAAATACATAGTCAGTGACAGTAAAAACGCAATCAGGAGCTACACCGCTAGAGTAATAGCAAAGATCGCGGGTAGAATCCTCGATCAAAAGCGAATAGAAAGAGACGTCACCCTTGTTTAGACGCCAGCCCACGCAGGCGTGCCCTGAAGCGAGGCAGAACACAAACTAGCCCGAGATCTCACACACCGGGCTGCGGGAGTGCCACCGGAGCAAGGCAAACAAGAGGACCAGATTAAATATAGGGAAATAACAATGCACTACAGAATGAACAGGAGGGTCCTACCACCACCAGACCCCACGTTAGGCAAATAGGAAGCCGTGTAACAGACAAATACATACCCGACCCCAATTCTTGTCAGCCATATGTGGCCAGAAATACGATCAGACCTATGTTCATTATGTAAGGAAAGGGGATCACTAGACCACATAATATAGGAATGTGCGAAGTCACCAGGCAGGGCTACAAATATAACTAAAGGCGCCTGGGAGACCCTTCTGCGAAGCTCAGATCCAAGAGCCCAAAGAGAAATTGTTCGACTGGCCGAAGATGCTGCCGAAGTCCAAGAACTACCGGCCTGCAACTAAGGCGACTCTCCCACCTTCCGGGTCAAACCCCTGAAGAGCGGGATAGTCACTTTGATGAACGAATAAAAGTTCTCTCTCTCTCTTGTTCTTTGTACCCAGTCGGAAAAACACTACAGGAAATGTTCTGTTGTTACGACAAAATTTCTGTGCGGTTTTTGACGGGAAACCTGTAGTGAAAACAGAATGTTCTCTAGTAACATCAGAAATTTCTGGATTTACAACAAAAAAGTGCTACAGAACTACAGACAACAGAAATATACTACAGAAAAGCTACAGAACTACATAAAAGTACTACAGAACGATAGAACATTTTGACATTTACGACAGAACTACGCAATATTCTGTCGTATTTTTGACATGGTTCTGTAGTTTTTTTCGGCTGGATATGCAATAGTGTTTTTTGTAAATTCATAGAGTACGCCCATGGTATACACAGAGGAGAATGATGAAATAATAGATGTGTCGATAATTTTCTCACTTTGTAATAATTAAAAACAAATTTGGACCTCGAAGCTGGTGTTTGTGTGACACTGGAAGCGAAATACTTTGAATAAGAAGAGCAGTGATAGGTGTGATGATAGATGAGTCGTAGATAAACCGCACTGCTTTATTTTCAACTTTTTTTTATCATTGTCATTTTTAGTGAAAGGTTGGCTTATTATGACGACATACTTCAACATGGAGGGAAAAAGAAAGGGGGCGGGGAAGAGGGATGACCTTGAGAGCACGTCGTAGGGAAAATGGTTTTTAAAAGGGCTAAATCTGAGGTTGTGAGCGTGTTATGTCCAGAAGTTATCGTAGATGGCAAAACTAAAGTACTTGTAAGCATAAACTTGGCAGGCTATTTTATCAGCAGCATTGTTAAACACATTGTTAAACAATATCAATAATAAACAGCATTGTTAAACAATATCAATAATAAATCTTAGAAAAGGAGTACCGCAAGAACAGACCCTTGCGGAAACATCGGACACAACAGGAACTACAGGGGAAGGAATACGTTTTAGGACCACATACTGATATGGTGTCTTAAGTACACTACAACCCATGCCAGTAATTTGCCATATTGTATTTCATTACCTAGTTTATACGAAATTTGTTATGTGAACCACTGTCAAACACTTTTTCTAAATCCGTAATTACAGCATCCGTCTGCTTCTCTTCATTTATTATAGGCATAAAATCGTTGCATAACCTAATTCAGTGGCAGTGGAAAATTCCCAACTGAAGCCGTTAGGTTCATCCGTTAGAAACTCGTTTTGTTGAATAAACTATCCTATATGTTTATATAACGCTTGATGTTTACTTTGTCAGCACTAATTAATAACCTGTCCTAATGCTTTGCATACCGTAGTCATTAATGATATTGAATTTTAGTTGAGAAAAGACGCTCTGTACCCATATTGAATGACTGCTTTAATTCTGGCCGTTCTCGAGGCACTCGGTAAAGAGGCTTGGTTAAATGACTGGTTAAAAATTATGAATAAATACTCGGCACACTGCTCTGCATACCGCTTCATAAAAGCTTTATAATCTCATGTAATCTTGGAGATTCTTTCTTTTTTATTTCAACTTCAGCAGTAAGTTTAGAGCACGTGCCTCGGAAATTACAACAATCTGGAATTGAGGCAAACGGTGTAGTTGGAAGGAAGAAGCCACCATCAGGCTTAATTATCGTTCACACGAAGAATAAAACGCCGTGCACACGAAAGCGCAGTCACGCTAACACATAGTATCCACTTTAAACGGATCATGCGTTCGCGAAGCTGGAGATATATAGCCCCAGAATTTCTCAAGGGATGGATTAATGAAGGAGGACAACTCGGTAGAAGAGTATGCTTCCTTATCGTAGGCGATCTGCTGCTTTAGTTTTTCTGATCTTCTATCAACAGTTGTTTGAGAACAGCTTCCTACTTTTAATCTTTTTGTCATTACTATTAGTTTTGCTTGCTAGCGTATTGTTTCTACCCCGCCGGGGTGATGCAGTGCTAGGGCGCTCGAATACTGTTCCCAAGGATGTGGGATCGAATCCCGGCTCGGTGGCCGCTTTTCGATGCAGGCGAAAAGCAAGGCGCCCGTGTGGTGTCCGACGTCAGTGCACGTTATAGAACCCTAGGTGGTCGAAACTTCTGTAGACCTCTATCACGGGGGTTCTGAGAGCCTTAGTTGATTTGGGATGCTAAAACAAACCAAACCAAACCTCTCTCAAATCCTAGGGTTGCTTATTGAAACTTTTATTGCAGTTCTCAGAATAAAGCGTTCAAGGCACTGAAAATATCCTGTCATTCATATTGCCATTGAAATCTCCAAACGAGTCACAATGAATGCCAAGCGGATCAACATACATATCATCGTGTGTACGAGAAAAAAATTAGGAAAGATAGTGACTACCTCGGCGATGAACGTTTGCATTATCAACGCGCATACTGTCGCGTGGTGGTGACAATGCCACAGATGACAAAAGAACGGATAGGTGTAGGACTGGAATCACACTTTATTTGGCTGGCTCGCGCCCGCAAGAGCTAAGAAACACGGCGGCGACGGTAGCAGCAGTCGTGTTCGGCGGTCGTCGGACTATGAAGACCCGTTGCTATCGGCAGTGCTCAATTTGAAGTCGCCGCGGACACGTCGAGATAAGCCAGCCAAGAAATACTGGAAAACTCTGGAATATTACAGAAACGCTTGTACTGGTCTGCAATCACTACAGCCTAACTTCGGCACATCTTGCGCTACAAAGAAAGTGATAAAGACGTGTTTCACGATACCGAGCATGAACAAAGAGCACAAAAAACTATGTACGCCGCAGTGAAAAGATCGCCTGCCGGCGTTGTTGCAAGGCAAAAACGATTAGTATCTTTCGCGACAATAAAACAGCTCCGTGATTAGAAATACCGGTCGTTACATTACGTTTGATGTTTACTTTGTCAGCGCTACTTACAAAAATAAATCAATGACTGAACTCCGACCGTTGTGGTCTAGTAAGATCCCTAACTGCTTGAATCAGGTCAACCGTAATGAAAATATGAAGCCAAATGTTTTGTGTGTTTTAGGTAGAATCAGAAAACCCAGTCCATTCTGTGTTTGACAAATTTGAACCGCCAGTTAAGGGCAGCCTAAGATAAGATTTTATATGGCACTCTATATATCTATTTTTTTATTTATTAGTAGTTCCATCGGCGAGTTAAGTGGCCTGTTAAAATGCAAGAAACCTTTTTTAAAATTAAAAACCGGCAGTGTTCAGAGCAGCGTCTTCTTGACCAGGCAAGCAACGTGACGAAATCCGCGATGATTGTTTTGGAAAACAATTATTGACGATTAACGAGAGTTAAATATTTTTAAGTATACCGATTTATTTGATTGCATGTAGAGCGACTTCGTATTATGCCACTGATATTCGAAGAAAATAATGCAATAGTACACTCTGTAAACTTTAGTTACTTTTCTGGGTTTACTTTATTTACTTTGACCATGCACTGTAATCGGCTATATTTTAGGAGGGGTAAATGCAAGGTGGAATAAATTATTTACTTTCTGCAACTTTACAACAATGCTTATATCACAGTGCGAGTTTCGGTCACCTATTTAACACGCAACGAATATCCAAATAATTCAGTCGGACAAACATGCGAGGCTTCTTGCTGTTAGCGAAACTAATCCGTTAATACGCCAGACGGTGGCGCAGCTTTGAATTCTTTGATGTTAGGTTTGTTCAGTTTGGTGGCATAAGCTGCACTAGAATGGAAATTGCAGCACCATAATATTCGGTGCTAGTTTTTTTTTTTTCAGCGCATCGCACACCCCTTTAGCCTTGCTATTTCTTTTGCAAAGCTGCAGATATAATTCGGCACGAGTTCGCAGACACTTTGAACTGGCTAGCTGCCAAGTACAGCTGGAGGACCGCATGACTGCGGGTGCGCAACGCAATGCAGGAGAACACGCCTAGTCGGGTCGTGTACGGCGAAGAGAAGGATGTAATGGCTACTGCCAATCCTGATGGATCGATTCGCCACAGCAGCGACTAGGCGTATAAACCGGAAGGAGAAGTGGCATTGACGGCTGACTCGTACACGTGGGAAACGGTTGAAAAGCAGCATTCACGCTGTTTCGACCATTGTTGAGTTTAACGAGTAAAGAAATAGAGGTCGGCTATTTCGCTGCAAAATATGCCCCCTTGCATTTAAAGGAGAGTCATATAACGCACTTGAGGTGCACAAGTAAAAACCGTTTGCATAAAGAACCACGAGAAGAAAGGGCGCGAATGTTTTTGTTTGAGTTTTTATGTGAGCGCGAGCATTGAAAAAAATTGACGCCAGAGCTCGTGGTTTTGACAGTAGAGTGGAAATTATGCTCTTCTATATTTTCTGCAACTGCTATAGATCACCCTGCCTACAGCGTGAAAACGTCACACTCTCAGTTTCACCCAAGCGGGTACAAATGACACACAGCCGCGCCAGGTGTCTCCTGCGAGGCTTAGAGTATGTGGCTTGCTGGTGGTCAGATTGCCGCCATGAGGTCTGTCACGGTGTGTAGAATTTTCTAAAAGCTTTATTTTTAGTAATGAATTTGCCGAGCTGAAAGATATTTTTAGAAAAATGAAAGGGTTCGGTAAGATATCTATTGCTTTATGCAGGAATGAACTAATTGTTAACACCGAAACACTTACGCACTGCAGGCAGTTAACGTTCTAAAAGACTATTTTCTTTCTATCATTTTTACAGAAAATGAAGCTGATCTGGTGGTCGAATATTTATGGGAATGCCCCAAGGTGGAGTATATTTGCAGCAAGGTTGTTCATTGACAACCACCTAAGCGCCGCCATACGGCTACAAAGGAAAACTAACGAGCTTCATCAGAAACTTCGTAATTGAAGACAAGTTCATCCTGGTTTTTACCGGGGCAGTCGCTCTACCAACTAAGTTAACCAAGAGGGTCAGCACAAAACATGGTAGGGCAAGAACGAATTCATCAATAACTTGATCAATAACTCGCATAATGACGGGTATTCCCCAAGCTGGATTAGATTAGCAATAAGGGAGTAATTATTCATTGAAATCCATCTAAACGCAGCTATGAGGCTACAAAAAAAGCTAAACAGAAACCTTTTAGTTAACAAAAAATTTGTTGGGAACCGTAAAACCGAAACGCGTCGAAACAAATACGCGAATTTCTCACCGTTGGAGTTCCAACCTAGGTAGTCTGCAGTGCATGACACGCGGGCCTACTATGCATATACGAAGAGCGTTTTTCTCGGATCGTATTTATTACACGTGGCCATGAGCCGTAGGATATCCAAAAAGCCCTCAGTTAGTTACTTCCCTGCACAAGCTGGGCAGGAGACATGACTAAACGGCCGGCAAGGCTAGACCACTGTCTTGGTTCGCAGAACGTTACGTACGTCTGTGAGCGCACTGTGGCGCGTATGACCTGCAAACATGATTCTTAAGCGTGAACTATGTTAGAGTAATATAACTTTGAAAACATTAACTTCAACATTGAAATAGCTTTAAAAAATTGCGGAAATAAAATGCGGTGTTTAAGGGTCCACTGTCCAAGGTTTGACATTTTAAGCAATGGAGCCCAATGCTTCCATCAGGTGGTAGAATTTGTGTCTGTCATGCTTGGACGAGGTTATTGTTGTGCTGGGGTGATCGTGCTGCTAACTTTTATTGTTGGCTAGACATCTGCTTGGCAAAGGAAAGGCGTGTGAAAGAGGTGTACTTGGGTGTAGAAGAGGAAGTTGTGGCTGAATGTTGAAGAGGAGTGCGTGTTCAGTTTCATATTAGAGTTGGTAGTGTGCGCCTGTGTTGTGTTTTCTATTCATGTGATTGTGTTCATTGCTCCGCATTTCTGGGTACTATCAGCACCAACTCGCCCCTCAAGCTGTTATTTTGGGGCGAATGTGTATTGATTAGATTTCAGTAATAACGTTCAAAAGTTGTTGCGATCTGTGTTATGAATGCAAGCGCTTAGAAATTGTTCGATTCGAAGACTTCACTGGTACAGTTATTTAGTCGCTTTGTAGGCGCATTTTCTTGAAGTGTGACTTCGTTTTTATTATCCGCAGCGCTGTGTATGGTGCTCATTGTATTTGTTTTAAACCCCCTGGTTGATGCCAGTAAAAGTTCTAAATTTGCATGAATAACACATTGAATCAGGATAGCAACGTCGCACCCTGGACACCTTGAACCCAATCTACAAGAGAAACACGCTTTGACTGCTCGATACCCCGAAAGAATCCGCACGTGGAATACTAAGCACCTCGTCAAATCTTTCCGCCTACCGTACCACGCCAAAACCTCCTGCCGCATTGCTGCCGTGTTAAACAAGCCGCTAGAACCAACTGCTGCCCATCCTCGTATCCCACCTAGACACTGCAGCCAGCATTCGACATGCGCCTCTTTGCTCGCCGCGCACTTGGTTACGCAAGTATCACAGCGGCGGCGTTCATTGGCATTTTGTTGTGTGTGCCGCTCGCTTCGAGCCGATGGCTTCGGGAAGTGTTGTTTGTCCGTCTGTACAGCTTCGTCATGTATGTGATGGCCGAAGACATTATCCCGGTTCGCAAAAAGGTGATGTCTTATATGGACGACATGCAGTCGCACGACGACCAGCTTCGCCAACAGGGTCTGCTCAGAGTGCTGGAGATTGGTGCCGGGTACGGGGCCAACTTACCTTACGCCCGGAGGAAGATCAAATACTCAAACGTGGATCCGAACAAGGAGTTTGACACCCTACTCATAAATGAGCTGGCGAAAAGCGACAAGGTAAATTTTAACACCATATATATGCTGGCTGGGGCTTTCGGTGCTCAGAACGGGCTCATTAGGAGATTCTATTCTTGTCGAAGCAGTACTTCACAAGCTCCTACTAAATCATTAAAATAGATATATACGTTCTGGCTCTTATACTCGGGGTTCTCAGCCACCATTGTACTTCGGATACTATCCACAGAAGCTTTTCAGTGGGCCGCTAGTTTCAAGACAAATGAGAAGGCTGCCTCAGGCTTACTGCAATAGTGGCCCCCAATATATGCTTATGAACATTTATAAAACAGACGAAGCATTGTGATGCGTTCGTTGAAACCTGTAAGGCAACAGTGGTAACGAGCTACAAATCCTTGAAAATATTCAGTGAAAGTATCAAGCTTCGAATCCACTTTGCAATACAGGACAAATATTTAATTTTTAAAACTACTTGTAGACGGGCTAGATAATTTTTCAGCTTCAGGCGGCATTATTAGCGCTAAAAATACACACGCACACTAAAAAAAGGAAGGACACGGGACAGATGCTATTATTATTATACAATATCTCAGCGCCTGTCCCGTGCCCTTCGTTTTCTTTCGTGTGCGAGTACATTTTTAACGCTAAGAATATTTAAGCTTCTGTTCGAGAACGAAGCACAGAAATAATAATGCTTAAATTTTCTCCTTCTTATTTTCATGACTTAATTCGATTTCTATTTATAATGTTAGGTCACTGACAAAGATAAAGCCACTCGAATATCTTTGTAGCCGTCAGTGCAGGATCTGTGGCTGAAAAAAAAAATGTCGAAGTTCGCGCTTGTGCTCTTTGCAACTCTTCTACTCGGTGCCTTAATTGGGATGGTAGGTTCGCAAATCCAGCCTGACACAGAACTTGTTGGTAATTTGTTATGTGTTCATTCCAAAATGAATCTATAGCATAAAAAGCAGATATCCACAATTAAGACAAGCAGTGCAGCGATCAACAAAATTGTTTTACCAGCATTATATCCACAGAAACACTGTTGTCAAATTCAGACAAATCATCAGTAATCACTAACACTCCTTTTCTGAGAGTAGCTGCAATAAGTGTGTATTTAAACTGAAGAGAAACCCAATCTCTAAAGCGACCGCTATTAGCTTGTGTTCTACAGTGATATTCGGTACCGTACGGTCGAATATGAGAGCTTACAGAGAGATGGCACTCCGTATGTTTTACATGTTTGAACCAATATTTATGACCACTTTTCTCAGCAGCTTTCATACGTAGGCCACTTCAGTTTAAAATCATGTTAATTTTTATTAATATACAATGATTAATTATATATTCTAGGTTATGCACTGTTTCCAAAAATTACAATTTCATTTCAGCCTTTATCCTTTTAGCTGCTCAACTGCAAAATCGTTTGCGTGGATATATTATAGGCGAGTGTAGTACCTCTAAACATTTTAGTAGTAAACCTATAAAAGATCAACCTCTTAAATTCAGCTCATTACCTGACATTGTCGCACATTTTGAGAGGCCAGTTTGGAACATTTATTTATAAAGAACAAGGTTGTTTTCTGCAACGTTAGGCAATGGAAATATGCAACGAAACTTTTGCTATTAAAGTCACCACCTTGGAGCAAATGCCAGTGTCAGTTTAGCCTTCTTTACATTATTGTTTTATCTCCAGTGCCTGGTTGCTCTCGCTCTCTGCATTTGACCCAGAGAAATGCTTTTGACTACCCTATATATTAACCAACCTTGTAGTAACTCAGAAGGGGTGATTTCACATCTGTCTTCAGCGGGATAACGTTGCCGTGCGGAATTTTAGGGGGAGCAGACCCTAATTAGGCAAATATCTGATGTTTACATTGGGGAAGAGTGTGCTATGGGCCAAATTCCAGGAAATGTTATAGAGACGGCGTTAAAAACGTCATTCAAATTTTTGAAAGCAAAGGAAGCTGTCCTTTATCGGCCGCTACAGTACGACGCCACCTCACTCCGCCTATAACCAGCAAAAACACACCCAAACTGTGCCCCGCCTATTTAGAGTCTTTCCACAGAACTTTCCGCCACTTTCATATTGTCTAATAATGAGCGAGAAACCCCCAAATATTCCTTTACCCGCGACAGCCATTTTAAAAACTTGTGTAATACCATATGCACACAAATTCAAAGTTGTAAAAGACATGGAACCTGGAACATAAGGCTAAAATCTGGTAGCCTTGATGTCAGGGCAGCTTAAGAGAGTTATCACAGCGCTCCTGCTCTTCCTGTTTCGTCACGTTCTTGGAAGCACTTGCGGTAACACAGCATCTTCTACATCCGCCGTTATGGATAAGCGAGCGCTAAAAAGGTTTGGTTGCACGAAACGTTAATGAAGGAGAAAGTAGAAGGGTGAACAGCGTCGCAGTATTTTGTTGGTAGATTACTGGGCATGAACTCCTGGAGTAGTGGGTTTTAATGCCACCGACGTGTTGTGGCTGTTTGTCTTCTGCACTTTGTAATCGTATTTATATAAGTGCGCGATAATTTCACATTGAACAACGCCAAAGAAATCTCCTATGCATAGTGGCAATGGCTGTCAGCTCTTTTTGTATATACCTGTCACGTTTTTTTATATTTGTTTATTGATTTACAAATATGCCTGTGTTATTCTCAGCGTTCTCATTTTATGCGTGAGCGTGTATCCACAAATCTGCATTTGCGCGAAAAAGCTAGCATTCTCAGGCATCGCTGGGCAGTAGTAGACGGACATGCTGGCCATTCACGTGGTTCGACAAGCCGCCGAAGTAGCAGGGGAAGGATGAGATTTGGCAGGGTGAGTAGTCCTTGTTGATTGGGGCTGGCGTAAGGGCAGGGGAAGTTATGACCAGAGGCATTGTCACGAGAGCTAGAGATAATCACTGAGAATGAAAGTATTTAGGTGGTTGTTTAGCAAGCGGTTTGGTTGAAAATTTTGTGCTAGGGAATGGTTACCCTGGGGCAGAGTGGTTGGTGGATGAATACAGCCAGAGAATCGTATACTCTCGATCTACAGTTTCTGTGCCTAGCTGGTCCTCCAGCCGTGACTAATTAACCAGGCCATGCTGTCATAGAAGGCAGAGGCGTTTTACAGGGTAACGCATAGGTCTGAGTTAGAGAAGCTCGACTGTAAGATAGTTGCTCTGCAGGGCTCGAGGATCTGGATAAAGAGATTAAAAAGGTTGTATTTTCCGGTGTAGAGAATTAGAGCCCAATATTCCGAGAACAGCAGGTTGCAGCCTATTTTGAGCATTGTATGGGGGCGGGACGAGTTGATAGGGTCGACCGGGGATGGATAAGTTTAAGGTGAGTGCGGGTGAAGATCATTTAGGATGCCGAAGGAGGGGCGGCCATATATTTGTGGTTTCAGGACATAAGAATGAAAGGAGTAATGATACTCGAAAAGCCCTGTGATAGTCATTCTCATCGGGAGCCATAGCACTAAAGGAAAAGCGAACATTTGAAGATAAAGAGTATTAGGACCAAGCTGATAGAAACAGAGGGAATTAGATATCACAAGGCCCTATCTTGAATCTAGCATCATCGTTGGAAGCCAGACAGAGGAGCAACTTGCCGCTCTTTAGGTAACTGAGTCACTATGCATAGTAAAGAAACATTCACTGTTACACAGGGCCAATGTTTCCAAGTGAGAGAGGGAAGACGTGTCGCAGTAATAGTTTTTCGTAGTGCTTTAAGATCCTTTAATTTTTGAAACTGAGGGTTATAGGGATGTGCGAAAATGAAGCAAGGAGATTTTCTTAACGCTGCGGTACAACAAATAGGCTCGCTTGCTTTCCTATAAATTCGTTGTGCAGTTGCAATTTCTCAGGGCACAGGGCGTGGAATCAATTGCATGTATTAGTTCATTAGTTTTATTATTTATTAACACTTCGAGTCATTTAGGCCTAAGCAGGAGTGGCACAATATACAAAAGCTAGCTGTCAGCTTGATGCATAACACTTACTCTAAATACAAAAATTCAAATACATATAAATGTTTGAAGAAAATCATGTCGAATAATTCAAATCGGAATAAAAACTGGAGAAAAATACCTGAGAAACTCTTGAAGCTACTGTGCAAAATGTTTTGGTTCAGTTATTGTTAGCAGCAAGGAGTTCCAATCTGCAATGGGTTCTAAAAATGTTCCAATACTTTGCGCGGGCGAAAATTGAGACTAAGAAGTTTTTGTGGTCATCTGTTTTTTCACGCTGTAAATCACTTTATGCACTTACGTGAATCCGCAATTAGGCTACGTGCAAAAATTGTGTGTAAAAATATTAATCTGTTAAGCTTTCTGCGAGTCTCTGTTGTTTGTTATGAGGGTCTCAAATTACATCATAGTCGTTCTCTGACCTAATGAATGCGTTTTAGGCTAGTAATCTTGTTTCTTTCGGAGCCCTTAATGTTCTGATTGATAAACCTCAATTTTCTTAGTGAAGGGCTTCATATCTCTGATAGGTGACTGGGTCACGAAAGAGTGCTGGTGCGTGTAACACCGAGATACTTATAGGAGTCTACCTGCATAACTACATGTCCAGAAGCCATATATGATTGCGTCTTTCTTCCAGTACTTTTCTAGGCCCCATCTTAAGAAGTGCACTTTGCAATAGGATATGATCGTCTGTAGATAAAAGTTCGTTAAAGACAGCACAAACGGCCGCGGGTAATCTGACAGGCACGTCGTTATCCACTATACATCAACCAAGACATTAATTTAAATTAAATGCAAATGTGGGCTTAAAACTCTGCTGGGGGCATCAGAAGAAACGCTTAGTAAATCCGATATGAACAGCACCCAATATAAAGAAAGCTAAGTTCCATTGCCTGTATCAATTGAATTTTATCAAATAACGTAGAGATAGAGACGAGTGCGTATTGGATTAGAACTTCGCTGGCCGTTTATGCGCCATTTATAGTGTTCTTGTGAAGTCCTCTTTTCTTTCATCGCTGTTTAACGCAGTTTGCCAAAGACAGCACGCCTAAATAATTTTTTTAGGCTGATGTAACAAGCAGAAGTCATTAAATAAGCATTTTTATTATTGTTGATGTCATAAAAGCGAGTACAGAATGTAAGCAAAGTCGCCGGCTGCTTTCTTTCGTTGCCTACGACTGCTGCTGCTAAAAAAGAAAGAAAACTGAAGATGTTCATCACTCGAGGGTACCTCACATTGCAGTACGTACTATAACTGGCTTTACGTCCTCTTCTTTAAAGCAATTGCTGACTCTGTAAACATCTGAGCCTGATGAGCCATCTGTTTACAGCCGACATGTACATCCCTGCGCCAAAGCGGAAAGACTACGCGAACAGCTATTATTATTGTTTTTCTGTAGTAAAAGTTGTGCTTTCAGGAAATATGTGAATTCAGGAAGACACCCTATGCATGACTCAGAAATGTCCCCTCCAATGTCAAGAAAAGCTGCCATGCAGTTCTGTCAAAACGCGTTGTATTTCTACTTTTTTGAAAGCGTGTATACGCAGGGAACAATAGCGCAAAATATGAGCAGAGATTGTTCACTATAATTTTTATTTACTTTGTTTATATCCCCTTTCTGTGTTGCAGTAGCTGTCCCAAAATACGTGTTGCGCAGACCATGGCAGCGCTCTGCGCAGCATAGTATGTTTTTTATTATACCTAAGTTATGTCTAACTAGCGCCAGGTTGTAAGCAGAAAATGACAATTGATACTATTTGCGAAGACGACCAGGTAGTGTAATGCTTCCCAGGGTCCCTAGCACTTTACAGAACGCTTCTAATACAGCCCCGCGTTGAAATCTAGCTCCGGAAACTTCCAAACTTTCCTTCTCACATGTGTAAATCGTTTCACTGAGCTTAATTCGAGAGTACCATTAAATTAACCTCACCGGCTCTTCATGCTGCGATTTTGCTCAATTTCATGGTGGTTTATAAAATTGGCTTTCCATAGATGAAGGTAGAAATGTATATCGATTTGTATATTCGAGAACAGTTCACCTGTTTACAACAACTGTAATGCTTTTCTGTCATAAGGCTAGCGCAGGCAAGACAAAAAGACAATGTGTAAAAGCCATAAAAGTCATCATCATCATCATCATCATCAGCTTGACTATACCCACTGCAGGGCGAAGGCCTCTCCCATATTTCTCCACTTAACCCGGTTCTGTGCTAGCTGCATCCATTTCCACTTGACCCCTGCGAATAAAAATAACCAGATTGAAAAAAAAAACACGCTTTATCATTCACCTCGGCATAATGCCATCAAGCGCTGCGGATGCACATAATGAATAAATAAATGCATGAATGAACGAATAAATCAATGAATCAATCAATGAATCAATGTTTAACATATTAAATCCCTATAACCGACAATGCAACTCTGGAAATAATCAATTCGGTAGACGTTTGTTGTGGATATTACACTTGTGACTTGATTGTGTTCAGGTAACGCCGTCTATGCCATTTGTTACTAAATAAACCTACAATTCATTTATGGCAAATGGCATTTGATGAAATGTTGAGTTTCAAGGCGGTAATTTTAAGCCATGAGAATAAAACAAATATAATGGCAGCGGTGTTTCAATTTATGTACGGCCTTTGTGAAAATTGGCCATGGCTTAGCTCAGCTAGGCCGGATATACGTAGCGAAAGCATACGTTCTGGCACTGGGCTGCCTACTTCTCTTCAATCTAATCTAATCCCATCCGCTACAGTTAATCCAATCCAATCCAGTCTAATCTAAATAAATCTAAACCAATCAAGTCTAATCAAATCCACTCCAATCAAGTACAGTTCATTCCAGTCAGATACAATCCATTCTATCCAATCCTGTTCAATTCAATTCAAACCTGTCCAATCCAAACCAGTCCAATAGAGTCCAATGTAATTTATTTATTAATCTATTTACAATACTGTAAGCCCTTACGGGCTCTTACAGGGTAAAAAACAAAGAGACAATACAAAAGAAGTCACGCACATTACTACAAGAAATACAATTCTAGTTTTTGCCCGAAAGCCTTGAAAGGTGTTATGACAAATGTAGGTGTTCAGGTTATGAAATTCAACAATGATTTTCGGAAGGAACGAGTACTTAAACAGATCAATTATAGGTGTTTACGGCACAATGGCAAATGAGTGATAGAACGGGCTGATAATCTTCCTGGGGCTCGGATATACAGAATAGAGTCGAAGTTAAACTTATTTTCACAGAGCACATAAAGAAACTTTAGGCGCACTATTTTACTACGTGTTGAGGGAGCTGAGCTTGGATGCATACAACAGTAACTGACTGTGTCTTGCGGTAAACGGAAAATATAAATCTTATGGCTACTCTTTGCATCTTCTCGAGTTTATTGATCAGGTACTGGCAATGTGGGGCCCATATAAAACTTGCATAGATCGGACCATACTTTTAAATGCTTGAAGTTCCAAATCAGGTGTTGATGTTTCAGTTTACGTTTTAAGAAGCCACGTTTTCGTTGAGCTGAACCACATGTATGATCAATCTGTACGGCCCAATTTAATGTTTCAGTAATTGTGACGCCTAAGCATGTTAATTTGTTACACCTTTTGATCAGAATGTTGTTAATACTATAGGTAAAATGTAGGGGAGATTTCTTTCTGGTTATGTTCATCGCAACAGATTTCATTGAATTGATTTGCATATCCTATTTCATACACCAATCATAGACTTTTTCATAACACTGATTTGGCATGATTTCATCATCATCAGCTCTACGTGGCAAAACAAGTAACAATTGTCTGCTAACAGCCACAGTTCCACATGACAGTCTATATCTTCAGCATTGTGGGTAATGTATAATAAAAATAACACCGGACTTAAAACAGAACCTTGGGATACATCGGATGATACATGAGAGGTGAATTATTGTTCGGCGGCTATTTCTACACATTGCTTCCTGTCGGAAAGGTAAGCGCGAACCCAGTTAATAATCTGCAAATCCATTTTATATGCATGCATTTCGTTAAGCAATTTATCAAGACACACTTTGTCAAAAGCTTTACGCAGGTCTGACATCTGTCTGTTTCTTTGAATTGATGGCTGCGGCGAAGGTATCAACAGTTTCAAAAAGTTTAGTTACTCTCAATAAGCGACGTAGAAAACCATGTTGTCTGAGGTAAAACAGATTTTTATTTTCAAGGAAGTCCATTAAATGTTTAGCTATAACATGTTTAACTATAATCTAGTCCAATCCAACCCCGTTCAGTGCTGAGTACACGCTCGCCCGAAATGCGCCGCTGACCTCCCAGCCTATCATCGTCACTGTTATCATCGTCACGCTAGAGAAGGAGAATTAAAATGCGCTAAGCACGATCCCGGGAGCGGCGCTCGGGCGCGCGCCGAGAAAGACGAGGACTGCGTCCTAATCGGTCGCGTTTTTGATGCCCGCCGCCGAAATAGATGAATCGGCCCTCGGCCGAGGTACTATTGCGGCGTCTGCCGCCAGTAATACTTACCGTACCGTCTTTTCTCGTCGGCCTGCCGGTAGCTGGTTTTCAAATAAATTGAATTCAATTCATATTATCTTCAAGTTTCGCTGGAAAGTTTCCTGAATGAAAGCTGCTAGAGCAGCTTGACTAAGTCCAGGAAACCGTTGCAAGGCATGGCGTACACAGCAAGCGTGTCAACAAAATTTTACAATGAAATAATACACACATAATGAAAACTCGCTATATACAACAGAAAAGAAACATCAGGAAGGCTCAACTATAGAGAATTTATACAAAAGAAACAGAGCTGTAACGTAAATAAGATAAAATAGAAGATTGCTATATTAATGAAAATCAAGTAAATAAAAAAATCGTAAAGCCATTTGCACAAAGATAACACAATGCATACGAAAATAATGCATAGATAAACAAAACAAACCATTATATATTCATTTCATAATTTTACAAAATAGCTCAGTAGTTCATTTCTGGTATAGCCAGCAGTGCTTTTTAAAATAATCAAAGTTCGAGGAAGGTTATGAATTAAGACTGGAATTTGTAGTTAATACAAAAGACGGTGTGGTTCATATATTATGATTCCTTGTGTCCAGCGAAGTATGGCGCTATTCTAAATATGCTAAGTTGACAAATAATTTTTGACATTGATGGAAGAAAAAATACATTGTTTGCTGATGACGGATTTCATATATATTGTCGATGCCAACAATGTTATGTGTTTGGAAAACCTCTGTTGTGGGACATGATCATTCAAGGTTAGCAATGAGAGAAACAATTCCTTTTGTAGTGCGATTAATTTGTCCATGTTAGTGTTTGTCGTCGTAGCCCATACTAAATTGCAGTAAGGTAATGGGAATGGAAGAGTACATAATAAATCTGAACTTTACATTTTAAGAGCAGAGTGCTGTGACATCGTGACAGTGCACCTAAACAGAAGAGGCTTTTGCAAAGATATTTCATGTGTGTTTCCGAACTCAACTTAGATGAAAAATATACTCTTAATGTTTTATGCTCTTCAACAATGTCAATGTCAAAACTTGACACATAATTGTGGTGCAAACGCCTCAAAATCATTGCTTTAGTTTTTTATGCATTTAATTTAAGCGGGACAAAACTGATAACTTATCTAGAGTAGCGTTACATTTCATTAAGACGTGGTTTAGGTCTGTGCCAGAGACTATCAGTGCAGTGTCATCAGCGTATATTATAAACTGAACTGTGCTATTTATGTTGATAATATTGCTAATGAACACATTGAACACCAACGACTCCAGGGTACTATCTTGCGGTACACACAGGCGGGTAGGTAGAAACTCGGAAGTTAAATTATGGAGGGTTACAGATTATTCTCTACAACTGAGATAACTTTGAAGTAATAATAGCGGCGTGCCGCGCATCTCATATGAGTATAACTTATTGATTAGAATATTATGGTCTGAACAATCAAAAGCTTTGCTAAATCGATAAAAATGCCTACAGTGAAAAAATTATTTTCTGTATTGACCTACCCGCTCCAAAGCCAAACTGTGATTCACTTAAAACATGCTTCTTATCAAGAAACCTCATTACGCGTATGTGAATAAGCTTTTCTAGTGCTTTAGAAAACACCACAAGTACGGAAATTGGTTGGTTTGTAGGGCTTAACGCCGTAGTGGAGGACTTCGGCAATTTCGACCACCTGAGGTTCTTTAACGTGCACTGATATCGCACAGCACATGAGCGGCTTGCTTTTCGCGTCCATCGAAATGCAGCCACCGAGGCCGGGATTTGATCCCGCATAATTGGGAATAATAGTCGAGCGCCGTAACCACTGCGCCACCCCGGCGAGATGAAGTACGGAAATTGGTATAGTTTTAAACTAAGTTGCGTTCACCACCGTCTAAATTAGCAAAACTCTAGCCGATTTTATAGCAGTGAGAAAAATTCCAGACTCAAGCGCCGAGTTCTAAATATAAGTGAACACAGAGGAAAGTAAGTCAACGACGTGTTTTACTGGTTTAATCTCTGTCTTATTCAGGTCCAAAACATTGGTAATCTTTAAGCACAGGAATATATTATAATCTGAAGTTTCATTCGTTCGTTCTAAAAATATGCTTTCACTTATTTGAGTCAAACTACTCACCTCGGTAACTGTATTCGCAATGCTGGTACAGGGAACGAAAATATTCCCAAATTGGTCAAGTGATTTGCCTTTTATTTCGGGACCATTTATGTTTATTACCTTAGGAGTGAAGTTTCCCTTTTGACAGCATCATCATAATCAGCCTGACTATACCCACTGCAGGGCGAAGGCCTCTCCTATATTTCTCCAATGAACCCGGTTCTATGCTAGCTGCATCCACTTGACCCCTGCGAACTTCTTAACCTCATCCGCCCACTTAACTTACTGCCGCCCCCTGCGACGCTTTCCTTCCCTTGGAATCCAGTTTGTTACCCTAAGCGACCATCGGTTATTCTCTCTTCACACTACATGCCCTGCCCATGTTCATTTCTTCTTCTTAATTTCCACTAGAATGTCAGTAAATTGAGTTATTTCTCTGACCCACTCTGCACGTTTCCTATCTCTTAATGTTACCCCTACCATTTTTCGTTCTATAGCCCTCTGAGTTGTCCTCAACTTAAGTAGAGCCCACTTGGTTAGCCTCCACGTTTCAGCCCTAAGACGTCAATTATCACTCTCCAGGCAATGGTATTGGGCTGTTGAGTAGTATCAGTAAACTGACGTTTGTAGTATGCAGCTTTTGCCCTGCGAAGTCCTAAGTTGAGTTTATTCTTCAACTGTTGGAAGTACTTCAGAGTGTCTTTTGAGCGCGTGCGCAGAAACAAATGATAGTCTATTGTTACGTTTTATCATTTTTAGATGTTCATGAGTAATCCACAGCTTACTTATGTTGCAGTTTCGAGCGGGAAATACTTGATGTAAATATCTAAAAAACTGCGCAATAAAAGCATAATGCGCATTATTCACTATTTCCTTGCACACAACAGATGTCCAGTAGTGATGTAAGATTCCACATCTGAAGGCTTCTTACGCGCGATCTGTAATACGTTGAAGTATGAAAGGCTCTTTTACGTTACAATGTTTCGAGGCTCCATTTCGATAGGTGACAAATATCAGACAATGGTCACTAACTTCAGAAGCCACTGTTCCGGGACTGTAAACATACGTTTCAAAATTGATTATGAAAAAAATGCAGTGCAATCGAAGTAGAGCATGTTGCGGTTTCAATTAAATTCACATAACCAGACGAGAGCAACAGCGCAGAGAAATCACGAACACTGCTTTGTTCCACAAAGTTCATATTGGAATCGTCACCACAAATGAACCGGCGCTGCTTATTAGAAGTATATTTTATTACCTCATCAAAAAATTCATAAACTGTGCAACGTCGCCAGTGGGGGGCCGGTAAAATAGAGAGATAATTTCATTACCAGCTCGTAACGTTAGACTTTCATTATTTGCAGCTATCACCCTAACATCTGGTAGGATATGGCATTGTCTGCGGTAAGTAACATAAAGGGCAATACCACCGCTACGTCTACTCATACGGCTAAGAAAGGAATGTTCACAACCGCGTAGTTGTCATATTTTGCAACCATTTTGGTACTACGTCTCTGTCAACATTACAACAGTAAACTTGAAAGAAAATTGATTCAAAAGAATAACAATTTTATCTTTGTTACAAGCCGAGAGGACGTTAAGATGAAAGGCTGATTAGGTAAACTGATTTTTAAGGTTGATTGTGTGAGCCAAGGAAAATTGGCGGTAATCCATCGCATCCCTAGATATGGAAAAAAAATTCACGCGGTAGTTTTGAGCTGCTTTCCTGGCTCACAGCGTCAGTGTCATTGACAGGCGCGGCGGAGATCTTGCTTAGATCCCCTTTACTTGCTATCAGTATCATAGCTGAGTTTTATCTCTACGTTATTTGCACGCCGATTTCGCCAGCCCAGGACTTTCGAGACGCCTTACCAGCCATTATTGACCTCAGCGATGATAGTTCCATCTTAGAGTTCTAGATGTCCCATGTTGGATGGTGACATGCAAGACAGCGCTGCCTAAAGCCGAGCTCGTGAGCTCCGGCGAGTTACAGGTGAAAAGCCGTCGGTGTCTTGTTACTGACCGTGAACCAAAGGACTCCCTGACTCTTGCTGACGGCGTCACTCTGAACGATGTGCACTATCATCTGAAATTTTTCGGTCTGCAGTATCTGGTTTTAAGGATAGGTAGGCCTCCGTTGTGCTTTCGCTGCCACAAGGTAGGGCATATACGAGGACACTGCCGTACCCCTCGTGGTAATAAATGTCGGCAACGGCCATTCTACAGAGGAGTGCGTAGTGTCGTACGGCGGATACACGCTGCAGTAGTAGCCATGTTGTGAGTGACGCTCTGTAAGAGCATTTAATGGATGCAACAGAGGTTTTGGACGCTGCTGGTGCCATGTCAGTGATTAGGTGTTCAGAATAAACCACTAGCAGTCCAATGCCGCGTGAGGAAATTGCTGCTGTGCAGCCTCCAGACTTGTTTCAGCGTAAAAGAAGAGACATCTGGGCGAGTTGGTATGGTGACATGATAGAAAAACGTCCTGTCCGTTCTTCTCCTCCGTGCACGTCTTTTGCGCTGTTTTTCTATCTTGTTTCAGCGGTCATCAGATGTGTACCAGAGCCTGGTGAACCAGACACCTGTGATTTGTTGCGTCATTGATGACACACTAAGTGCGCGTGCGTGTGCTGTGCGCGAGCCAGAACACAAATGTGTTGCTGTGGCTACGGTGCCGGATGTCTGCGCTGCTGAAAATTTTATAGCAACTGTCGGATCCACCCTCGAGGAAGCTAGCTGCCAGCATGGTTGTGATGGTCTCTGTTGCTTGGATGTGTAATGTCCTACACTGGCCTCGAAGCGTGGCGTGTCAGTGAGTTCTGCTTCCTCTGAAGGTGACACTGTTCCTGCAAAACGCAAGTCACGCAACCGGAAGTCGAAAGACAAGAAATCTCATCGACGCTCCAGACTCAGGAGAAAGGGTGCCAGTTTCAGGGAGAATCACCTTCTAGATTGGCGCCAGACATCACGGATGCTTGACTTAATTGCACTTTGGTTACCATGCCGAGCGCCCAGAAACTGATTGTTGCAACCCTCAAAGTGTGGGTTGCAACAATCAGTTTCTGGGCGCTCGGCATGGTCTCCAGTCTAAGCAGGAACAGGTGCAGCTGCGTCGGCTGTTTTCAGCCAGGACAGCAGCTTGAGCATGTTGGTTATTCATTCTTGATGGAACAGCGCAAAACATCGGGACAAGAGACAAGCGCTGACTTACAACTGGTTTTTATTTCGAAGAAACATTGCTTCTTATACCTTCATCACCCTCTCAAAAAAACACATGCGTCGCAACCATATCGTTCAAGCGTCCACAAAAAAGGATCAGACACATAATCGCAGATATTTATAATCACATTTTTAACATGTCAAATTCTTTCTTAGTCAAAGCAACGGACGGTGTGCTGACACAATCGTCGCGCAGACTCGCTATCGAAGCTGCCTCGATTATCTCTCGGACTAGCTGGTCTTTGTGATTAGCCAAAGCTTTGCATTTTTGGAAAACCGGTGCACAACTAGTTGAAGGGCAATCTCTACAATGGATTCCCAGGTTCCTGCAAGCTTGCTCGAAATTATTTTTGTGTTCTAGCAGCCTTTCATTCATGCACCTGCCAGTCTGCCCAATGTACTGTTTACCGCAAGTCACTGGCAACGAATAAACAAGGCCTTCGGTGCACTCCACAAAGGGGGTTCGATGCTTTATCGTGCATCCCTGCTTCTTTTTGGTCGGATCGGAGTTGACTCGTCTGCACAGACTTTTGAGTTTATTAGGAGCAGTCATCACTACATTCACGCCAGCTTTTCGACCTATGCCTTTCAGGCGATGGGAAATATTGTGAAGATACGGAATTGCTACTACCGGCCTCCTTTCTTTCTGTTTCTGTGCATCATCTTGCTGCTCGGGCCTAGCCTGCATCAGGTGCTTTTTCACCTGCTTGGCAACAGATACCAGCAAGTGCGAGGGGTAACCCGAGTTGCCAAGCCGTTCCGCCTGGCGACGAAAGCTCACATTCATTTTGTGAACACAGGATTTCCTCAAGGCATTCGTGAAGCACAAGTTCACAATAGCCCTCTTGGTCAGCTTAGAGTGAGCTGATTGGAAGGGCATTGGCGCTTTCTGCGCTCTGGGCTCATAGGCCCAGCAGGCGTGCCCTCTAGTGAACTCAAGTCTCAGGTCTAAAAACCTGAGTGACCCTTGAGCAGGAAGCTCGTGCGTGGTAATAAGTGGCTGCAAAGCCTGCGCAAAGCGACCCACCTCCTCCATTACTACTTCTAGCGTATTCGCCCTTTGGCCATCACAAAGAACAAGGTAGTCATCAACGTACCTAAATACCTTTTTAACATTAGTACCTGCAAGGGTTACGTTCAGGAACCTGTCTTTTCGCGCCAAGTACAAATCACTGAGTAGAGGCGCGATGCATGAACCAATGCAAACACCGCGTTTCTGGAGATACACTTTTTCCTCCCAACAGACGTGAGTTGACCTGAGGTACACTGCTAATAGCTCCAGGAACCCTCCAATAGACATTCCGCAGGCATTTTGAAATGCAACAGCACCATGCGTATCTATGCATTCTTCTACAGATACCATCAGCTCGTCATGCGGTATGGAATAATACAAATCTTTTACATCAACTGAGCATGCGGCAAAGGCACTGCTCGAATTGTCAGTTAAAAATCTAGCAATATCGTCCGAAGATTTCACCTGAAATGGGTCGTCAATTGTTAGTATTTTTAATTTTGCTAGCAAGAAGGCACCAAGAATCTTTTGCCACGTCCCTCTCTCAGAAATTATTACCCTCAAAGGCCAGTCTGGTTTGTGAGTTTTTACAGTGAAAAACGCGTCCAAGCTAGACTTCTTGCAAGTTTTTATGCCTCGAAGGAGGTGGTCAAGCTTAAGTTCTTTGCATAGCTTCATAGCAGTTTCCTTTGCTTTCCTAACAGCTGATGTCTTGTGCTCGTCAAAAACAGAGCTGATGGTTTCTAACGCCTTAGTTTTGTACAAGTCCTTGGAAATCACAGCAAAGCCCCCCTCTTTGTCAGAGGTCAGCTCTGACAAAGAGGGGGGCTTTGCTGTGATTGTGAACTTGTGCTTCACGAATGCCTTGAGGAAATCCTGTGTTCACAAAATGAATGTGAGCTTTCGTCGCCAGGCGGAACGGCTTGGCAACTCGGGTTACCCCTCGCACTTGCTGGTATCTGTTGCCAAGCAGGTGAAAAAGCACCTGATGCAGGCTAGGCCCGAGCAGCAAGATGATGTACAGAAACAGAAAGAAAGGAGGCCGGTAGTAGCAATTCCGTATCTTCACAATATTTCCCATCGCCTGAAAGGCATAGGTCGAAAAGCTGGCGTGAATGTAGTGATGACTGCTCCTAATAAACTCAAAAGTCTGTGCAGACGAGTCAACTCCGATCCGACCAAAAAGAAGCAGGGATGCACGATAAAGCATCGAACCCCCTTTGTGGAGTGCACCGAAGGCCTTGTTTATTCGTTGCCAGTGACTTGCGGTAAACAGTACATTGGGCAGACTGGCAGGTGCATGAATGAAAGGCTGCTAGAACACAAAAATAATTTCGAGCAAGCTTGCAGGAACCTGGGAATCCATTGTAGAGATTGCCCTTCAACTAGTTGTGCACCGGTTTTCCAAAAATGCAAAGCTTTGGCTAATCACAAAGACCAGCTAGTCCGAGAGATAATCGAGGCAGCTTCGATAGCGAGTCTGCGCGACGATTGTGTCAGCACACCGTCCGTTGCTTTGACTAAGAAAGAATTTGACATGTTAAAAATGTGATTATAAATATCTGCGATTATGTGTCTGATCCTTTTTTGTGGACGCTTGAACGATATGGATGCGACGCATGTGTTTTTTGAGAGGGTGATGAAGGTATAATAAGCAATGTTTCTTCGAAATAAAAACCAGTTGTAAGTCAGCGCTTGTCTCTTGTCCCGATGTTTTGCGCTGTTCCATCAAGGCTGTTTTCAGGCAGACGACTAGACATTATCGCTGTTCAGGAGACTAATATAGAAAGTGAATCGGACACGGAGACAGTCCTGCAATCGTTTTTAACAGATTAAAACGTATGTGTATCTCACTTGCAGGCCTTTCGATGGGTTGCTTTCTGTTCTTTAAACAGAGTCTCTCTGTTTCTTACATTATGCACCAGGTTGAAGCAGAAGGGCACCTTATATGTTGTGACTTTCGAGTGAGTGGCTAATCGCGGAGGTTTATCAATGTGTATGTTTCAAATAATCAGGTGCAGCGGGCAAGGTTTTTCAATGTTATTACGCTCCTCCTAGAATGCGATCGGTGTTTAGTGTTGATGGGTGACTTCGACTGCGTATGCGACCCACATGACCGTACTGCCCAGGCCTAGTCAAAGTGCCGATCAGAGCCCTGGTATTTATCATGTATCACGGAAAACGCAGGTTTAATACTGGACTGTCATCCACATTCACATGTATTAGAGGAGTTTCACATTCACGTCTTGATTGCATTTACATCTCCGCAGAACTTCTTAAACGACGCATATCGTGCAATGCCAGGCCGATGTCTTTCTCTGACCATCGCATGACCACTGTGCGCATTGGGAAAAGTTCCCGTCCGAAGTTTCAGCTGCAGTGGGCCCCATGAAAGCTTAATGCTTCACTCTTAAAGCAGGAAGATTTTGTACAGCGCGTGAGGACAGCTTTGGATTCTGGCTTCGTTTTGAGTCTACCATAATTTGTAGCTTGAGAGTTGTTTAAACAACAAGTTCAGGACATAGCTATAGAGATTGGTTCAGTCAGGTCTTGCTTCAAATACGGTGAAGAAAAACGGCTTCTACAGAGCCTTCATAATTTACATGAGCTTAAATTTGAGGCTCTTGGCTCATATACAGAGGAAATTGCTACTGTAAAATGCCACCTTCAAAGGCTCGATATAGGGCGCTTTCGGGCGGCTCATGTGTGGTCCCGTAGCAATCGTGCTTTGCAGTCTGAGAAGCTAACTAAACAGGCATTGATTGATGAGCGTCGCCATGCTGCTACCAAACGAGTTTCTCAATTCTATTTTAGTGGTGCCTTGCTCACTAATTCTGATGCAATAGTAGCCGAGTGCAAATCATTAGGCCTGTCTTTTTTCTCTGCCTTTACAAGTAATGCTAATGACGGTCATGTGGAGCGCCTTGTTTATATGATTAAGCAGCTTTCGGAGGATGAATGTAAAGTGATAAGTTCTCCATTTACCTTAACTGAAGTGGAAGACGCAATCGATCGTTTGCCTCTTTCCAAAACTCCAGGTCCTGATGGTCTAACAAGTGAATTTTACAAGGCATTCAAATCTGCTCTCTCCCCGGTCCTGCTCCAAACTATTGAGACTAGTATTGGTGTCGGGCTTCTGCCGCAGTCTTTTACAAAAGTCATAGTGTGTTAATACCAAAAACGTTTGATAAAAAGCACCAATTTGTGCAAGGCTACAGGCCTATCGCGCTTTCAAATATTTATTACAAGAGTTTCGATAATATTCCCTGAAATGGGATACCGACTGCAAAAAACCTCATAAAATCTGTGGCTTCACAACAGGTGCCGTCCAATCTACACGTGGCGCGCATGGTTTTAGAATGTTGCAGTGACACAAAGTCAGTGGCAAAAAGATTTGATCGTGCGTCTCATTCGTTGCTTTGTTCTCTCTTAGATCGTGTTAATGTTGGTTCAATAGGTTCTACTGGGGTACGGCTTTGTTACAAAGAATGTTCCCCAGGATTGATTGTAAATGGCTGTCTACCAGAAACTGTCACCATAGATTTCTCTGTTAAACAAGAATGCCAACTGTCCCCGCTCTTGTTCACTCTATACTTGGAGCCGATTTGCATAGGTGTCATAAACAGTGGTTTTCGTATTATGGGACACGAACTGAAGATTTTAGCGTATGCAAATGACCTCAAGTTTTTCTGCGCCGACAAATTAAGCATTGGTGCGGTTATTCGTTTAACGAAGGACTTCGGTTCAGTGTCAGGTGCTCGAATCAACCGATCTAAGAGTTGCGGTCTCTGGTTTGGAATGTGAGGATTGATGCCTGCTGAATATGCTGGTGTGGCAGGGACATCTAGGTCCCCAAGTAACTTGGAGTCCTTTTGAGTTCCTTACTGGTAAGACCGCGTGTGCGACTCTTCAGCGCTACGCTCATACTTTTATCCCTCAGGGTCTCTATTTTTTGGCCGTGTGGTAACCTGTAATCTGTAGCCACCAAAATTTATTATGTACTGCAAAAATTTCCCTGAGCAGGACTTTATATCCAGCGTTTCTACAGAGCGTTCACAACTTTTGTGTGCAATTCATCTTTTGAATCAATGAGGTGTGGTAACCTTTTCCGGTCTGTAAGGGCCGGCGGCCTAGGTCTAGTGCACCTGCATGTCCGGCAGATAGTTTCGCCTTTCAAGTTTTTCCGTGACGCTTCCCATCTGATAGTACGTTCATTTACGCGAGTTATTCTAGTTGATGGTTTACCAAATTTTATTGTGTTTTCTAAGGTTTCTTTTAGTTCGTGCTTATGGGGTGTAATGCATGAGATGTATTTATCTCTTCGATTTCTACTTGTTTGTTTCTTCCCAGATTTCCTGTTTCTGTATTGTGGAAGCATTTGTACAAAGATTTAATTTCTATGCTCTTTTCTCCACCCATGTACTCTTCTGTGTATTTTGCTTTACCAGGACATGGTGTACTCAAAAGAGTATGCAAAATGCCGTTCTCGCCGTGTACGAAGACTTTCTTTTATGAGTTACACACTGACACCCTGCCTGTTAAAACGTGGTTAGGGCAAAATGACATTTTTATATCTACTATAAATTACCGCCTTTGTGATTCTCCGGAAACCATTGATCACTGTTTCCTCGATTGTAAAGATGCGATATTATTCTGGGATATTTTTCAATGGACATAACAAATAGACTTGATTTGACGCCGCAATTTCTAAAATATCTCACTTCATTGCCATTTGTTGGTAAGCATTTAAACATGTTCTTTCTAATTGGACGGCACAGCCTCTGGTAAACACGAATGATGGACAGAAATTTTGAATGTTGTTTCTACAAAAGACTACTTCTGTAGGATGATTGTCTATTAAAGGGAACTGTATGCACAGGCTTACATTGAACCGAAGTGGCACCTCACTCTTAGTGATGTGCTCTCAAAGCCTCTTGTTTAAATTTTTGTTGACTTGGTGTATCCTATTGCGCATCGAGATACTTTGATGCTTCTTTTCACGATCATTTGTATATAGTCCATGTACACAGGACATTGTTTCAGTGTAGTAAATACCATGATTAAAAAAGCATCCCCGGCGTGGCACATTTGATAAAGCGCTCAGCTCAGAACACAAGGGAGGTATGTAGGTTCAATTCCCGGTGGGGACACTTTGTCTTCGTGAGGAGACCATCCCAGCATAAAATTAGCATACACTTGGCTAGACAATTTCAACATAATCTTTATTGCAAGTGCAGGTTAGTCTGGTTATCTAGCTATGTTGTTGTTGCATTAAAGACGAGACATCTTTCTGGTTGCTTCTTCATTGCCAGATAGTGCGGCGAGCGCGCGACGTCCGCTCGCTGCAGCGATTGCTAAGCAAATGCTCTGTGCCTCCTTGGAGCACCGCCGCAGTAAACTGGCAAGTCCTTGGCCAGTGTATCCTTCACTACAAAATTGTTGAGCCCACAGAGTCTGCTTCTGAGCTGTGTAGTGACGCTTATTTATCATTATAGGAAGTCCTTGCCAGGAGAAAGAATCAGGAGAAAATGAGCAGGAGAAAGAATCTCCTTACGATGAAGACAAAGAATACTGCAAATGCATTATAAGCCGCACGAGGTGGCTCAGAAGCAGACCTTCTGCACTCTGCACTTTTTACAAAGACTCTACCGTTACTAAACAGTTATAGGAAAAAGAGTGACCGTCTCCAAAATTCCGAAATGGTCATGTAAATTCACCTGCCAGATTTTTAGCCCGCCGGTCTCAAATACTTCGAGTGTTGACACAACGCCTAATTGCAATACAATATTTTCCATGATGCCAGCAGTTGTAGGTTTATGGGCACAGGAACAGATTGCATGTTTAGAAAAAAAAAGTTATTTGCCTATAACAGCTTAGCTGGTCTTTCAGTGTAACGTGGTAACGAGCCCCTCCATTTAAGTTTACCTAACTCATTATTTATCGGTATTAGAATAAACTGTGTGAATTGTACGGTTGTTCAAATCGCTCGAACGTTGGTACAGCTACAAAGTTTTAATGATCCCTCCCTTTGTAAGACAAACATGCAGATTCAGTCACCATCTCCGCTTTCACTGCAGTATCACCGGTAGCTGCAGAAAACATTACCAAAGGGCTTGGAATGGGCAACTATTACCCTTCCTTCCCCCTTCATTCACTACGGCAATTAGCTTCTTAATAGCTTCCTATTGTGCGATACGGCCAGTTTTTTTTTTTTTTTTTTTTTTTTTTAAACGGCTCTATTAGTGTAGTTCACAAAGTGGATGACGCTCTGGGACGGAGCTGCGAAATAATAAAATAAAATGGCAGTATCTCAGCTATGCCAGGATATACGTAGCGAGAGGTTCGTTTTCCTGGTTGAGCTTGATGTGGTCATGAATGATTAGCAATGAGAGACATTGGGTATAAGCGTCTTTTAATTATTTTGCTTGACAGAGACGAAGACTGTCCAATAATCTTTTCAGTAGAATGCTGCGATGTCAATTTTGTCAATAAAATATTTTGATTTTTTTTGTCTCCAAACGCAATAAATCATAAATTAGATTATTCACCGGTGTCAAGTCCATTTGGTTTCACAGTCTCTCTTACACATTACACGTGTCCAAATGGATTGTTCACAACATCTGCTTCAAACGTCCGGATTGTAGATGCACTTATAGAAACTCGAATGGAGTGGCGATGGCCACTTCATTCGCGTGCCTTCAAATTCTCTTCTTTGGTCCAAGTTGACTGAACTCTTCCATAGGCGCCATTTCAGCGATTATGCGCCGTCTGTTACGCTTGGAACTCTGGCATCACCTTTTGGCTAGCCGTTCTCTCTGTTCGGGCGTCTCCGCTGCTCTCTTCGCCTTCTTACGCTCATTCTCTGCTGCTGCTATGCACCGCCTTGTACGATCTAGCGGCTGCTGCTTTTCGATGGAGCCGAAACGGAGAGACGTCCGCGTGATGTGCGGTGGCAGTGCGTGTTAAAGATCCCAAGCCGGTCGAAATTACTCCGTAGCCCTCAACAACGTTGATCGATCCTTTTCAGTTCCGCATCTCCTCGGCCCGCCACTGCTCCCGCCACCGCGGCGCTAGTGTCGACCTTTGCGCCAGGGAAGAGTGTCGTCTGCTACAGAAGCGCCGCGTTCCACACTGCTCCCCGAACTGCTCTGAAGCGTTGCTCGTGCTCTGTGGCGTCATTATTTCCGCTTTATAGGTATATTGACTTGAGTGCCGTGACAGTAAGGACGATTGCTTCTTAGAAAAAAAAATGGGTTTCTGCTATAATTATCAATTTTTTTGCGTGTGCATTTCGCCATTTAGCTTTAATACCTGGATAGATATACATGTATGTACGTATATGTGCAAACAATGAAAGGTACCACCGCGTGCTACAACACTCAATGGTGTTTCAGTCTGGCCAGTCACGTTAGGTGTAACGCGATTGGTTATGCAAGTGCTCCGGACGAAAATTTATCGGCGTAGTGGTAGCAGACCGCACCGTGCTTTGGAAATAATAGGGGGCCTGAGTAAAGAAGTCGTATCGTGGTAATCTTTAATTTTAGAGATTTATGACCGATTGGTTTGTGGTAGAGGCTAGTGAGTTAACGAAATCACTGAAGGTAATTGAGCGGGGAATTAAAGGAATTGAAAAAAATTATGAAAAAGGGGGTTCAATGATTTCAGGATGCTCAGCATGGAAGCCAATGATAATTATCCACATTTCAGAGTGTGTAATTGAATAAATAAATAATTGAAATAGTTAAAAAATGAAACCCGCGTTAAGATTTGTACTGCGCAGAATGGAATGACAATGATATCAGATGCTATGTATCGGTGAGTAAAAATTGTAAAATTAAAATAAAAATGAAAAGTGACAAGCATTGTCTGTATGTGTGAGACGCTATAGCGTCTTAACAGCCGAGCATCAGTGTCACCCTTATTTTTAGATTTTCCGACATGATCTAGGTAGGTTGTCTTGGAAGCGAGTGCGTGCTCGCTATGCTCACTCCTTTTTCATCGCGTTCCGTACAAATTAACGTTTTCCCCATCATTATTGTTTTGAGCAATAGTAGACACGCCACCCGAAAAAACGTTTGTGAGGCATAAGTGTGAATCCTCTGACAGTTGATGTCATCTGAACCCGAGGCTGAAGCGATTAAATGACTGCCTGTTATTGGGATATATTCTACCCTGACAGGTATTGTATACTTTCACAAGAGTTTTTGGCGCTTTCTTTGCTCCTTTCTTGAGATGGTTAATTTGTTTCTTTTTTTATGGGCTAAAACGGCACGGATCAGCCAGCTTTTCACATTATGGCCGTGAAGCGCGCTTTTTTCATGGGTTAATGTAGTGCACTTTATGTTTTCTGAACCTTCATTCTTTTCAAAACCTTTAGACCCCTTTAATCGTTAAAAAGAAATTCGTCCTGTTTGTAGCAGATAGTTCCTCCGCTGATAAAGGTCCAACATGCCTTGCATATTTTCCAAAACGTGCACAATCGTCTCTACATCTCTAGCAAAGTGATTGTCAGATTTATATGGGCAACGTCGACACCAGTTGTCCGGGGCTAGATATTCCACAACTTATGACTTCGCGGGCTGCGGCACTAGTAATATTCCTGCATGAAAAAAAAAATCAGCCTATGATAAATGCACATTTTCATTCAGAGCTGCCGATCTCTAAACAGAAAGCGCAAATGTTTTTCCCAATCAGTTAATTAAATTTCAGTCGTCTGATTTCCTCGGTATTTTTCGCACATCGCTTTTCATTGTGCGAAATTGCGCTTTAATTATATTCATTGATAGCACTGTTAGATGATATGTTATACGCTAACAATGTAGAAACAAGCAATAATGTTAACGTAGCACTATAAAGCCTCCAGGACCCTGACTGCGAAGTTCCATTCAAGTGCGCTTATTAAACTACATAAAAACTTATGTTGGCTTTTTATCTCCGCCTTTAGGTATGGGACGAGACAGTTTTATGGATACCGTGAGCTGTTCCACTTGCAAGTATTTCTTGGCGTACATGCGCCTTTGATCATTTTGTAATTAACAGTAAATTAATTATTATACTTACACCTCTAATTTCCTAGGCTACACTGCTCTACAGCTACCAGTCGTAGGTGGCCACAGGAAAAAATATACAAAGCCTTGCTTTATTCAAGCCGAGCGTCACTGGCGCAGAATCCAGCAGCCCTGGAGTGTAGATTTTACCCCACCCTCGAACTTACATTAGTAAGTGAGCAAATGTATGGCGGCGCCGAGTCGTTCTAAGATTTACGTAGGGTCCAGTGTAGCGGGGCAGCATTTTCTGGTGTAAGCCGTGCTTTCTCATTGGTTTCCAAAGCCAGACTCTGTCACCGGGGAAGTAGATGATCTGGTGATGTTGGTCGTCATAGCGAGCTTTCGATCGCTCTTGTGTTTCCATAGTCCTCAGTTGGGCTATTCGCCGCGCTTCTTCGGCCAACCAAAGGATTTCGGCTAAGCACGGGTCGTCTTCAGCGGAAAATGGGAGGATGGTGTCGAAGGTGCGTCGAGGGGAGCGGTCGTGCAGGAGGAAAAATGGACTGTATCCTGTGGTCTCGTGCCTGGCAGTGTTGAAGGCGTATGTGATGAACGGAAGAACACAGTCCCAGTTCTTATGGTCCGATGCGACGTACATTGAAAGCATATTAGTGAGAGTTCTGTTGATGCGTTCAGTCAAAGCATTTGTCTGAGGGTGGTAAGGGGTGGAATATCTGAACTCAGGTGCACATAAACAGACAAGTTCTTTAATTACATCGGCAGTAAACTGGCGACCTCTGTCACTAATTACAACTCTCGGGGGACCATGTCGCAAGATGACTGAATGCAGCATAAACAGGGAAACTTGGTATGCTGTAGCGGCGGAAAGAGCGGCTGTCTCGCAGTAGCAAGTAAGATGGTCCACACATACAACAATCCAAAGATTGTCTCCTTGCGACTTTGGAAAGGGACCCAAAAGGTCGACTCCGACTTTATCAAAAGCAGCCTTGGGCGGCGCTACAGGGTGAAGAATTCCCGGTGCAACACCGGTAGGACCTTTGTGACTCTGGCACTGAGGACAGCTGGCAACATGCTGTTAAATTGTTTGGCGCATCCGCGGCCAGTAAAATCGCTCCTGAGTGCGGTGCAGAGTTCTCGAAGGTTCCAGGTGTCCCGAAGCTGTATCATCATACATGACGCGTAAAATAGAAAGACGGAAGCTTTCAGGTACTACCAGAAGGAACCGATGGCCAGTGTCTGTGTAAACTTTCTTCTATAGCAGCACATCAAGGAGGCAAAACTGGCTGTTCGAGGCTGGGTCCTGAGCAGCATTCAAGAACGGCTCCAGGTGCTGATCGTTGTGTTGTTCTTTACGAAAGGTGTGAGTATCGAGAAATTTCGGACATAAAGCAGCGACGTAGTGGTCGAAGTTGTCCGCGTCGCATTCCGTCGTGGCAAGTGGCAACCGGGAGAGGCAGTCCGCATCGGCGTGCCGTCGGCCACTTTTGTATGAAATGCTGTAGTCGTATTCTTGCAAGCGAAGTGCCCAGCGGGCCAGGCGACCAGACGGATCACGGAGATTGAGTAGCCAGCATAGGGAATGGTGATCAGTTACTATTACGAAAGGCTGTCCGTACAGGTAGCAGCGAAACCGCTGCACGGCAAAAACAACCGCGAGACATTCCTACTCGGTGACGGTGTAGTTGCGCTCCGTCTTGCTGAGAGTCCGACTGGCGTAAGCAATCACATGTTCACGGTTGTCATAGCGTTGAACGAGGAAAGCACCGAGGCCTATGCCACTTGCGTCCGTATGTACTTCAGTTGGAGCAGAAGGGTTGAAAGCCTTAAGATAGGATGGGATTTTAGGAGGAACTGCAGTTGTCGGAAAGATGAGTCGCATTCAGATGTCCACTGGAATGGAGCGTCTTTATGTAGTAGACAAGTGAGCGGGTAGGCGACATCTGCAAAACGAGGGATGAAGCGTCGGGAATATGAGCAAAGGCCAAGAAAACTTCGGAGCTCCTTCACATTCCGAGGTTGCTGAAACGCGGCAACGGCTACGGTCTTCTCAGGATCAGGCCAGACGCCGTCACCATTGACGAGGTGACCAAGCACTAACGCCTGTCGCACACCAAAACGGCACTTTTTTGAATTGAGAACAAGTCCAGCCTGGCGCAAGCGTGGACTAGGAGGTCGTTGTGCTCTTTGAATGTCCGGCCAAAAATGACTACGTCTTCCAGATAGCACATACAGACCTATTTCAGACCACGTAGTACAGAACCAACAAATATTTCAAATGTTGCGGGCGCATTGCACAAGCCGAAAGGCATAACATTAATTTAAATAGTAGATCGGGAGTGATAAAAGCCGTCTTCTTCTTGTCTGCTAGGTGCATTGGAATTTGCCAGTATCCTGACCGCAGGTCGACAGATGAAAAGTATGAGGCAGAATACAATCAGTCAATGGCGTCATCAATGCGGGGAAGCGGGTAGACATCCCTTTTAGTGACTGAATTCAAGCGGCGGTAATCTACACAAAATCGCCATGTGCCATCTCTCTTGCGTACAAGAATTACTGGAGCCGCCCAGGGACTTTATGATTCTTGAATGACACCCTGAGCCAACATTTCACGTACTTGCTCATTGATGACCTTGCGCTCGGACGGCTCCACGCGATACGATTTTTGGCAAATTGGACGTGCATAACCGGTGCCAATTCGATGACTGGTGCGAGACACGGGAAAGGAGCGTGAACTGATGGGCTTCGAGAAGTCCAAAACGGATGAATACTTCCACAGCAGATCTTCCAAAGAATCACACTCTGTGGCGTTCAGAGAATTACTAATCATGCCACGTAGTTGTGCATTCACTTGGGATCACGCGACATTCAGCTGGGGTGCGTCCGTAACCAAAGCCACTAATATTGGCATGTCTGAACTGTAAGAGGCAAGCTTCATTCCAGCTGCTAAAAGAAATGGCTGCGTGGAGCAATTGATAGTCCACAATCACGTGCAGCCTTTGGTTACCGAAACCAAACAATTAGGAAACAGGAGAGATTTCTTCGCACAGCTCGAATAGTTAGGTTTCACGATTGCCTCAAGCGTTTCGGCAGCACAACGAGAACACGAAACCGGAATGTACTGGATAGACATCGGAGGCACAACAGTATTGTCGCACACGCACAGCACACCTTCACAAACAAGAGGTTCCTCAAAGAACTCAGGCGGTAGGCAGCCGTCAACACTGATCTCGCCCGTGCGGCAGTCTACGGTTGCGGCACACATGCGCAAAAAATCTATACCAAGAATTATATCATGTGTAGTGGGGTATCACGGCGAATTCTGCAGAAAATACGGTTCCCCCAAGACAGACCTTGGCACTGCACACTCTGACGGGATACAACAAATCGCCACTAACGCTACCAAAATTTGCATTTCTGTCCCAGGAAAACATTACTTTTGGTCCCAGTAAGTTTTAAACTCATAATTGATATTGCCGCACCAGTGTCCACTAATGCCATTGTAGAAGTACCGTCAACAGACACACAGAACTTATTTTTTAGCATAGTCACGGAACGAGGTACTTCTGCGAATAGTGAGCTTTCATCGGCGGCCTCACCTCCATCGGCCGCGGTGCCTAGTTTTCCGGAGCAGTGGACTGGGAACGACGCCGCGGGGATGGCAAGCGGCGGGCACGAAAAACGGGCGGTGGAGTCAGACTCCGGTCGGAAGCCGGGGATTGGTTGCACGCGCCACCGGGCTGAAACTGGCCATGCGGAGGAGACGACCAGTACTGACAGGAGTCAACTGGGTGATCACTGGTCGGGTCTGGATACGTTCGTCGGTCATACCGCGATGGTTGACGACGGCGGCATTGTCTTGAAAAATGGCCCGGTATTCGGTAACAGACAGGAGTAGGCCGATGAAGGGGTCGGTCCCGCTGTCAATAAAAGCCAGGATCGCGCTGATCTGTGAACCGGGGTGCTCGCCTAGGTCTTCGCGGCCGAAGGTTGTCACGCTGATCAAGATGTCTAGAAAAATAGGGCTTGCGAAATGTTGCTGCGAGAATTCTTCGAAAGAGGCAGATTGTGCTGCGTGAACAGACGAAAACTCAGGCTGCGATTGCAAATTGTAGGCAGGTTGACACGGAAAAGATATACGGTTGGACACTGGGGACGCTTTCCGGCAGCGGGAATCGAGCCGGAGTAACTCTTCAAGAATAATCTGCCGGATAGTTGAAGTGAGGTACGGAGGAACATGCTCGTCAACGCTGGCGACGGTTGTCACATTGACAAGCCTTCCAAACTTAGGAATTACTCGACGGGTCTTTAGTGCTTCGAATGGGTGGATGTGACGGAGGACAGCGGAGACAGTCGAAATGTCATCTTTGGCGATGAGCAAGTTGTAGACATCAGCTGCGAAGCCCTTCAAGAGATGCCCAAGTTTGTCCTCCTCAGACATGCGAGAATCGATGGTTCTGCACAATTTGAGAACCGCTTCGGTATGGGTAGTGCAGGTCGCATCAGGTAATTGGGCACGATTGGCTAGTGTCTGCTTGGCCTGCTTCTTGCGCCCTGACGAATCGCCGAAACACTGTTTGAGTTCGGTGGCAAAGCGGTCCCATGTCGTCAGCGTGTCTCGCGGTTTTCAAACCAGACAAGGGCGGTGTCGGTCAGGAAGAAAACGACGTTGTCGAGTTGAGTGGCGAAGTCCCAGCGGTTGTAACAGCTTACCCGTTGGTAATGGTGGAGCCAGTTGTCAACGTCCTCCTCCGCTGCGCCAGCGAAAGGACGAAGCTCTTGGTAAGGTTGGTAAAGGCCGAAACTCGCCTGATTAGAAGTGGCAAGAAGCACCGGACTAGGCTCAGTCAGTGGAGGCATTGAAAGCAACAGTGACGGGAGTCCAGCAAGGCGGCTGCTGCGGGCGAGGCTCTAGGGGTGCGTCGATGGTGAAATGACATGGGACCAAAACCGCAATCTCCACAAGTAATGTAACGCTCTTGTCTCTATGTAATTAACCATTCTGTGTCCAAGAAGATGGTCCACACGAAACAGGCGACACTTCCACTCCCACTCCCTTCGTTCAGCTACTACCGAGTTCTTCATCTTCATTTATCATATGGACTGTAACAATATTATTGAGAGTGGCAGGCATAGTAATTAAGCTTAATAAGCGGCATAAACTGAAAGCTGTACAGGCCTATGAATCTACATATTGGTATGATGGCCACGCAGTTGAAAGCTTCTACGAAGATGTACAATTGGCAATGCGAAAAGTAAAAACACAGTATACTGTACTAATGGGTGACTTCAATGCCAAGGTAGAGAAAAAGCAGGCAGAAGACCCGGCAGAAGGTGACTATGGCATTGGTTCTAGGAATAGCAGAGGGCAGCTACTCGTTGAGTTTGCAGAGCGCAATAATTTAAGAATTATGAATACTTTCTTCGGCAAACGGAAGAACCGGAAATTGACAAGGAAAAGTCTTAACGGGAGACTAAAATGAAATTGACTTCATACTGTGTTCAACCCCCGCCATTATGCAAGATGTAGAGGTAGTCGGGAAAGTGCGATGCAGTGACCACAGGATGGTGACGTCCCAAATTAGTCTAAGTCTGTAGGAACGCAACAGGTTAGTAAGAAGTCCATCAACGAATTAGGGGTGAGGGAGTGGACAGAAGAGTTCAGGATCTCGCTACAAAATAGATATTCAGCTCTAACCGAGGATGGCGACATTACCCTATAAGCAATAAACAATAATTTCAGAGATATCATTACTGAGTGCGCTGTAAAATTAGGCGGTAGGAGAGTTAAAGAGGATACCGGTAAGGCTTTTAAGGAGACGAAGAATTTGATTAAGAAACGCCAGAGTATGGAAGATTCCATTACAACAGACCAGATATAATTGGCAGAGATATCAAACCTAATCAATAAGTGCAAAGTGGCCCATATAAGGAAGTGTAACACGGAGAACATTGAGCATGCGCTAAAGCGGTGAAGAAGAAATTAGGCATAGGCAAAAATTAGATATATGCGCTATAGGGCAATGTGGGCAACGTCATCACGATTATGGAAACGATAGTAAAAGTAGCCGAGGAGTTCTATACTGATCTCTAGAGTAGCTAAAGTATTCATGACCGTAATGAGAGTGGTGGCAGGGAAAAACAGTCAGACGCTCCACCAGAGATGAAGGACGAGGTTTAGAAAGCAATGGAAACTATGAAAAGGGGGTAGGCAGCTACAGAGGATCAGATAACTATAGCTTTGTTGAAGTACGGGGGGATATCATGCTAGAAAAGTTGGCTACCCTGTATACGCAGTGCCTGGTGTCATCGACGGTACCAGAACCATATAAGAACGAAAACAGTATCCTCATTCATAAGAAAGGGGACGCTAAGGACCTTAAATTACAGACCAGATAGCTTACTGTCTGTTACGTATAATGTATTTACTAAGGTAATCACTAATTGAATCAGGACAACCTTAGACTGCAATCAAGCAAAGGATCAAGCAGGTTTTCGGAAACGGTACTCTAGTTTCAATCATATCCATACCATCAACTAGGTGATAGAACAATGTTGGGAATATAACCAGGCCTTATACATAGAATTCACTGACTACTGCAAAGCATTTGACTCAGTAGAAACGTCGACGGTAATGCAGGCATTGCGCGATCAGGGGGTAGACGAGCCATATGTGAAAATGCTGGACGATATGCATATAGTGGCTGCACAGAAATCATAGTTCTGCATAAAGAAAGTAACAAAATCCCATAAAGAAAGGTGTTAGGCAAGGAGACATGATCTCCCCAGCGCTATTCACAGCTTGCTTAGAGGAATTATTCAGAGACTTGGAATGGGAGCAGTTAGGGGCAACGGTATGGGGAGAAACCCTCAGTAATCTGCGATTTGCTGATGACATTGCGTTGCTAAATAACTCAGGAGATAAACTGCAAAGAATTATTGGTGACCAAGACAAAAAAAGAAGAAAGGTAGGCTTGAAAATCGATATGGAGAAGACTAAGGTAATGTTCAACATCTTAGGGAAGGAACATAAGTTTACGTTAGGTAGCGAAAGACAGGTAGTAACCGCAGATCTGGACCATGAAAATGAAATAGCAAGAAGAATAAGATTGAGATGGAGCGCATTTGGCAAGCACTCGCATATTGGGACTACTCACCTATAAGGCAGAAACGTGGAGGCTGACCAAGAGGGTTTTACATAAATCGAGGACAACGCAGAGGGGTGTGGAACGGAAAATGGTAGGGGTAACATTAAGAGATAGGAAGTGCGTAGAGTGGGTCAGAGAAACAACTCAAGCTACTGACATTCTAGCGGACATCAAGAAAAAGAAATGGGCATGGGCAGGACATGTAGTGTGAAGTGAAGATAACCGATGGTCGCCTAGGGTAACAAACTGGATTCCAAGGGAAGGAAAGCGTAGCAGGGGACGGCAGAAAGTTAGGTGGGCGGATGAGGTTAAGTTGGTAGGGGTCAAGTGGATGCAGCTCGCACAGAAGCGGGTTAATTGGAGAAATATGGGAGAGGCTTTCGCCCTGCAGTGGGTATAGTCAGGCTGACGATGATGATGATGATGTGATCTCTTAAGGTGCAGCAGCCAGAGCAACATACGGACAGAAGACAAAAGGAAGGACACATAGGACAGTCACGAGCGCTCGTGACTGGCGTAGGTCTCTTCTGTTATGTCTTATGCCCGTACTTTGCTGTAATTTCTTCATACAATGCATCACCAAGTAGACTATTCCGGCAGCTTCCTTTCCGGATGTCATCTCTTGAGGTCGCACAACCGGCTAGCCAATCAGTGCTCGGCTATGTGACCTATACCAACTACGAACTCTACACCTCACGATTTTTCTCTCTCAACGGTAACAATGCTGGCGTAGACAACGCCAGGTTTAGTGCAGAAGGGTGCCAATTAAGCTATCGCGGAAGTTTTCCTCGCCCTTGCGAAAGGAAAGCGTAGCTTCTCTAGAAGCCTGGCTGACGGCATGTTAATAGAGCTCAGAGTTCAAGCGCTAAATATCACAAACGTCACAGTTGCGGTAACTGCGATACTTTCACGGTATCCCTGTATATAGTGTTGTCCATAAAGTGGGAGGGAAGTTTATATAGCGGTTTTGTTTTTCGAATTCAGTCTCTGTACGCTCTTTTACGGACCTTAGGCATGCGTGCGTCCAGTCCACTAGAATCTAGCGTTACGACCAGGTACTAAACATATAGCAGCCGTCCGAATACTTCTGTCGCATATTCAGTACCTGGTTTCCACTTAGTGCTTAGTAAAAAAATTCATAATGAATAAAACACGGTTGCTTGCTGTGTTGAAAGCAGCCGATGGGAAAAGCGACAGCATTGTTTTCGAATACGGCTTTATCTTGTGGCCTCCACAGCAGGATGACAGATCAGACAGATTGAAAACAGGCGGTGCATTCCTTACGGGCTAATAACTTATTTAAATTCGCCTGTCCTACAAGGCTCTTCATACTGTTGCCTTTGAAGTTACATTCTTTTCTAGCAGCCGCTCTGCCTTCACAGCTGCTGTTTTGAAGCACAGGACATATTTGTCTCCCTTGCTTAGTGCGTTCGTTTAAAGATTTAGGAAATAGGGTCTGGTTTGCTCGTGCAAGGCTTAAACCACTAGCAAACAACCGAGAATGACTAAATTATAGCGCTAATCTACAGAATCTCATGCTGTAAGCAATCTTCGGTAATGTGCCATAGTGCCCCGAAGCGACTGCTACCAAGCTCGCAATAATCGACAAGGCGTTCCTCTAACAAGAGCAATACGCATGCTAGAGAAAATTACTGTAGTCCCAGAATGCAATAAAAATATTTGCCACTCTAAAACTTAAAAAAAAAAAACGCGTTATTAAGACTTTTACGAAGTTCAAACCAAGATGAGGCTGCTCAGCGAAAGGAAGGAGGCAGAATATGAATACCTTGGCTCAAGGAAGTAACTGAAAGAATTGAATACACAAAACGATATGTAGGCAAATGTATATCACCCTGTCTGGGTTCTGCTACTCTCAAGCAGTGACGCTAATGTCTGTCAAGCTTGGCTTCTGTTTTTTGACACGAAGAAATAGTATCTTTTCCGCAAGGAGGAGATAATTAGGGTCATTCCCACCTGGGAGAGGAAAAGTTCGAGAATGAGCTTTACATGATGCGCGTTATCAGGCAATATAAGCTCTCCTGAAGCGGTTCGTTTCTCTGTTTCCAATCACAGATAAAACTGAACTCACGCACTGCTGTGACACGGCCTTCTCTAATTACTCAGAGCTCAGTCTATCGACTAGGGCTACTGTTATTACATTCTATCCTGTCATTAAATAGTCAAGCGCCACTTCATTCAAAATGTTTAACCAAGAACGACTTATAGTTTCTGTTGTCGGTGCGGCGAGGCAGATCACAGCACCTTACCGTGGGAGAAGACGAAGGTGAACATATACGAATATTGGTGGATCACACCTTGGAGCATCTACATCCTACATGCTTCTCTATCGCTAGATCAGTGCATGCGAAAGCAAGTTCTCCTAGTCACGAGCCGGGCGAAACCTGCTAGCGGTCGGAAAGAGTGTACGACCTGCTCTGCAGCTCTCATGGCGCACGTGCATTCCTGGCGTCACTTAAGTGCGAGGCGATAACCTCACTTTGGTTGCCTCCCGGTACTGTACACCACAGCTCCCGTGGCACCATCCATAGGGATAATCTACCAGAAGTCCTAATTAGTTTGTCCTTGCACAAACTGACGTAGATGTTAATCAGCAATATATGGCTCGTGGATGTGTTATGCTGGAGATAAACCTGTTTCAACCTTACAGCTACTTTAAAGCGTAAGTTCTACTATTACAAGGGTACAAACTCGACTACAAATTTCCTATCCTGCTTTCACCTTGAAACCTGGTGGAGGTCAAATAACTTAGTTTGCTTTAATCAAATTGAAGCAAAATGCAATTTCGCTCAAGGCGGCTAAAGGTGATATTCAAGTCACCTGAATGGTCCTTCGGTTTCATAGTGGACGTGCATCACAGCTCCGCAGGCACAGAGCAACACAAAATAATCGGTTAGATTTTGGTATGTAATATACAATTCAAACGAGGAGTAAGTTATACATAAAGCAACCATTTGCGTACCTGAAGAGAGCTGATTCAAAAGCAGTGCATGCAAGAACACAATGAAAGAAAGTAATGTAATCACTTAAATTTCAGCGAGTATACTTTCGTTTCTTTTTTTTTTTTACGCAGGTTCAGAAAAAGGGTGAATATTCCATTATTTCAAATGTACCAGGGTAATGGTTCAAAAAGTTAGAAAATTTCTGGTGAATCAACTGCGTTTTATAGCCTGTTATTATTTGAGGTTTTAGAAAGTTCACATTTTTGAAGACAGTGGTGATCAGCGTTAAAAGGCGTATTTAAAAACGTGTTACAATATCTTCTGTATTACCGTTATACAAATTCAGATATTCGTTCATTATAGAGAGCTGTGATACTTAATGTTTCACTTCTTTTGAACTACACTGAAACAGAATAATATCTCGACAAATTGTAGACCCAATGAAGTCCTTTTTGGTTTGCAAAATATGAATTCTTTCCACTGTTGTTTTCGTACCCGCTCCACATACTAACAGACAGCACTGCACAGGGGACTGGACAGTAGGAATATATATAGTTGCTATGTTAGGTGCATTGGAAGAAGCGAGCGAAATTTGGTCAGAATAGTATATTTCGGACAGTTGTCTGGTTCCAAAGTCAAAATAGTAAGAAGAGCGGAGATTTTTGTGAAAGATGGCACTGAAATATTTTTGCACACACATTCTAAGAAACTATGTGAAAAGACAGCGATTGATAGTTGTATTTATTGATTTATTGGCAGTTGCCAGAATTATATATCTTTAATATCATTTAACATTCACTGGTTGGCACAGAGCCATATCGACAAATACCCGCCGGCGGGGCGCAGTGGCTATGGCGCTACCTGTGCCCAAGGACGCGGGACCGAACCCCGGCCTTGGCGGCTGCTTAGCTAACGATGCGTGCACGGTACCCTGACAGGCATGCAAAGCAAGGCGCCCGTGTGCTGTGCGATGTCGATGCACGTTAAAAAACCAAAGCTGGTCAAAATTTCCGGAGTCCTCCAATATGGCGTCTCTCATAGCCTGAGTCGCTTTGAGACGTTAAAACTCAGAATCCAAACAAACCCATCTCGGCAAGTCTTAAAACAATTGGCCAGCTTCAGACACTGGAGAAGTTAAGTTTTGGGAGGAAAAAAAGGCACTCTTGTCATCAGCATACAGCAAGAAATTAAATGTTCCAAAGATAGCAATGATATCATTAATTTATATAAGAAATAATAAAGGGCCATAAATTGAACCTTGAAGGATCCCGTATTAAATTATTTCATAGTCAGAGGAAAAATCAAAACGACCAACTGCCAACGGTTTGACAAATAGCCTCGAAATAGCTCAAGTGTAACGCCCTTTATTCCGTAGTGTGTAAGTTCTGCAAAACTATTTTATGCGTAACTGGTTCAAAATATTTATTAAAATCGAAAAAAAAAAACATTCTGTGTTATGTGCTAACTTCCCTTTAATGCATAAAAGGGCAGATTAAGTTACCGTACGCATCTGCAAACTATACTGGGTTGCAAATAGCAATGTAGTTTCATTTATATGCTTAGTTAACCTACAGTTAATCTCTTTTTCAACTATCTCGACAAAACAAAAAACTGAAGCGCTCATATTGAGCAATAGTTACAATAGTTACTAATGCAGTCGACTAGTGCCTTGGTGCAGAACTATGCCTTTATAAATTTTCATTTTATTCGGAAATATTTCTGTATATAATACTTTATTACTTCACTGGCAAATATTCCATATAGAATATCAGGAAACATATTTATTGGCGCCACGGCAATGCCATCTAAACCACTTGAAATGTTATTTTATTGTCAATAATTGGGATAATTGTTTCAGATACTATACGTTTAGATACGTGATCGCATAAATCACTAGCAAGGACATCTGTCGTCGTTGTCTAATAAAGATTTAGTATTATCAGTGACTCAGATAATGGTACTGATAATATTACAGAAATCATTACAAGACAAATTGTCAACGAAGGTGCTACCAACAAGGAGGTGTTGAAGCAAACTGATGTTAAAATCACCCATAATAATAACAGGAAGCACGAGTACAGAAATTTTGTCTAACATTCATTCAAGAAATCGAAACAATTCCTCCATTAGTACGTGACTGTGGTCTATAAATAACGCACACATGAATGCGCAGGTTTCTAGAAAAAGCGATTCAATGTTCTGGTTCAAAACTGTGCAGTCAGACGAAACTTCGTAGCAAAGATTTTAATTAATGTTTCAAATGCTAAAACAATGCTACGAAAATATTGTCATGATAAACAAAAGTAGCGTCGCGAGAACTGCTATTTTGCTGAAAAGCGGAACTCCGCAGAAGTTACCTTCCACTTATCAATCTTGTTAAGGGAAACGTCAGTCAGTCAGTCAGTTCAGTCGTTCAGTTGTGTCCGACTCTTCGTGACCCTATGGACCATATCACGCCACGCTTTCCGGTCTCTCACTATCTTCCTAACATCACATAACTTCATCTGCAGTGCCTCGAGGATGCCATCTAACCATCGCGTTCGCTGCCTACCCCTTCTCCGGCGACCCTCAACCTTTCCCAACATCAAATCTTTCTCCAGCGACTCCTCTCTTCTCATCAGATGACCAAAGTAGCTGAGCTTTAACTTTAGAATTTGACCCTCCAATGAGCAGTCAGGGTTTATGGTCGACAATATCGACTGATTTCATCTTCTGGCAGTCCAAGGAACTCTCAAGAGTCTTCGCCAACACCACAATTCAAACGCGTCAATTCTTCGGCGGTCAGCCTTTTTCACAGTCCAACTCTCGCATCCATACATCACAACTGGAAAGACCATAGCACGAGTTATACGGATCTTGGTTGGCAGACTAATGTCTCTGCTTTTTACTAGGCAGTCAAGGCTAACCATGGCTCTCTTTCCCAGAAGCAGGCGTCTCCTAATTTCATGGCTGCAGTCTCCTTCCGAGGTAATCTTGGAGCCCAAGAAGAGAAAATCTGTCACAGCTTCCACTTCTTGTCCATTGATGCTACAGGACTTGATCGGGCAAGACGCCATGATCTTTGTCTTTTTAATGTTCAGTTTAAGCCCAAACTTCTCACTCTCTTGTACGCGCATCAGAAGTCTCTCGTGTTCCACTTCACTTTCTGCCATTAAAGTGGTATCATCCGCATATCTAAGGTTGGTGATACGTTTTCCAGCAATCTTCACTCCAGCTGAAGACTCGTCCAGACCGGCCTTCCTCATGATGCACTCTGCATATAGGTTAAATAGGCAGGGTGACAGTATGCAGCCTTGCCTCACTCCTATCTCAATCGGAAACCAATCAGTAAGACCATGCCCAGTTCTGACTGTAGCCTCTTGTCCTTCATACAGGTTCCTGAGGAGACAGATGAGGTGAATTGGAACTCCCATCTCTTGGAGAGCTTGCCACAATCTGCTGTGATCTACGCAGTCAAACGCTTTCGCATAATCAATAAAGCAGAAGTAGATGGGTTTCTGGAACTCTCTTGCTTTTTCCATGATCCAGCGATGGTTGGCAATTTGGTTTCTAGTTCCTCTGCCCTTGCGAAACCCAGCTTGCACTTCCGGAAGCTCCCGATCCACATACTGCTGCAGCCTTCCATGGAGGATTTTCAACATCACCTTGCTAGCATGCGAAATAAGCGCGATCGTGCGGTAGTTGGAACAATCTTTGGCACTGCCTTTCTTTGGAATGGGGATGTAAACTGACCTCCTCCAATCCTGTGGCCACTGCAGGGTTCTCCAAATCTTCTCACAGAATGCAGAATGTTAACAGCGTCATGGTTTAGGCTTTGAAGCAACTCAGCTGGAATGCCATCAATTCCGCTAGCTTTGTTCTTAGCAAGGCTGGCTAAGGCCCATTCAACTTCACTCTTCAGGATTCCCGGCTCGAGATCAGTAATCACAACCGTCTTATGTTGGGTTTGCACATTCGGGTCCTTCTTGTACAGTTCTTCTGTGTATTCCTGCCACCTCTTCTTTATCTCTGAGGCTTCAGTGAGGTCCTTGCCTCGTTTGTCCTTATCACGCCCAGCTTAGCACAGAAGCTTCCTTTGATATCTTTGATTGTCTTATGCTCTTGTGTTCCTTAATTGGCTGTTGTCCTCAACTGCTTCAGGAAGGCATTCTTATCTCTCCTTGCTATTTTCGGAAAATCCGCATTGCGAGCCTTGTATCTTTCTCTTTCCCCCATAACTTTTGCCATCCTCCTTTCCTCAGCTATTTGCAAAGCCTCTTCAGATAACCAGTTTGCTTTCTTCCATTTCTTTTGCTTTGGAACTACCTTAATAGCAACTTCTTGTATTATATCACGAGCATCAGTCCACATCTCTTCGGGCTCTCTGTCTTCTAGATCTAATTCTTGAAATCGATTCCTTAGTTCCACAGCATATTCTAATGGAATTTGATCCAGATCATACCTGAAAGGCCTTCTAGTTTTCTGCGTTTTCCTCAATCGAAGCTTACTTTTGGCAACAAGAAGCTGATGATCGGTGCCACAATCGGCCCCAGGCCTTGTTTTTACTGCTTGGATAGCGCTTCTCCATCTCTGCCGGCAAAGAATATAATCGATCTGATTCCTGTACAGACCGTCCGGTGAAGTCCATGTGTACAGGCGCCTCTTGTGCTGTTGAAAATGAGTATTCGCTATGGTCAGGTTGTTTTCTTGACAAAACTCTACTAGCCTCTGCCCAGCTTCATTTGGCTCGCCAAGGCCGAACTTGCCTATAATTCCTGATATTTCTTCACTCCCGACCTTAGCATTCCAGTCTCCTATGAGAAACGTACACAGCGGTAAACGGCAGTTAACTGTCAGAAGCACACATCACCACAACGAACCCAGCTTGCCCATTGACGGCGGCGCAGCAGGCCGCACCCAGTGCGCTTCCATAGAGCGGCCGTGGCATGTCGGTCAGTGTGCGATTAAGGCGCTCAGTAAGACCGTTCGTTCGCGGATGGTAGGCCGTGGTGAATTGGCGACGAGTAGCGCATGAGCGGAGAAGGTCATGAACCACTGTAGCAAGAAAACAGCGGCCACGACCTGTGAGCAGTTGACGCGGAGCGCCATGAATCAAGACTACGTCATGCAAAAGAAAGTCGGCAACGTCGGAGGCGCAGCTCCTGGGGATGGCCCTGGTTACAGCATATCGGGTAGTATAATCAGTCGCCACAGCAATCCGTGTCCAGAAGTCGACGTCGAAAAAGGCCCAAGAAGATCGAAGCCGACACGAGAAAACGGCTCAGTCGGCACTGAGATTGGTTGCAGGGGCCCACTAGGTTGAAGCGAGGGTGTCTTTCGGCGCTGACATGGCTCACAAGCGGCGACGTAGCGACGAAAAGAGCGGTAGAGACCAGGCCAGAAAAATCGGCGCCTCACACGGTCGTACGTGCGTGATACTCCCAAGTGTCCTACTGTAGGGGGCGTCGTAAAGTTGGGCGAGGACAGTAGAGCGCAGATGAGCCGGAACAACCAGTAAAAGGTCCGCGCCATCTTATAACGTCTCGTTATGGAGCACTAACATGCTGGCGGAACAATCACGGTTGTTGCGAAGCTGGTCTATAATTGGTTACAGAGCAAGATCACGACGCTGTTCGGAGGCAATATTTATAAAGTCCGAGATGGACAAAATGTAGTAGTCAGCAGTATGGTCGGACAAATCGGGAGGATCTACGGGATGGCGGGACAAACAGTCAGCGTCTTGGTGTAAGTGGCCGGACTTGTATACCACAGTAAATTCGTACTCTTCTATCTGCAAGGCCCAGCGGCCTGGGGGGTCCTTAAGTGAGGACAGCCAACATAAAGCATGATGGTCTGCCATTACACAGAAGGGCCGCCCAAACAAAAAGAGCGGAATTTGGTCAGCGCCCAAACAAGTAATTGTAACTGATAATTGCGCTCAGAGGACGAAAGCACGCGGCTCGCATAAGCAATGACGCGGGAGGACTCATGCTGGGACTAGGCAAGGATAGCCCCAATACCATGGCCGCTAGCGTCGGTGCGCAGTTCGGTAGGTGCAGAAGGATCGAAGTGTGCCAGAACAAGTGTAGTGAGGGCGGAAATAAGCGTCGTGAAGGCATAGGCTTGGTCACAACCCCATGTGAAAGGTACGTTTTTTTTTTCAGAAGTGCAAAGTGACGTGCAGGCCAAGGAAGCTTTGCACGTCACTTGAGCTACGCGGGGTAGGGAACTCGCGCACGGCTCGAACTTTGTCAGGGTCGGGCTGCACACCATTTGCACCAACCAAATGACCCAGGGCTTTGATTTGGCGCCGACTGAAGCTGCCTTTTTTGGCGTGTTCAAGGCCGGCGCGGCGAAAAACGGCCAGGACAGTAAAAATTCGATCAAGGTGGGTTGCGAACATGGAAGAGAAAACGACGACGTCATCTAAGTAGCATAAACGTGTTGTCCACTTGAAGCCACGGAGGATCGAGTCCATCATGCGCTCGAATGTCGCAGAAGCGTTACACAGTCCAAATGTCGTTTTCTCGCGATCCCGTTCGTCGACAGTAATTTGCCAGTAGCCTGAAAGCATGTCGATAGCAGAAAAATAGCTGGCACCATGCAAGCAGTCAAGCGAGTCGTCAATTCGCGGAAGAGGATAAACAGTTTCTTTGTTATTTGATTTAAGGAGGCGATAGTCGAAACAAAATCTCCAACTTTTGTCTTTCTTTTTGAGCAATGCGACAGGGGACGCCCAGGGACTGCAGGAAGGCTCAATAATGTTTTACGCCAGCATCTTGTCAACTTCTTTCTGTTAGCATGCAGCTCAGTAAGGGAAACACGATATGGCCGTCTGTGGACGGGGCTGGCGTCACCCGTATTGATTCGGTGGGTCACGACGGATGTTTGGCCCAATGGTCGGTCCCCGAAATAAAGTATATCAGTGTACGACAGCAAAAGGTCCAAGAGAGCTCTGGCTTGGTCCTCTAGCAGATCCGCAGATATCATGCTTGAAAAGAGGTTCGTATGGTAAGTAGCTGATATATACTGCTCCGACTGATGCTGAGGCGTTAGAGCAGCAACTTCACAGTCCGCCAAAGGAAACAGATTAGCAAGTGCGACGCCATGGCGTAAAACTTGGGTCGAGCGGCTGAAGTTAAGGACAGGAAGATAGGTGCGGTTAGCAGTGACAATCACGACGGTATGAGGGAGTATGATGTTGCGACGGAGAACATCGGTAATTGGGCAAGGGACGTATGTGCCGTCAGGAACTGCGTGGAACATAAATAGCAGCTTCGGGCGGTAGACGAACAAATTCGGCGGATCGGAGGCGGGGCTTGACATCGGTGTTTTCGGAGCCGTAATGCAGATCTCAGCAAAGAAGGCCAGTTGAGCAATCAGTCAGGGCAGAATGGGCCGTTAAAACGTCAATGCCCAGGATCGCTTCGTGAGGGCAGCGGTCGATAACAGTGAAGAGGACAGGAGTAGTGCGACCGGAAATACACACGCGCGCAGTGCACAGTCCCAAGACGGCAGCGACGCTTCCATCGGCGACACGAACGGCGCATGAAGCGGCGGGTGTGACAAACTTTTTGAGACGGCGGCAAAATGATGAGCTGAGGACTGAAATTTGGGCACCAGTGTCAATGAGGGCAGTAACCGAGGCACCATCCATACAGATGTATAGGAGGTTGCGGCGATGAACGAGGGTCAGCAGATTTTCGGGCCGGGTCGTCAATGCAGCATCACCTCCGGGAGCTGCATTGGTTAGTTTTCCGGAAGAGAGCCAGAAAAGTGGGGAGATTATGCACGGCGAGGTAAGGGCGAGTGGGACCTCCTGGTCTGAGGCGACGGTGAGCGGCTGGACATGCGCGGGGCTGACGTATTAAAGTGACGAGAGTGCGTATCAGGGAAATGATTTGGGTGGGGACCATATTCGGCGCTGCGATCAGGAAAGTAGCGGGGTCGAAGTGGCGGAATCCAACGGCTGCGGCAATGACGAGAAATGTGACCGACACGTGAACACTTGAAGCAGATGGGTCGGTCATCCGAGGTTCGCCATTCGTCCGGGTTGCGGTAGCGGTAGCGGTATCACGTCGGCATGGGCGCAGTCGTAACTGCAGCTGCTACCACCGGAACGGTGGGCTGTACAGATGGCTGTGCGTTAGGTTGAAACGAGGGCTATGAGGAAGACTGGCCAGAGTTGAAGCCCACGTTCGCGTTGAGGCCCACATTTACGAACTCCTGGCGGACGACAGATTGTATTAAGGCTATAGTAGCATCTGCCAGCTGAGGAGCGAACGCAACGGGCGTCATAGCTTCTATCTCTCGGCGAACAATCCTGGTAAAGTTGGTGGGATGAAATGGATGCTGCAGGGTTGCATTATCTTCGCACGAAGACGTAGCAGCTGTGTTTGGCAAGTGGTCAAAGCGGGAAGTAATGCGACGGTGTTTCGCTTGCTCAAACTGCCGGCAAACTTGGATGATTGAGTCGACCGTCGGACAGCCTTTGCAAAGCAGCAGATTGTAAACATCGTTTGCAATTCCGTTTAATATGTGGCCCACTTTGTCTAACTCGGACATGGTGCTGTCCACTTTTCGACATAAGGCTAGGGTATCTTGAATATAAGACAAATATGATTCCGTCGAAGACTGGGCACGGGATGCGACGTCTCTTTGCGCGCCAAGCTTGCGTCCGATCGGCTTGCCGAATAGATCGCGAAGCTACTCCTTGCACATGTCCCAGGACGATATCGTCTTCATGCGTCTCAAACCAGACGCGCACCTTACCCGCCAGATAGAAGATGACGTTAGCGAGCATGAGGGTCGCGTCCCAATGATTGTGCTTGCTGACGCGCTCGTACATACCAATCCAGTCTTCTACGTCGACATGGTCGGTGCCGCAAAAGGTGCCCGGGTCACGAGGCTGCCTCATGACGGCTGTGGAAGCCGGTGGTGCAGCTGAAGCTGATGTCGCGTCGGATGGCATCGTGATGGTACCAATCTGGCGGCCACTACACAGATCCGGGTTTGCTATAGGCGCACTTCCAGCAATCCTCCACCAAATGTCAAGGGAAACGTACACAGCGGTAAACGCTAGTTAACTGTCAGAAGCACACACCACCAGAACGAACCCAGCTTAGCCTGAGCGTCGTCTTCTTCACAACACCATACCAGCGCGTCGTCGTCATCTCGATATTGCGCACCGTAACAATATCAGTACTATTTATCCAGATCACGTTCGTCATAGATCCTAAATATCTCTTCACCTTCTTCCTTTCCAACAAAGATGCGCCCGTCGTTCTGCCACACGAAGGCATAGTTAAGTTCAGTTTCTTTTAAAATGGCTAGCCAGAGAAACCGTTTCTTTTCCGGAGTAAAGTTGCCTAGAAGCTTCACAATCGAATTGTCGGCCATGAGAAGGATAAGACGTTCCATCCATTTCTGCTTTAGGGATGCCTGGCGAAATCTAGAAGAGCTGAATGTTTCCTTTCCAGCCTTCGCTAGCAAGCGATACAAAAATTCAAGATCTCAGTCTTACTTTCCATGCAAGACTGAGACTTTCCATGTAAATTATTCCATCCATGTACTTCCATGTTCAGTCTGCGGATGTACTGCTCTCGTTTGTTCATTCAAAGCTTTGTTCTTCGCTTGCATAGGGTTTTTCAGCTTCGTTGTTTTCTACCAATTTCTTGTAGCCATATATTTCTTTTTATTCTCTAGATATTCAAACACTGTATCATACTTGTCGAAAACTAACTTAATTTAGCTTTCAATTCCGACACCATTCGCAGCAAGTTCATTGAATGCATCGTTGCATTCTGAGGTGTTAAATGGGCAGCCACGGTTTTCCTTACCGCTTATTCACAAGATGCGCATTTACAGGTTGTGCGAAAACGATGCGGCTTGTTGCAAAACCTCGACGAAGATACAGAACAATTTCTACGGTGATAAGGACAGTTACAAGTGGAGGATACTAAAACATTTCTTCGTCAATCACTTCCTAAAGGCGGGCCGAAATTCCGCCATGTTCTGTGATGAGGGTTTACTGATAAAACAGCAGCAATAGCAGCAGCGCCATCAGCAGCAGTGCGCAAGATGACTTTTAACAAAAAGATACTAAAACCAGCAAGCTGCAAAATATTGCGTAGCGGTTATAGCGAATCGAAAGGCCCATGCTGCCTGCCACCGCTGCCTGCCACCTGCGCAGCCTGTCGATTGCCCTCTTTTAAGCACGGCAAGGGCACATCGATGTTCCAGAGGTCGACAAATCAAGCAAGCAGCTGTTACCAGGGGGGGGGGGAGGGGGGGAAGAAAGTCAGGTAGTTCCAGCCGAGGTGAGTTTGAAACGGGCGTTTCTGCAAAAACAAAATGCGTAGCATGTATAAAAGATCGTAGGCCCCGTGCTGCCCACGCCGGAGCTGTGTGCAGTTTCTCTAGATGTCGAAGGAAGAAATATAAATTGGTTTACAGTAAAGGAAACGGGTTTTGATGGTCACGCTTCACCATGGACACCTGATCCCCGCCGTAGTTAGGAAAAGGAATGAATGTGGGAATGAAAGAAACAAAGAAATGCTGCGGTGGAGGAAGGAATTATCTGGACAACCTAATAATGTATGTAATAATGCACTGCCATAGCAGAATGCACGGATTCCTATGCATTTCTCTTCCTTAAGAAAGGGGCCACCGCTATCGGGTTCGAACCCGTGCAGTCCAATACAGTAACCGAGTATCTTAAACAATGGTCAACCGCGACGGGTAGAAGGCTAAACCAAGTATGCTGTATGTATATATCAGTGTATGGTTGATGGTCAATGCAACCATATTATCTAGTTATAGTTAGTGATAAGGTATTTGAGAAATAGCCATATATAGTTAAGCATGCAAAATATAATGATTAAACCGTGTGATGACGAGAGCAAGCATAATCCTATACTAATTATTTGTATATTGAAAATCGCAATCTAAAATGTATTGTGCTGTTATCAATGGATATCTACTGCAAGATCCGGTACAACCTGACAGTTTACCTAAATAATTAGCTACAATAATTAGCACTATCATTTGCCATTCTAATATGGTGCATTCCGCAGTGTCTCGTTGGATAGCTACTGCAGAGCACATTATAGTTAAACCCTTGCTTATAGTTCTAACCAAAGCGCACAAAGCAGAGCTTACACTCGATAATGTAGGTTTGAAAAATGTTGAACCCCAGCTGTTCTTTTTTCATGATTTACACACAACTTACACAACTCCATATTCTCGGTATAGGATGCTGTCAGCGCTACAACAGCCTTCTATGTTGCCTAAATTCAGCTAGAATCATATGATCGAGAGCATGCGAGTCGATAAGTATGCGAACTGATTGTTCTTTGTACTTGTGGCTGTTCCATCCATACCTACTGGAGGCAGGACCTGTCACGGATTTGCTTCTTTGAAACTGCGGGTGCCTAAGTGCTGGATGAGTGTATTCCGCTTTTGAAATCGTAATCACCTTTCTCAAACTCCTTGCTGCTTCGACAATTGCATGCATCACTGCTTCCAACGAAGCATGCCGCCGGTGTTCGCCGTAGCCACTTGTCCTAGATTGGACAGAGAGCCGCAGGCTCACACTTCCTTAGCACCAACAAATATCATTGCGCTAATTGTAATAACGGTGCCTAAATTTTAGACACTGATAGCTGACCGTAAAAAGGCTTCAGAGCCTTATTTGTGGAGGGGGTGATCAACGAGGAATATATGGTTTGTATTATGTCTGGATGAACATGCTGCTTACCGGCCGCCAGGTCCACTTGGAGAACTCGATCTGCGGTCATGGCGAAGATATGCGGGCACTTCCGGACGGCCACTTTGATGTAGTGCTCATGACATTCGTGCTCTGTTCCGCTGACAATGGTCACCAGATTCTCGACGAGGCGAAAAGAGTGCTGGTCAAGGTGGGTATTTTCCGCTATTCAGAATTAGTGCACCGGTTTCGGGCCACCCTTCACTTGCATGTACCCTGGCGCCTTTCCCTCGGCGTACTGCTCTTTAGTGATGTTTTTTTGAGCACAATAGTGCCCAAATGTTGTTACAGGTACAAGAATACGCCTTCTGCCAACATATATCACTAAATATGTTGTTTTCTGCATTAGTCTAAAAAAGAAATACAGATGAGACATGGTTTAAAACCGCTAGCAACACGGAGAAGAAAGGTAAAAAAACGCAACACAGCGCCGTTTTGTCTCACTTCTACTCTTCTTGTTTGTGTTGTCCGCACTGTTAAACCACATTTCAATTGTACGCAGCCCAACTTGCCCAGTTTTCTGCCCGCCGCACAAATTAATTTGCGGTCATGCAAAGTCCTTTCATGGGTTATTTACAGACTGTCGTCGCAGCTGCCAGCTGAAATCTGTGAAAGAGTGGGAGCCAGTCAGAAAATCGCATCTTCTTCCCTTAAAGTCGCTGTTCATTAATATTCATGCCTTCGGACTTTTTTTTATGGGCTTGCAACATTTCTGCTGATAACAGACATATTGAACAAGTAAACCTGAGCGATAAAGACGTGACTTAAGAAACACACAGGCACGAACAACGCGCAGTTTTGTTTTTGAATTTTGCAGAATCAAAGCGACTGTAGAACCCGAACATGCCCTTCCAGATACTCTTCTCCTGTCTCGATTGTGATACTGACGGCGCACTGATGCAGTCGTCACATTTTTGGCAATTAGGAAGACCTTATTGACCTCCATTTCAGTTTTGTCCCTTGCCCTACCGAGGAAGGTGGTTCAATCCAAACAGGGATCATATCTGCAGCTCTTGCAATGCAGATGTAAATTGCTACCTGTGCCGGTGCGCATAGACCTATTGTGTTCAAGGGCCCACTTATTGAAGCACCGGCCGGTTTGGCCGATGTATACCCGGCCGCAAGATAGATGTATCTGGTAGATAACCCCGGAAGCATACCTGGTGAACTTAGTCTAATGGTTTATCCTGCACGTGCTGTGCTCCGTGTCTCTTCGTTCCTTTTCTCTCGAAAGCAATGGGCAAACGTTTTTCAGCTTTACAGGTGCCGAAACTACAACACAGAACCCATATCTGCCTGCTACCTTTTTGATATTATGAGATAGACAGTGATTGATAATAAGGCATTACAACTGTAGGAATCTTGTCTTTGCATCATTCTTTCATTTCAGTGTTTTTTAACTTCTGAAGAATGCCTTCACATGAACTAAGAATTAAGTGCTGAGTGTAGCCCGAGGATTTGAGCCGCTGGACTTAATTCCGGAAACTTGATGAAATAAAGTGAGCACGTGACTTCTCAAGAGCAGAGAGACAACTGTTCATGATGATACTGTGTTTCACTAGTTGAGAGTGAGCACTCGTAAAAGGCAAAAGGCCTTTGTTAGCGCGAGGACAGTACGACCAGCAAACATGAGCTTCGGAGAAAAACAATTTAAGGCCAAGAAATTGGATCTTGTGGTCCCTTGTCAATCCGTGAGTGAAGTGTAAGCCTTGCCCCTCAGAGGGGAAGGAGTCAAGAATGTTAGCGACTACACAGTCGAGGTCAAGGTTAGAAGAGGAATCTAGGATCACAAGATAGTCGTCAACATAAGAAAATACATGTAGCACCGAATGCTTTAAAAGCTCTTGTTCCAGGCGCCTGTCAAAAGATGCCAAAAGCAGGAGCAACGGATGACCCAATACAAATGCCAGATTTCTGGACATAATAATGATCATCGTAAAGGCTAGCAGTAGAGCTGAGGTAAAAGTGTACAAGTTCTAGAAACTGGTCAGTGCTGATGCCGGCAGTGTTCCGGAAGTCTATTTCACCATGTTCGTCAATTTTGTTCCTGATTGCTTTAAACAGGCCGTCATGAGGGACGGAGTAGAATAAGTCCTCTACGTCAATTGAGAAGGCTGTACAAGGTGTTGGGATCCCTTTTTCTAGAACGGCCACCAGGTCCTTAGAGCTGCGGATGAGGAAAGGATCACACCCAACAAGCTTGTCGAGGTGTGTCTTCAGGAAGGAACCCCGAGCATGTTGCCAGCTCCCTCTCTCCTATATAATTGCCCGAAGAGGGCAATCCTTCTCGTGTGTCTTGCCAGTAAAAAATATTTCCAAAGAGCCACTCTCAGCTTTTGAAACGGCCAGCGCAACAGAATCGAGGTTCATTCGCTTCAGGAGTTGGATAGCTTGCCTTCTTTGGAATTTGATTCGGAACTCAACGGGTTTGAAGTTCTTTAAGACTGCTGCCTTGGCTTTTTCAGCAAACATTCCATGCGGCAGGACAATGAAGCCACCCTCCTTATCCGCTTCCATTATTGACAGGTTGTTAGCGCTAAGGTAGGACACAATTCTCCTAACAGGAACCTTCCGTTAAGTGAGACGACTTACGTTCCGCCTGTGTGTTTCTTACGTCCCATCATTTTCGTGCAGTTTTACTCGTTCACTTAGTGTGAACCAAATAGCCCTTCAGAGTGTATTACTTCAGGACAACAGACATAATGCTCTCCGGCTTAAAGGATTCGGTTATGCTGTTTGCACAGCATCATTGCTTTCTCGCACAACTTTGAAAGTCAGCTGCTTCGTTTGGTAATGATAATATTATAATAGTCATACCAGTATTATTACTTATCCTAGGGCATGCGACACAAGTGGTCTCCTAAAGCCTCCCACGTATTAAACGGCGGAAACACGCAATTATATTGACACGAATCATTCAAATCTTTTTGTGATTTTTCGACAGCCACCTGCATTCGGCATTATCTCTGTCATTGTAGCGCGCGGAATAATTTGTGAACTTTGCTTTTTCATTTTCGTTGTCGCGAGATGTAGCTTTATCATTTTCTTTGCTTCCGAAGATGCATCGAGGTGTATCTCGAAGATTCCAGGGACTCGCGTATGTTTCTACAATGTTCCGGGTTATTCTGGCCACCGTTTGCCGCTTTATCTCGATGTTTCTTCGCCTCCATTAAACTGAGCGTTAACGGGGCCACGACATTTGCAGTCCGACGACAGTCGAGCATGATTGCTGCGATCGACTCCGCCGTATTAGTTATTTTGTGGCTGAAAGTCAGCCTAAGGAAGTTGATTCCAGCCTGCGCTAGTATGTTCGTTTGTCGTCTACGGCATTGTTACTCCCACGTGACAATATAATGAAATCGTGTTTAAACAGTTTAATATAAAAGAGGAAAGGGATACCTCATTAAGATGCTAGCTCAAACAAACATGTACCAAAAAGCCTATAAAATCCGCATTCTGTCATTACAGCTTTTCATTGAGGTAGTACGCGCAGCCAAGCATAGATTGTATGTCATTATGCAGCTCAAACGGAATATACAATAAATCTCTCTATATTGAGCTGACTCTGTAATTGGACTCATTTATACTCTTCACAAGCGATGAACTACTATCGATGCAGCGAGACCGAGAAGTGGTAGACGTTACGTGATAAATACCTAAATTGTTTAGGAAAGGTAAACTTTATAATAAACCCAGTATCTCGGCATATATTTTAGCTATTATTTTGTTTTGGACCGAAGAATGTATTTATTTTAACACGTTAAAAAAAGAACATAACCTAATAGCAGCTAATTATTTTTCCATATGTTTTAGAGAGTCAGACAACTCAATAATTTTTATTTGGTCGAAAGGGCCGTGTGGGAACATAGTAGGGTCTTTTTTTATATTCCAAAAATACTTCAAGTGACAATTTCTATCGAAAACCTGTCAAACGCTGGCAAAAATAGTGTTTTAGAATGATCTAAATAATAGCCAAGCCCTAAATCATATCTAGGTTTAACGACCAGTGCAGGTTAGGATTAATCCTTACCTCCCAACGAACCACAGATTTACCGCGAACAGTGACGTCGTAGCACAGTAGGCTATACACAAATTATTGACAAGCATGTTACCTTCTGAATGTGTTATATTTTATCTATTACTTTCTATTACACAGACATAGGCCCGTAGCCATTTGAAAACGTGAAAGTGCGCACGCTATGAAAGGTACACAGTCCTAACAAACGCAGATACTCTAAATTACGTACAAATTTCAAGGCCTGCATTTGCAATGAGAGTGATCAGATCGATAAATGTAGAGCTGAGAGCTAGGAGCCATCCTTTAAATGGGCTACGAAAGCAGTTAAGTTTCAATTTGGATGGGCTGGCTTTAATCAGAATTCATGAAAATGAGTTCATAGCGCACACTGCTAGTGCTGAAATATTAGAAAGTACATCCGTGTAACTAATGGACAGGGCTGTGAAGGTAGTATCGTCAACTTACTGAAACAGGCATTTAGGTATAGGACTTGCGAGGTCAATAATTTAGGTGTTTAATAAAAACTGGAGTGAGTATGAACCCTCACGAGACGCCGGCTTTAATTTTCAGAAGGTCGCTCCTGGCTCACACTTATCTCAACGTATTGCCCATTCTCGGCTACAAAAAAAAAAAAAAAGATTTTGAAAAGCCCAAGAAAACACCACGAAAGCCCAGCATAGAGAGTTTACATAATAACCGGCTATGGCAAGCGATATCAAAGATCTCCTTAATATGCCGAAACAATGAACACGAAACTGTGTTACAGTTAAACGGTCGGTTCAACCTATAGAAAAAGTCGACAAGTGACATTTACAACCCTTTTTTTTTGTTTATTTATTTAGTAATACTGCAGGCCAATACTTTGGCCCAAGTAGGAGGGGCTATTTACAAGCAAAAAGAAGGCATAAAAAAGCGTATAAAATGTAACATGAAATGAACATAATGCCCTAAAAAGAACCACAAATGAAACGTCAACATCCCTAACTTGTACAAATATTATTTAGCAATGCAACCATGAAATCGCTGCACTAAAATACAACAATGGGGAGTGAATTCCACTCGTTCACCGTTCGAGAGAAAGAGCTGTACTTGTAAGCGTTTGTTTTGCGAAGATCGGTGCAAGCAGATACTCATGACTGTGTCGTATTCTCCTCGTAGAAGGCCGACATATGGACGCTGGTAGCGCCTTATTATTTTTTACAGAAAGAGTAGTATGGTAGTAGTACAAGACGACAAATTTTTCTGCGTATTTCGAGTGTCTGTATTTTATTTTGTATTATTATTGAGGACGGCGAATCCTTCCTGGTATATTTCCCGTATATAAATCGCACAGCTTTTCTCTGGACTCGTCCGAATTCTTTAGTGTCCTTTATAGTAAGCGGGTCCCAGAGTTCGGAAGCATATCCTAACTTATATCTCACTATTGCATTGTAGTCTAACATTTTAGTTCTTACAGGCACGTTTTTAAGCTTTCTCTTTATGAACCATAATGTTTTTAGTGCAGCTGAGCAAACATCTAAAATATGGGCGGACCACTTGAGCTTATTGTTAAGAATAACGCCTACGTATTTGTATTTGTCAACTTCGAAAGCAGTTCCATTTCCAAGTTAGTACGGAAAAATGTTAGGATATATTTTTCTTGTTACGCGTAAAAGTGCAGTTTTTTCCGCATTGAGCTCCATTACCCAATTGGAACACCAGTGAGTAATTTCTGCAAGGCATCTCTGCAACACATCATGATCATCATGGGACACAATTTCCTTGAAGATAACACAATCATCCGCGCATAACCGAATGGACCAGGAATAACATCAATCAAGTCAATATTATATAAAAAATAACAGTTACCTTTCACCTTACGTTTCACAAAGTTATACTAATACGGGAACAGATTATTAAGCTTATGCAAAAATTTGCCATTAAAAAGCACCTGCATTTTAAATGTGTGCTTAGCAAAGCAAGATAACAGGGGTATAGTTCTGGTACATATTTTGCGTAAAGCCTTTGTAAATAGGGCAATGATTACCGCTCTAATGCTTGAAGGAATAAAAAAAAACGATAACAAAACATAATTTCGTGCGTTATCAACGGATAATTCACCAACTTATTGCGCTTAAGATTTATTGAGCTTAGGCTGAAAACAATCGACGTTAATCATCATCAGCAGCAGCAGCAGCCTGACTATACCCACTGCAGGGCGAAGGCCTCTCCCATATTTCTCCAATTAACCCGGTTCTGTGCTAGCTGCATCCACTTGACCCCTGCGAACTTCTTAACCTCATCTGCCCACCTAACGTTCTGCTGCCCCCTGCTACGCTTTCCTTCCCTTGGAAAGATTAATAAGTCCTGTCTAATCAATAGCAAATACGCAGATTGTCACACGGTGGAGTTGGGGTACATGACGATAGATGCCATGGAGTTGAAATCTGGATCAGTTAGTACTAGTTCTTGAAAAAAGCCAGTAAAAAAGACGAACATAGAGAAGAGAAAAGGCACGCACAACGACTCAACTAACGAATGCTTTTTAGTGAAAGAAATACTCACCCGGTAAAGGTAGCAGAGCATGTGCAGAATCTAGAGATGAGCCATGCTCTAGCGCTGTCGGATGCTGTTGTCTTCTACTCAAAAAGAAAAGGACAGAACGTGTGTTTTGCCTTTTCTACATTTTCAGCGCCAAAACAGGGCGCAATATCGGTCTCATTGCCTCTAGACCTTTTGACACCTCTCAACCCAGACAACCATATCAGATCCAGGAGATGTCCATAAAATGCACCCCTCAAAATATTTAATATTCAGAGGATCTCCACAAATACCCACAATTGGTCCAGTGGATATTCCAGAGATGTCCCTATTGCCTCACAGTGGACGTCCACATGGACATTCATTATGATGTCTAGAGGACATTGCCAAATCAGTCTCTGGACATTGCATGGACATTGCCAAGATGTACAAGCATGCACTTTCAACGGAGCTAGGGATAGCTGTTGAGCAAACCACATAGCGTGAGTTATAGTTTTATTCACAAAAGGACTGCAAGCTTTCAAACACCTTCCCCTCTTCATGGGTTTCAGTTTGCGTCCGTGCTTGTGCCTCCTGGAAAATATGAAAGATGAAATGAACAATAGAGTGGGGTATTAAGAAATTTACAGGTAACAGAAAATAAATAGTCACAAAAGAAAGGCCGTATGCACAAAACAAACTTGTCTGAAGGCTGGCAATAGAACTTACAGCTATATAACAGTGAAAAAAAAAATGGATGTAAAACCTTTACGTGCGAAGAAAATAAGCCTATTAACATGCCCGTAGTTAAGTGAATAAAAATTTCACAACCTGTTGTCTCTGTAACAAGGATAGTTAACAATTTGTGTTCACTTCTTTTTCAATTAAGGTTAGAAGTTGTTTTAGAGTGTAAGCTGCACTATTTAGGCTACAACTTCAGATTTCACCTCGCTGGGACTGAATAACTTCAACCTAATTAAGCATAGGTGTCCACTAAAAACTGAGACATACTGTGCCTTCCTTTCCCCAAAAACCAACTAAAAAAAATTAAAAAATAGCGGAATGAAAAGGTGGTGTTAAGGCACTCTCGCATCTACTGTTAATTAGAAGCTTGAGCACCCCCCTAATTCAAACCGTGTACAGCCTTGGTAAACCATGCAAAATCACGCTTCCTTCGCTCATTTAAATTTATTCAAGCCATGCTTAAACAGGCATCTAACTGGTATGTACATACACAGTTTTGTACAAAATAGCGGCTAAATTTTCATACCTTGTTTTGCAAGCCTTTCCTGTTACTGTTTAAGACAGCATGGAGCATGTTGGAGCCATTTCTTTATAACTGCTTGCACATCATCCACTGTTGCAACATACTGCATGTTTGACCTTGCAGCCACTGAAACAAATACAGCAGTATAGTAGCTGTGGTTCATTATTAAAATACCAAAAAGAAGGAAAAATTGTTGCCAGCCACTGCAATTGCTATTTAATAACTTAAGCACCTGAGTACTGAGCTGCAGCCAGTGGAAATAAAGGAACAGGGAGAGGAAAACAAGGACAAGTAGAGCGTAATAACAGCAAGAAAGGAAAAGAGAGTTTCATACACTCTTCATAATATTCAGAAAAATATACAGTGTGAACAAGCTAGCACCGCACGCATAGCAAGACAACAATCTTATTCTCTGAAGTGAGCTAATAAAGGCCACTCTAGCTTTTCTAAAAAAAACTTGAACAAAAAATGGCAAAGCGGCAACCCATTTTGCGATGAAGGCATGCAAAAAGTGATGTTCGCAGCAAGTGCTGTTGGCCTGGGCGTGTTTAGGAGGCTTCTGCAGTCGCGCGGCAAATCTGCAAAGCAGCTATGCTTTGACAGCTTTTTAAGCAGGGATGTCGCGGCCTTCTGCGTAATGTTCTCTTCTAGTATCCACTCCCGCAAAATACATTTTATGTCAATATCAGCAATGTCACTCGCACATTTGCTAGGCGTTGGACGCGCGCAAAATGGCTCGCCGCTTAAAGAAAAAGCTAGAGGTTCCGATGACGCAGGCGATCCTTGCGCGGCGGGAATAAACTCTGGGTCAAACATGGCAGAGGTGGGCTCCGGGCTGTCATTGCGGGCTAGCTCTCCAACTACCATTTCTGGTTTATGCGCTTCTGCACACTCGTCGGGTTCACCAAGAGCAGAAAACGTGGCACGAGTATTCCTCGCAGCTGCCCGTGCTGCCCATGTCTTCGCTCTTGCTTTAGGCATAGCAGAAAAAGTCGTGCTCTTAGGTGATGCTGAAACGTATACGTACCTTTGAAGAAACATACTTCACGAACAAGGCAATGCAGGGCGATTAACAGCTTGAAATGACTGCTGCTGTCAACTTCGTCAGCGAAGATGTGGCCGTGTGACGCGCGTGCGACGATATGCGGCTGGCAGCAATTCAGAGAGCGGTCGAGGCGATGTGAGCTTGTGTCAGCCATGCAACATATGCATGCCAGGCACAATGACACTTCCGGCTTCCAGGGATCGCTTCCGGTTGTACAGGAATGTACTGGTAGGGTGCATAACTATTACACCAAGCGCGAGCTGCAATACTCGGAAGCGCCAAGATTAGCAGACGTCCCCAAAATACGACGACGCCACTCGCGACCGCTGGGTGTATAGCAATAGGCATGTACTAAGGCATGAGTCATCTGTGGACACACGTCCGCGTTGCACTTAAATTGACCGCGTCTTCTCGCTCGCACGTGCATTATGTTATTGTGTTGTGGTGCTGCGCAGCGTAGGCAGGGAAGGGAACGAGATGAACGCCGCGGACGCCATGAAAGAAGAAAAAAAAAAAGGCGTGCTACTCCGCGCTAATTTTGTGGTAGAGTTGCCGAAGATCTCATGAAAGTGACAGCGCGTCGCCCAATAAACGCATTATTCATGTTCATAACAAATGTATCACATAACAAGTCTGCAGGCAAGGCATTTAGTATTTTTCGCTCGCCACAAAGAATGCACTATTTCTTGATCGCGAATGTAGGCAGGCAGCGAGTCTCTCCAACGTCCTCTTCAACCTCTCCGGCACGAGCAAGGAGCTGCCCACGTTTTTATCATGCACTGTGGCATGAGTCATCTGCGGACCGCGTTTTCTCGGTCGCGGGAGGGGGGGGGGGGGGGGGGCTGTGCAGAGGAGGCAGAGAAGGGACAACAGGGTCTTGAAGATGAAATTGAGGGGCTTTACTTTAAGACTCTGCCTGCCTTTCCACTTACCTCTATCCGGTCCGCACAACGAGCTACCCCCACGTTTTTCTCTGGTAGCGCCCGGAGACAATGAACCACATCAAATCAGTCAAATTTCCAGGAAGCTCAACTCACGGGCACGTGCTCACGCACAGTACGCTACGCAAACACGATCCAACACCACGGCACGAAAAATAAACTGCATTAAAATGCTATTAAATTACTGGATATTTCGATTATTTAATTTCTTACGGCAATTTAAATTTCGCACCTTGTGACATTTTTGCAATAGCATATATTAATGTAGTCGACAATTTGAATATGTTAGTCAAATCTACATATGGTATTTATCAGCGGAATTCGGTAGCTAAAGAAAAAAAAAAAGTTTAGTAGGCCGGTGCGGTAACATTCACGTTTGGCTAGTGCGCGCTGCCTGAAATTGCGGCGAACCTCTAGAAACACAATCTAGATGTGTCAGCAAAACAGATGTTTCATTAGTCCGAATCAAAATTTGAAGTACAAATTTGCTGAACTATGCATGTCCACTGAAAGTCACATTATAACATCGAAGTTGTGTACACTGTGTGATATCTTCACGACCACGCAAAGGTAAGGTCATGAGGATATCCACTAAAAGATGATCTTTTAATAATGGACGCATGGACATCTCATGGGTGTACAAAAATGACGTTTGATATTGAGACCTTTTGTGAAGATCCTATGGATATTGCTGGTTGTGTGGGAAGGTATTTAAAAGAGACGAAAGTTTCCTAGTAGTAGAGCCGGCATTCTGAAACCTGTTTCGGAGATGTATGCGTTTAGCGTGGCGAATCATTGCATTTACAAGATTTCAGGTTTGCTTAAAGCTAGACCTAAACAGCGTTCAGGCTGTTGCTGTTCGCTACTGGCCAAGCAAATATCTTGTTTTTTCGCAGATACTGCAGTATATCATTGCCCATTCGTATTATACATTGCGCTGCTTTATGTTAATTTTGCTCGTTTTTTTTTTCAGATGTCTACAGCAGCGAGCTTGTCATATATACCTATTGGCGACATATTTTCCAAGAAGCTTTTCTGATCACACTCCGATACCATTTGGCAGATAAATTTAAGATCACGGATAGATCACAGATAGTCCTGTGTTCGCAGCACCTATTAATAATTTGCCGATCAGTTTTGTAACTAGGTGGTTGGACTTGAGACTTACGCTAGATAGAAAAACGATGGCCGTATTCAGAGGAGCTTTACGCTCACTCTAGCAGGGAAATTGCCTCCTTGAAACATACGAGATGACGCCAAGTTTTTTCGTAGAATACAGAAATTTGAACGCATTTGCGTAGTCACAAAGCCTTCGATTAGAGGCCAGAAGATAAGCGTAAGTGCTTAAAAATTAACAAAAATGAGGATTTAAACCGGTAAGAAGAGCTGCATCATGAAATCTCTTCATTTAGCTGTAGAGACGTATAATAATCAAGCGAAGACGCGAAAGAATAGCTAAAGTACAAGTGAGAACCAGCAGGCTGCAAACGACTTAGTTTCTGTGAACAGCGAGAGGTACAGGGATCGATATCCCGCACCTCCACGAAGATGATCCGTGGCAAGATAAGGCCAAGAGATTACTCTAAGATGACTCCGCACACAGCACACAGGAACACAGTAGCGTTAACCGGGCACCAACCGACACTGCTCGCACGTCGTCTTCACCAAAACTCAAGAGCTTTTTCTTCTGCCGTCCTCATGCAGATACCAGTGCACGCACCGCCTAATGTAGCAATATAAAGTAACGATCGAAGTAAATATGGCACAAGGGATCGCGACACAGTCCTTGTGAGCTATCACGTGTCACAAAAAAGGACAGTCGCAACGTAGACATCACGGAAGGAAGACGACGGCAACTCGACTCTTTATTCCATTCTTCCTATGGCTTCCTTTCCTTTCGTTTCTTCTTTTATTTCTTCCACTATCTTCGTTTTGTGATGTCTATGCAGCGCATTGTTTTGTTTTTTTTAGATTATGCATCAAGGACCCCCTCCCCCCCCCCCCCCCCCTTCCTTCATCTCCGAGCGTATTACGTCTCTTCTCTTATTGAGGCATCGCGTTTGTTCAGACGATAAGAAATATTTTAGTATGTCTAAACATTCACTTGTGTTTTATTTATTTCAGGGTGGACGGTTGATATTCGCCGAGCATGTAGCTCATCCGTGCGGAACATTAGCAAGGCGGCTGCAGGACCTGACTAGCCTCTTTTCCAGAGGTGTCACGTGCGGCTGCCGCCAGAACCTCGAGACATGGAGCATCTTTGAAAACGGCGGATTCGTGACACTGGTCATGAAAGAAGTTCATCTGAACTTACCTTTACCATTCAGCCGTACCTTGTACGGCTTTGCAGAGAAATAAAAGCGGTACGAATTTTTCCGATGGAAGCAAGGTGCACGTGCAACTTGTTTATACATTTTCCCCCATAGAGAGAGAATGACAAATCTTTAAAAGCTCCTACGCTTCAGTGAAAAAATAGGCGTGCGAGAACGGAAATATATATTGTACTCACGGTAGTAAAGAACTGCTATATGCTAGTCGCCATGAGTTTCCCGACAGCCAAAGGGGATGCAACTTTTGCTTATTCATGAAGACAACCTCTGTGCCTGCTCGCACAGTCTCAAAAAACAGTTTTTTTATTCATCAGTCGAACTTGATAATGCTTGAGCCTTCCAAGCGCTCATTTCACTGGAGTTAGGCATTTACTGCGCGACACAACCAGGAAATCGTAAAGTAGCAAGCCACAACATTGAATCTCTCGAGCAACGCGTCCATGATGGACTGAGACATTGCAGGAGCAGTTGAATTTTATGCAAAGATACCTGAAAAACCTTAGACACGCTTTAACCGAGCATAATATTTTCAGTCTTCACGTGCATGAAATCGCCGATACTTGGTGTTTATTTGAATATCTGTGAATATGTTTTCTTCTGAAAGAACATTAAAGATGCCTTCTTCTGCAGGCAACACATAGTGATCAGTACTTGAGCCATGTTTGACAGCAACCTTGATCTATCCACAACGTCTGACTACCATATTCGCCTGCGGCGTTCACTAGCGAGTCTCTGCAGCTGGCTTCGAAATTCCTCATTTTTCCGGCGTTCGAAACGCATATTTGCTCATCAGGGTGCTGAATACCATCAGGAATAGCTCCGACTTTGCAGCGTGCTGAATGAATTTGTTCTTATTACCAGCTGAAATGGTTAGACCTTAACTTAAAATTACTTCACTTGTTTCATTTCTTTCATGAATGAAAGATAGAACTGTGTCAAAAAAGGCCTGACGAGGTCGCAGTTCTCTGATACAGTGTACGGAGCGGAACACTGCAGAAAACAAATGCTAACAGGCAATTACAGCAAACAGCATAATTACAAAAAACTGCGCTATAATAGCCCATATTTTTCAAGTAGGAACATAAAGTATGCTGTACACTTAAAAAGAAGCAACCATTTATTTTACCGCACCCTTCATCCGTCATAACATTCTTTTTATGCCCTCAGGCAATAAACATCGCAAAAATAAAAAAAAAATACACTACCAAAATTCGTTCAGTACACATCAGATGATAAAAAGTTGCATTCGTTAAAAACAGAACGATAATTGATATCTAATTATTTTATGTCAGTGAGTATCAATTGCTTTTTCATGTCTCTTTATAATTTGCTTTTAGGCACGTGAAACATGGAACTTGAATGGATGGGCTATTCAAAACTACATCTGATGAAAACTTATTAGCATATTTTTGAAACACCTGGAAATTGCATTTTCTGCTACATTGAAATGCTATAGAATGTTTCAACTTTGGATTCAGCTGCTCGGACCATTTTTGATCCAGAAGGTATGCCAGTGCTATTAGTATGTCGACCATCAGCAACATTGCTTCTTGCCCCATGTGCTGCACAATGAAGCCTGTCTTTTCGTTCTCAGCATTACGTCTTCGTACATGTTAAGATGTCGCGACAACTTTGCCTACACTGGGGAGAAGAAATGCACGGACAACGAGGCGTGCAGCGGGAAAGCCTATTTCAACATTCATTTCTGTTCCATTCGAAGAAAACTATATGCATCAAAATTTTAGAAAACGAATTTGGCGATCTCTTGCGTTAGAGTTGACATCGTTTGTGCTTCTTAAGATAGAATAAACATTTGTTAATGCTGAAAATGCACTTTTTTCACTCCTCAATGTTTTTATTTCAACAAATCCATCGCCCACTGAGACATATCTTGCACGTAACAAAATTCGGCAACCGTGCAGCAGACAGAAACCTAACTCGGAGCCTTCTTATTTTTTTGTTTTTTGCGTCTGCATTTCACAGACAGATGTCGCTCAAGCTAATTTCCTCACTAGCCGAAGACACCGCACGACCGCTTCCGATCTTCTGCTAGAGCTGTCATGAAAGTGCTTCGCATCTTCATGACTACCTATAAACGTCGCCTTGACATCTGCTGCACGTATATGCTGCCCAGGCTACATCGGAAAGGCATAAATATTGTCGGAATCCACTCGGAATTGCTCCAGCAAGCAGATAAAAGTAGTATCCGATATTATTTACCCGCGTTTCCTAAGGGGGGTACCAGACATTAATCGTAATTGCACTTCATGTTTTCTTTTTATTTGCCACTGCCGTATTATTTTCTGTTTATTTTATATGTGCTGTCTATTTAAAGGCATGACCATTGTTATGAAGGCAATCGAAGATATCAAACATGACGTGAGCTCTGAAACGCAGTTGGCTAAACATAGTGTACGTTCCTTTTTTCTCACTATACTTAGCAACTTCAGGAATGCTCTATCAGGAGATCAAGGTATGACTGCGAAAGGAAAGAGAACACATTATGACTGTGATGCCTTGAAGCAAGAAAACAAAGACCTGATCAAGAACTTGACAGTAGGTATCATTGCTGAGCTAGAGGAGAACAGTTAGCTGAGCAATGCAGGAATAAATGTCGTACAGCTCACAGTCCGAACAACAGGAATTGTATTGCATATTGCAGATGCCACCCAACATCACCTCCACCCAGCCAATATTGATATTTTTCACACTGTCAAGACGGACAACAATCAGGCGATTAGCTTAGTATTTATATTCACGGCCTGATGCAACAAACCTGTACCATAAAGTACTGAAAAATGCAACCTTGTCGACTACATTGCAATAGACTACAAATGGTTTGGTCACCGGCTCTGCGGGAATGAGCTTGTAACACAAAATAAGTCCGCTACTGCAAGTCAGAGAAAAAAGAAAGGCACACAGTCTCGCTTAAAACAGTTCTGGTACGGTCCCGTGGTCATGACAATACCTAAGGCTTCAACCGAAGAGACTGATTATGTTCCACTTAAATTGACTCCTTATTCGGCTGACTGTAACTCAGGAAATAGCCAAGGAGCTCGGCGACTGTTTAAAGTTGGCGAATACACATCTCAATTAAGGATTAAGCCTTCGATGAAATAACCTGGTAGAATGCGGAAACAGAGGCTAGTTGGTACAATCATTCGAGATACATCTCGGCCGTCTGCGAGACGAGTAAAGTAATAAATCCACGCCTAGTAGCTAAGACTTCATGGCCGCGGCTAATGGCAGTAACAAAAAAACATTACAAAAGTTTGTGGCTTTACCATCAGGATCAGGTCACAACCTTAAAAGGCAAAAAATTTGTAAATAACGTCATACGTCCTGCACAATTAAGTATTGTTCTTCTTCAACTAGTGTTAAATAGAAAGAAAGAGAATAAGAGCCTTTTCATGCCTTCTAAATTCAACAAATCTTACACTCGATTGAAGCATGCAGATCATGAAATATTATTTTATATTGTAATCGGCTGTAATTAGGGTGGACCAGTTAACCTACTTGCTGGTAGCTACCGCACAATCATAACTGTGTCAATTTCATTTTAAAACATGTCATTGCCATGATTACGACGCTGTGCAAATACTATGGTATAATTTGTCTTATATAAACCGACCAACAAGTCTTAACGGATGAGTCAACATCCTGTTAATAGGCACGTCGGTTTGTACACAGTTAGCTGAATAATATTTTTGTCGAAACGATATTGATATATTCAGTTTCAAATCGACGCGACTGTTTTTCTGGTCTTTATTTTCACCTCATGAGAACTCGGCCAGTATGTTTTCACGGTTTTGAGCATGCACTGTTTTCTAACAGGCATGGCAAGAAACGTGGTGGCTAGGAAAGAGTTGCCTAAATTGAGGACCACATTTGTCCGCTAAAATGAGACAGGAAGCTTGCAGTGTATGTCAGTGAAAAAATACTTGTTAAAAACATTTTCGTATAAATCGCAAAAAACATTGCCTCTATCAGGATATGTAATGCGAGAAAAAATAAACGATTATCCGTAAGGGTAGCATACTGAATTCAAAGTAAGGCAAGCGTAGCATGATGGAAAAATACAGCGCAGAGAAGGACGAGGACAAAATGAATGTCTTCATTTTGTGTCTTCATTTTGTCCTCGTCCTTCTCTGCGCTGTATTTTTCCATCATGAATAACCAACACGCCCAGACTGCTACGGTATTGAAGCGTAGCATGAGGTGGTACGTGAGGAAGTTTGCGAAGACCGAACAAAAGAAGGTGGCAGAGGACGGAACTGATTGGTAGTATGTGTGAGACCCTTGCCTTTGAGTCGCTTTATTCGGTGTTGTTTCAGTTCCCGAAACATCGGTTCGCGCGTAGACGAACATTTATTATCAATATATGCCCAGCCCAGCTCAACATCACACATTACTAGAATTTTATGTCACGAGATTTGTAAATGTTAACAGGCCGTTCCCCTTAACCTGTACCTGTTCTTGTAAAGGAGACCTCGTGGCTATGAAAAACATCAATTATATATATATATGTTTTCATTTCACTTTGCATGTGTGACCATTTCGTAGTCTTTGTAAAAAAAAACACTTTCACACGCGTGATTAAGCAGTAAATACAATCAATAAACGGCTTCACATCCCTCGAATACAATTAGGAAACTTGAAAGCTGGTTATAAAGATTAAAGCCTCTGTGGAAAATTTTCAATATTTTTGGACATTTTTGTCATGGTATATTGTGTAATGCTTTTGTTTCAAAAGTCAATCAGCTTGAACGGCTGTATACATCAGATCACCCACTAGGCTACACTAATTGTCGAAGACAAGCACAAGAAAATTGTCAGGCGTATAAAAAGTAAGCAGGCTGGCGTTCTAACACGCTAGAAATTACTCCAAAAACGTTTTAAAATTGAAATTCCTCCTCTATGCGGTTGCTCCCGCAACTTATTTAATATGCATCTGTCTTGTAACCTGAAGAATAAATAAAGGTGTTTGGACTTGCTTTTAAACAGGCCCCTTTTTTAGAGCGTGCAACATGAGGATTAAGAGATAGCTGGTTCGTGCCTGGCCAGCTCTTTTATTAACGTTTTCTCAACAAAAACTTACAGCCATTTTCAGGCTCGTTTTTCGAGAGAAAGGTTAAATCCACAACATACATTTATCAACACTGCACAGCCATTGCCTACGTAGGCATTCTCTTAGCTTTATTAGGCCACATCGTTCACGATTGAAATGCGTAGGTATTAACGATTCAACACTGTCAGATGTGTCCGGCAAGTCATTATGCTGGGCAACTCCTGCCTATCATACACATAAAGAATATTTCTAACAGTAGTGACCGTGCCGAAAACATTAAGTAGGCAGATGACAAAAATTTATTTCTTGCTTCAGCTGTCAGACGCCACCCGATACACAGTGCACACCGCCTAGTCTCATAACTCGCAAAGTGCTCAGACATGAATTTGTAAAAAAAAAAATTAAACTGTTTTTTTCTCAATACTCCTTAGTGGAACCGTCAGCTAGTACTCAGATTCTCGAAAATCATTCGGTGTGACGTGCTGTAGCCCAGTAACATGGGATGCTCACAAAGCAGTCTTTGTTGAGCACTTTCAAAATTTTTCGAAATAACTTTATGTCTCATGTGTGTTCTGCATCCCAAAAATCAATATTAAATTCTAGTACGCCTTGTCTATTCGAACCTGATATATTTTTTTCTTGTTTTCCAGAGGGAAGCATTATCCACGTACCTTTCATAGTACCATTTTATCAAAAGGGGTAATTCTTTTTAAAATGTTGTGCAAATAAAAAGCAGCCTAAAATACTACTCAGCGGGACGATTACTCTTACTGATTGTACTGCGGAAATTTGACCTGCAGTTGCCAAGAACTGAGATTTTTAAAGATGGTGTGAAACATTTCTATCATGCTCATTATTTTTCTAGCAATTAGGTTTTATTGAAGAGTTTCATTATAATTAAAGTTGAATTATTACAGTGTATTCCGTGATAAATAGCGGTGTTTCACATTGTCGTATCATAGTGTTTACACTTCACTGTTTCCTTTATTTTTGCTCTGTCTAGTGATATGCCTTTATTCCTTGTTGTCGTCCTTTGAAAGACTGAATGTACTTTGTATTCTCGTGAATTGTATTCTTCTGTACTCCCAACGCCTGCCTAAAGCCTGGATTCAGGCTAGCAGTATGCAATAAATAAATAAATAACAATAAATGGTTTTGAAAAATCAAGAAAAAGATCGAACACTATGGTTTTGTTCAAAAGTTCGCAATAATCGATCGTTCTGTGCAAAAAATGTCTGCTCTTTTGACTTGTTGTTATGAAAAGCATATTAGGCTGAACATATAAAATTATGAAGTTCAATAAATGAGGGCTTATAAATAAAATTTCAGAAATATTTCTTCCACATCTTCATAAAACGGATAAAATGGACACAAGACAGTAAATTCACAAAAACTTGGTGCAGCTGAGCTTAAGTAAGCTCAGTTAGGCTAGCGAAAAGTTTGTTCAGCTTGGTTATGCTGTGTTAAGCCAGGTTGGATTTGTAGTTAACATAGTTTGCAGAGCGAGAGATTGATTAGGCATAGCCCGGTAGCCTACATGCTTATTAGCCACGTAAGGTATCGATCCTAATATTCTGGATAAAGTTTTCATGAAACAGCAAAACTAAACCTTCTTGATGCTGGTGGTCAGATATGGCCTGCAGTGGTTTAACTCCTCCATCCCTGTTTGCTTCCGGCAAGGAAACGCAGCCGAAGCACTGGTTCTATCGTGCAACTCCTCAATGGCTATCTGCGAATCTCAATTAGACATCACAACCGGGTCTAGATGACGCGAATGTGTTGAAAGCATTTTGAAGCGTGCTTATATTGTATAAGCGTGCTAAAAAATAAAAAACAATGTTGTATATATGCGATCATATGCAAAGGTGCGGATAAAGTTTGCCAGGTGTGAGAAGAAGCAGCAACAAGTGCGCGAAGTAGAACCGAGGGCGTAGAAGAGGAAAGAGTCGCCGGTTCTGCGCACTTCACATGTGAAGAAGAGGGCCACAAGAAGTGGGGGAGCGCCGCCGGTCCACGCACCGCAACTGATAAGAAGGATCCTTGCGCCGGCTCCTAGGATCGCACCAGACATCGCATTGTGGTGCCGATGACTTCAGCTCGAAGAGGTAAATAAATACTTCGCTTTATTAAAATCTGGTCATTTTTATTTTTTTCTAGCTATTAAATCTGCGGTTTGCATATAGGCGAAAATGGCCAGTCAACAATCAACAAATGGAAATATGTATGCTACCAGATGCTATTGGCAGGTGTTATCTAATATCCATGGTATCAAAAGCACTGGTCTTATTAATCGCCAAAATCTGCACACACAATGCGCCATAGCTGCATTTTTGAAGACTGGCTTTAAACACGCTGTTTGCTCATATCGCATCCTAAGTAGAGGTAATTCGAAGTATTTCTATACTATAACACTTCAAGCATTTGCTACTTAAGAGCCTCTGAACTAGATTCTGCCTTTGTTTTCAAGTTACAGTTTCCGAGTTGCAGATTATGGTTTATTGACTCTTAAGAGCTCCTACGCGGCGAGTGACATAATGATACAGCAAACAACGCTATTATAAACAGCAAGAACGTTTCTTGTGACAGTGGAGAAGAATGGGAATTTCGGAAAGGCATGAAATAACGTAGCACAGAACAATTATAAATACACTGTGGCCATCATGCTATATCAAGGAAACGGGAGCACTGTACTGCAGATAATGGTTTAGCAACTTATAAAAATGTTACAATTGCAAGGCGGTACTTCAAAAGGTTATGCGAAAGCGTTTGACTGCGTAGATCACAGTAGATTGGGGCAAGCTCTCCAAGAGATGGGAGTTCCAATTCACCTCACCTGTCTCCTCAGGAACCTGTATGAAGGGCAAGAGGCCACAGTCAGAACGGGGCATGGTCTTACTGTTTGGTTTCCGATCGAGAAAGGAGTGAGACAAGGCTGCATACTGTCGCCCTGCCTATTTAACCTACATGCTGAGTGCATCATGAGGAAGGCCGGTCTGGACGAGTCTTCAGCTGGAGTGACGATTGCTGGAAAACGTATCAACAACCTTAGATATGCGGATGATACCACTTTAATGGCAGAAAGTGAAGTGGAACTCAAGAGACCTCTGATGCGCGTACAAGAAGAGAGTGAGAAGTTTGCGCTTAAACTCAACATTAAAAAGACAAAGATCATGGCGTCTTGCCCTATCAAGTCCTGGAGCATCAATGGACAAGAAGTGGAAGCTGTGACAGATTTTCTCTTCTTGGGCTCCAAGATTACCTCGGAAGGAGACTGCCGCCATGAAATTAGGAGACGCCTGCTTCTGGGAAAGAGAGCCATGGCTAGCCTTGACCGCCTAGTAAAGAGCAGAGACATTAGAATGCCAACCAAGATCCGTATAACTCGTGCTATGGTCTTTCCAGTTGTGATGTATGGATGCGAAAGTTGGACTGTGAAGAAGGCTGACCGCCGAAGAACTGACGCGTTTGAATTGTGGTGCTGGCGGAGACTCTTGAGAGTTCTTTGGACTTCCAGAAGATCAATTCAGTCGATATTGTCGACCATAAACCCTGACAGCTCATTGGAGTTTCAAATTATAAAGTCAAAGCTCAGCTACTTTGGTCATCTGATGAGAAGAGAGGAGTCGCTGGAGAAAGATTTGATGTTGGGAAAGGTTGAGGGTCACCGGAGAAGGGGTAGGCAGCGAACGCGATGGTTAGATGGCATCCTAGAGGCGCTGCAGATGAAGTTATGTGATGTTAGGAAGATAGTGAGAGACCGGAAAGCGTGGCGTGATATGGTCCATAGGGTCACGAAGAGTCGGACACGACTGAACGACTGAATTGAACTGAACTTCAAAAGGGGCGGGCACTACGCTGTCAGTTGAACTAAAGGGTAAGATAACGTAAGAGCTGGTTTTTGAATTCGACCGGATCGCTGCTCAGATGTAATCATCTCAGGCAGCCCTTTGCACAGCTCAATGACGAAAGGCGAGAAGGAGCCTAATGTATAGATTTAATATAGCGTCATTGGTTCCAACACTCTGGTTAGGCGATCGCAAAATTCCAAAAGGTTCTGGGATGAAACTTTGGCAAAGAAATGGAGTGCTGAATTGTTTATTATGTTTATGTGCAGGTTTACTAAAACCTATAGGTATGGGGTCGCTAACACAAAGAATAATAAAAAACTAGGTGTAATCAGGGATGCGCCAGAAAAGGGTAATACCCTGGGCACGTGATGATTCCTACCTGAGACATTAGATTCTTGGAGGTATGAACGTTTAAAAGCTCTGCTAAATGTGACTTTGTTAATAAGCTTTAATGATTATACTCAAGTTACCTTAGAAGTACGAATATATTTTCTTGTAATAACAAAATCTAAAGAAAGATTAAAAGCATGGCGGACAATCACGACCCGCTATTAAGGGCATGGCAGAATTGTGTAGGCGACCGCCTGACAAATAAAGGCTGGCTTTATTTAGGCCACATGGACGTGCCTATGGGGCCTAGGAGTAGCGTGCCTCACTCGGCACTCGAGAGCCTTGTAAGGTTTGTTCTTATTCTGCCTTCACGCCTCAAATAAACAAAACGAGTTAGCAGCTCATCCCAGCTCTCTAATATCATTAAGTATTGTTTAAGTGCATAAACTATCAAAGATTCAGGACGTGGCCATTTCAGGTGTAGCTAGAATCGCCAGCGAAATGCCCGTGGTTTTTGCCCAGAACGCTGATGCCGAATTTCTTTACAAACGAAACTTTGAAGGAAAATGCAAATGACATTGGGTGATGGAGGAGGGTAGTGGACACAGAATACTGTAGCAGCAAATCCAATTATGCGAGTTTCATAAGAAGGCGTAAAAGAGCCAAATTCATAGAGGAGTTCAAGATAAATACAATTTAAGACTACCATTGCAACGCCGCAACTTATTTTTACTCCGTGGTTCGTGTAATACGATTGGTTTGTGCGAACTACGCACACGTCGTCTCTCGAAGAAAAGTAATTTATAAAAGTCATTACAACACCAAAATCTTGAGATAGAGAATATTCCTGTCTCTCAAATATATCTGTCCTAGACTAGCGCTAAGAAAGAATGCAGTTCAGGTATCGCCTATAGTGAGAATGGAGAAGGCATTTACGGTTTGAAAGGTTTCCTCACAGATGTAAAAAGGAAACATTTTAATAGTTTAGTAAGGCATGCCATTGGTAAGGCATGCGCCGCATACCTTAACAATGGCGTTATCACCTTGCCTCTTCCTGACCAAAATCACCCGATCAGAAGGGTACCAAATGTATCTCTGGAGGCTGCCATTTTGGTGGGAAACACCAATTTTTTGTTCTTTCATCTTCTTCATGCTTGGCACATCAAATAAACCAGTTTTTAGCCGGCCCATTAGTATTCTAAATAACCTCTTATGCGATTTCCACACATCAGTGGCCATAAATAAGCTGGAAAACATTTAGTATTGACTTCTTCGACGTAAAAATAATAATCTCTAAGAGAGCATTTTGGCGGGCTAGTTGGTGTATGAGAGAAGGCGATAAAAACAGCGCAACAATCTTTCTTGTTATGAATAATAGTATAGAAATGTCATGGTATTATTCCTTTTTAAAGCTTTAACGCAGATATTTCCCTAAAATGTTTCTTGCACGCAACTTGCAACAGGTATAAATATATATGGGAAAGCATCAGCGTATTTTTTTTCGCCTTTATTTCCTTTATTTGTGCTAAAAAACAGTACACGAACAGTCGGTTGGATCCATAGCCTTTAAGGCTAGTAATGGGTCGAAATGAAAAACAAGTACAATGTTACTGCAGACCATGCACAGAAAAACTTCAAAATTAACAAACACAATCAATTTATTCCGACAGTTCCGTGAAAATTAGATCGTGTTTTAAAGATGCCGAAAAGTTATTTTTTTCCTTTACTTCATTGGGGGGACTTCATTCTACACATGGGCTCCAATATATTCTAGGAGTCTCCGGCCGTACATATTATAACAAGGTAGTAAATTAAATAGATCGTTAGTTGCAGCTCTTGTTTGTTTCATTGGTAATCTAAATAAACTAAGGGGCAGGGAGTTGTTAGATTGTATTACAGTGTTTACTATTTCAGCTATCTTCAGTTTATATGCCATTGATAGCGGTAAGGTTCGAAGCTGCTGAAAAAGTGGCGTACTGGGGTATGTACTATTTGAATAAGTTATCATATGAATAGCACGTTTTTGAAGGCGAGAAACCGGATTTAGGTATGTTTTATATGTATCACCCCATGTTTCCAGACAATAGGACACAAAGGCGAAATACAGGATGCGTAAAAATTGGAAGACCAAAGCAGTTCCTGGCCCTTAGTAAAACATGACAACCATAAGCTAATTTGGAGCAAATGTTAATAATTTGTTCTTTCCGGTGCATATCTGACGTGAACAGGAGACCAAGATACTTGTATTGGTGTACCCTCAGCAGATTCGTGTTGTCGATAGTTAGAGATATAGGTTCGTAGTTCATGTTCTCTCTGCGCGAGTGAAATACGGTGTACTTTGTTTTCTCAGTATTAAGGGTTAGCCGATTACTTTTAAACCACTGCGAAACTTGATTAAGCTCTTCATTAGTGATGCATTCAAGTACTTCGACATTTTCTCCTGTAAAAAGTAATGCGGTGTCATCGGCATATATTACAGCTTTTGAATACTTCAACGTTGATGGAAGGTCATTAATATACAGGGAAAAGAATAGCGGCCCAAGTACAGAACCCTGCGGCACACCTAGATTAATGCTTTGCGATAGTGAGGTTAAATTTTTCACGACAACATATTGTTTCCGTCCTGAAAATTAATCCTTAATTAGATCACAAATTTTCCCTCTGAAACCGTAGGCTTCCAAATTTTGTTGTAGTATTGTGTGATCAACCCTATCAAAGGCTTTTGATATGTCTAAATATACTACTATGGCCAGTTTACTATTATGCAGTGCAGTATTTATCAGTTGTGTGAGAACAAGAACTGCGGTTGACGTTCTATGCTATGATCTAGAGACCCAGCGCAGGCTGGTAACTCAGGCAAGAGCGGCAGCCCAGGCCACTGGGGTCTTGAAATGAAGACTCCACTCACTGCCCCCGCCCCCTTTTTTTTTTCATTTTTCTTTTTTTCCTTTCTCTTTTCTTTTTCTTTTTGAAATAAAGTTTTCTCTCTCTCTCTGCGGTGGACGTTGACCTTTGAGGCCTGAAGCCGTGCTGATTATTACATATAATGTTATACTTATCTAGAAAACTTTGTATAAGTTTACAAAGCACCTTTTCAAAAACTGTATTAACTGCATTTAACACCGATATTGGTCTATAGTTTCGCAAATGAGATCGCTCACCGCCTTTATAAATAGGTACAACCTTTGCAACCTTCAGCTCGTCAGGATATATCCCATCTGCCAATGAGTGGTTAAAAATATGTAAGTAGATGGATTGCTAGTATATCAATGTTGTTTTTTATTAGTCTAAAGGGTTTTTCATCAGGTCCTGCCGCCTTGCCGGCTGAAAGGCTGCCGACTGCAGTGATTATTTCTTCTATTTCTATGTCAGGCAGAGCACACGTGTTGTTAACACGCTTCGGCCTCTTCGCCGTAGGTGCGTCAGCATGAATCTGTGCGGCAACCGCAGGCACAATGGACGTAAAATATGTATTAAATGGTTCAGCGGTGTCTTCGTCAACTGTCTCAGGAAGTGTGGCTGCACTGGATCGCAGGCCGATTGCGTTGTTCACTATGTCCCAATTTTTTTTTTTGTATTTCCATGCACCTGTTGCACTATGGGATGAATAATATTCCTTTTTTCTTTTTCTCAAAAGAGATACTGACAAGTTTCTGCAACGCTTAAACTGGGTAGGTAGTACTCGTTTGATCTCAACTGCTTCCATTTGTGATACCATTTGTCCTTAGCTTTTAACACTGTTAATATTTCAGTATTCATCCAAGGACCCGTTGGCTGGTTGTATTTATTAGTGTACGGCAGAGAGCTCTGTTCGATGGCATTTTTAAGGATATCTAAAAAGTTCTTACACTCAATATTGACGTTTTCATCATACATCGTAGTGAAGTCGGTTTGTTCTAATATCTCACGCATTGCTACATAGTTTATTTTATTACGAATTTTACACTGTTCTGACTGCATTTGGGGAGGCAGGCCTTTTTCTATTATAAGACAAATAGATGAATGGTCGGCTACCACTTCAGCGCAGGTACCAGCCAGCACACCTCGGGCAATATTACAGAGGGCGTGATCTATTAGAGTACTTGAAGTACTTGTTACGTGGGTAGTTTCTGTAATAAGGCTACGTAAGGCAAATGATTCCAGAAGGAAACTGTAGCTGTTCTGTACGCCATGTGTTAGATCTAAATTAAAATCGCCCATTGTTATAATATTAGAGCGACACCCATGAAAACATTCTGTTAGGATCATTTCAAACTTCTCAAGGAACCGCGTTATTAATGTGTTTGGTGGCCGATACACCACACCAACCATCAAACAATTCCTGAAGTTTTATGAATAGGGTTTCGATGCATTCAAAACTAATAGACGCCACTCCCATTTGCTGGTAGGAGACACTATCCTTGACAAACATCCCTACAAGACCTCCCCTTGCCCGAGTATCCCGTGGCTGGGATAAAAATTTATAACCCGGGAATGAGACTGCTTCATCACGCTTGAGCCAAGTTTCACTCACGGCTATGACATCAAAAACGGATTTATACCTTGCCTTATGTGCAATCAAGTTATTTAGGTTGCTTCGTATGCTGCGCATGTTACAATTCAAAATTGGAAAGCTTTTATCACGCATCAAATCGTCAACTTGTTGAAACGTAAAAGCCACGTCAAAAGAAACGGGGAAAAAAATGTCATGCTAAGAATTAAACTACAGAGAAAAAAAAAAAAGAACAGTCACACGACGTCGGCCAAGTCATCTTCACTTGCGATATGCAGAACAGTGGAGTTGTCTGCCCTACGCATCAAAATTTTCCCTTGTGACAACCAGAAAAGCTTCCATTTGTGGTCTTTAGCTGCTTTTTAGATAGTAGCACTTTCTTCTCAACGCACAGGTGCTCGTTAACAAACAAGGGTTCTTGTTCTTGAAACCCAAGGAGTCTTGTGTTCAGTTTGGTCTTTTTTGCAGCACTGAGCACTTTATCTCCGATAGATCTTGTGATAAACTTGACCACCACGTTTGGCTTGTCCTTATCTTTATAGCGCACTCTATGCACTACATCAATGTCAGACTCGGCAAGTTCGACGCTCAGGCAAGAAGCCAACTTCTGAACAGAGCTGACAAGGTCCTCATTCGGAGCAAATGGAAGTCCTTTGATCTCAAGATTTATGTTCCTAGTAAACTGCTTTATCTCTACTATCTCTTTTTTTGTCTCTTGGAGTTCCTTTCTCAGAAGCTCGTTTGTTTTCTGATACTGCTCATTTTGTTATTTCTGACTTCCGCAAGCTCACGACGAAACCCTTCCACATCTGTTTTGAAGTTTTCGAACCCCTTATTCATAAAGTCAGTTGACTCTTTAATGCCAGATAGCTCAGCGCGAATTTCAGTACCTGAGACGCCCATTTGTTCGACGCTGCTTTTCATGTAGGATGCAAAAAAATCAAGTTTAATTAGAAGTTCGATAAGGACCTTCGCTACTTCCTTAACGCTCTCTGGAGGCTTATCTCCGAGAGCTCTGAAATCTTGGGCGCCATTTGCACTGGCCCTTTTGGCGCTGAGCAGCTCGGCAAAAGCACACGACAAAGTTAGGTCCAGAGACGACGAAAATTACAACACAAAACACCTGGCAGCTGCTGCGACGGCAAGGTCATGATGCCGTTTACAATAAAGCACAACAAGCACCAACCCGAAAAGTTGAAGACAGTATCTTGATACGCTTGTGTGCGGGTCCGCTGCTGCTGCCAGAATGTGAAGATACGTGTTTCGCACGGCTGCAGGTAAGCGATAGTCCAGGTGGCGCTCACTGTGGGTGCCAGACACGCCCACTTCGGTTATCCTCAGACGATGACACGGGGCAGTACGTCCATGAAATGCTGCAGACAATTGTGAAATCGACGTAGCGATGAGTGCCAGGCACACGGAAGAGGCAAGGAAGCTGCCAAGGCAATCACTGGTAGAGCACCATCGGTAAAGCGTAGGAAGAGCCGTCCAGCGTCCAGTAACTGAAAAATTGAAGACAGTATCTTGATACGCTTATGTGCGGATCCGCTGCTGCTTCCAGAATGAGAAGTTTCGAATGAGAAGTTTCTATGGCAAGGAAAAATTAAATTTAGAAGTGTCCAAATGAGATTTTAATAATTGAAGTTATACGTTTCAATGTATTTACCAAATACTTATTTTACACAAGCACTAAATTTTCTTTTTTTTGCATCTTCCCGTTACCTTCCTTAAGTTTTTCTCGTTTTCTCCATCGTTCGTTACACTATCAGGAGCTGCGGATACCTGAATTTTCAAGGTACTTCTGCTTCTTATAAAGGGACTGAGAGAATTCGCAAAATGCATCATGGTGCGATGCAAGACGGTTTATAAATAACCTGTCCAATAATCTTCGCACGAAAAGCCTACAGCTATTTATCATCATAACACGTGACGTTGTACTATCTCATCCAAAACTTGTATCCACCCCTTATGTAAGGCCCCTCAAAAGGGGTCTTTAAGGAAATAAAAATGAAATGAAATGAATTGAAACATGAATATTTAGTCGAAGTACCACAAGTGGCCATTGAATTTATCCGAGCTACATTCGCCTGACCAAGACCGATGCAGCTCGATTTGTATTTTCTAGCTATAATAGAACTTCCATCCTTTCTAAACCAAATCATAGCAGACAAATTATATCTCTTACCACTTCATGCGAATCAGTGGGCGCTCGTTCCGTATCTCCTTTCTGCCTCCGCATTGCTTCCGTTCATTTCTTCATCGCCAACAGCCTACAGCATGACTGGCGTTCGATCCTCATAATGATAGCGCCCCCCGAGGGACAGTTCTCGATTTGACATCTTGCTCGGACCTTACGTCACAAGTATTCAGTAGATTAAAATTTATCTTCTCTATCACCTAGGCAACCATTCTTGCACAATTTTCTCACAATAGCATAGGCAAATTACTTCCGAACTAAGCAACAACTGTGCTCGAAAGCTATGAAACTTCGCCTATTCAGGAAGTTTTCAATGGTGTCCATGCTGATATCTGGATTGTCGCATTTTTACTTCATTTCTTTTTATTTTTCTAATTTTTATTTTTTCCTTTTGTCTTTATACACTGATACTTAGCATCAGTACACATTTATTGTCTTTCCATTCTATTTAGTACATTGGAACGCGTTTCTTATTTTTTTAATTATTTTCCATTATACGTGATCAATCATACACTTCAGAGTTTTGAAGAGCTTTTAAGCACGCCATCACTCGTATATTTGCTTTTAATACCGAGACTATCGGAATTTGAAGTCATTTTAAAAGGTCTGAATACCTGCTACGCACTCTACGGTGAAGTGGTTTGCCGACAATATATTCGAATAAATTTCTGTGATTAAAAAAAGAACACTTTTTGTTTCATTCTCCTAGCATAAACTCAGAACATAAGTGTACGTGGCTATTTTTTCAATAAAAAATTTATCGGAGTTTTCACTCACGGTATCTTCCTCTGTTCTGGCGTCCTACTCTTGCCTTCTGGATGAGTGTAATCCACGTTATCTTTGTTTGAAATTGTTCTTCTAAACTTAAAGTAATGTGTTTCTCATATCTCGAAAATGAATTATATATTACTAAGTGCCGAAAAGCACTCATTTATTTCGGGCTTTCTCAGCCTTGACGGCGTCTCTCTAAGAATTTTCGGCCTGCTCGGGGCCTAAGCATGCCGTCACATTGCGCAATTTGCAATGGCTCACTTATCCGGTTTTCCGCTCCAACAGGCAAGCAAAAAAAGAAAAGCCAGTGCGTCTAAGGGTGTCGTGGCGACCGCTAGCTTGCCTGCGCTGCGGTGCAGCCCATTATATGTGCAGCGCATTCGTTAATACGTGCGACCTTGAAATATTCTCGCTTCTAGGAATGTCGTAACTATTTGCGACCTAAGCTTGCTCTGAAGACGCCACCATTTCTAATCAATTTAAACATTTTTAAAACGCCATCGCCTCATTTAAAGGAAAAAAAAAATATGCATTGCGATTAGAACACGGATACATTAATTAACAAAGGCGTTTTTTTTTTTTTTTGCTTCTGGCGCCGCGCGCTTTTTGAATGCGGTTTTCAGTTACGACGTATACAAAATGCTAGGCAGGTCAAGGCTTCTTTAGACTTTATGATGACAGTCATTTTCTGGCATTCTTTCTTCTTTGTACAACATAAGTTTTCCCACTGCCTTTTTTTTTTTATTATTCTGCGATCGGTGTTACATTTGGATCTCATGGAATGGATGTAAAATGATTTTGTTTGCTTTCTCTTAGAAGAGTATGTTATCCGCCTAGCGGTATTGTTCCACCAAGAACACATGTACAGCCTTTGTCAAAGGTGTATAAAGCTCAGGGGGTCTGCTTTTGAGGCACTCCTTGTAGCATGTAATGCAGTTCCAGTCTTCCGAATGCCTTGACGGTAAGAAACCTTTTTGTCCTACCCGCTGCAATGGCAATTATTTCCACTAATGTTAAATCAAAGCCACTACACGGCTCAGAAGCAAACCCCCTGGGCTGTACACTTTTGACAAAAGGCCGTCGGGTTTAATTGAAAGTTGGCACGGTTTTTGCAAGAATTCTCTTCTGAAGACAGAAATAACCAGAACGTCAGGAAGCAGAAGAAATGTCGCAGACTTTATTCAGCCTTGGCGAATAGTCGCCATAAAATAGTATTTTATTTTATATAACGCATTACTAGTTTTTAATATATTTTTTTACTTTAGCAAGACAATTTTAGCATAGAAATATTAAACATGCCAAAAAATTATTGCTCATCTACACTTTTGTCCTGGGAGAAAATGTCATTCCTTGGGAAGTTGAAGTGTATTTTGTTTTGCCGACAACATTGTAAATCCGGTAATAGATCTCCCTCCACAGAACGAACAGTATGGGACCTGTACAACATTTTTTCTGGACGCACTAGAAGAATGTATGATGGTCATTTTCCTTGGGGAAAGGTTCTTAAACCTTTTCTGTCGTGAGTTCGGCATCGTAGAAAACCAGGAGGCATGCTTGAACACAATCACAGCGAAACATATATTTACAGAATATTACCCGGACCTGGTTCGAGCTACCTGCGCATTACGCCGTAAAGATGAAGCTGTCTGTGGCCGCATGAGGAGTGCTCGAGCTGGTTCCGGGCTGGGCGATTAAATCTCGGCCGCTCTATGGTCCCCACTACGTCTACGACTGCGCTTTGTCTGGTCTGCGGCATCATATCTAAAGAGAGTAAAACTGGAAGCAGAAAGTAATTTCAAAAAAGAAAAACTGTGCTACTTTGCTCATCGACCCCAGTGGTTAGAGCTTAACTAGAATGGCGTTACATGACTGCGCCTGGATAACCAGCTCAGACTGTCCCTCTCGCTTCTAACACACCACTTTTTACACATTCTATCTACTAAGGAAATAGAGGCGGTTATCTGCAGTACCTAGCCCCACGCATCAATGACACTGCCCCGTGAACTGGGCCCAGTGCATGAACCAGGGCCTCGCTACCATTCTTAATTACATTGAAGAGTACGGCAGCATTCTATGTCTGGCAAGGGTATCGAGCCTTCTGTCGGGAGGCTCTCTTCCCACTTGGTTCCTGCTGACTGCTGCCCCATAGATTGTGACGCTGTTAGTCAAGTGCTTCCGCGCTGTCACGCCGTACCCATGCTTGACTTCTTTCAGTAACAGCATTGAAAAGGAAAGGCCACAAAGCCACTCTGCCGAAGAACATCTGGATCACGGGGAAGCAGAAGAGGGAAGCTTCTCTTCCACGCTTGGAGATCTATGCCAAAGTTAAGTCCTGATTGCCTGCTCGGCCGCTGTTTGTCGCATCAGCAGCATATTAAGGAGACATCGTTTCTCACTGCACGACGTAACATTTTCAAAACATTGACCTAAGTTACATTATAGGTGATCTTTACCCGATAGGCGTCATTGCAAGTCCAAGCGGCAGCGCAGTCTACTGTGCCTCTCCTCAAAGATGCCTTCCGGCTTTAGTGGGTCCCTTAAAGCGGGCGACTGCAGTCGGAAGTCGCGACGGTTTTTCTCGTGGTGCGAGAAAGGGGACTCTGCCCACCCATGAAGCTGATAGGTAGGTGGCGGCGTCATGCAGAGGCACGCATCTAGATGTCATTACGTCGAGCGGTGGCCTAACAAAACGTATCATACAGAGGTTCCCAGCCCCTCCAAAAAAGCAAGAACTACAGAACATCTTTTTGTTTTACGACAGTCTTTCAGAGCTTTCTTTGGCAGAGAAACGTTTGTGGCAACTAACATTTCTGTACTAACATCAGACGCTTGTGTAGTTACAACAGAAAATTGTACTACAGATATACAGACAGCAAAAACTGCTCAAAAACAACAAAACTCCAGAACGTTTTTGCAGAACTCGATAAATTTCTGACGTTTATCACAGAACTGCAGAATATTTAGTCGTATTTTTACACGGTTCTGTAGTTTTTCTCTATGGCTACTTACACAAATATCCATTTCCTACAAAAATACACGTAGCACCCTTTGTGTACCGCTTATTTTTGTTGTCCTGCATTCGCAGCGTTTTACTGTGTCGTGCATGCCCCAACCATTCAAATTTGTTGCATCATATAAAGGCCAATTCACGAACTGTCGGCCGCAATTCGTTTACAATTTTTAGGAATAATGCATTGCTTTACGCTTTTTAACGTGACAGCGTTAAAGGTCCCGTTCACCGAAAATCTGGCGTCGGCCTTGTGAGGGAAACATCAAAGCATGACGCTGGCAGCCGATAGCTTATACCATATTATACTCGAATGTAATGGTATCGATCAGGAAGTAGATGCAGGCGTAGTCACTCTTCCTGAGGCCCTGGGGTTTATAGATACCAGTGGTCGGGTGAATGAACCTGCGGTGGAAGCTAGCAAAAAACGATTGGAAGATTGGTGGCTTAAAAGCAGAAATGTAACATAATATTAGTGATGTAGAAACAAAAATTGAATAAATGGCATGATGGTGTAGCTAACCGATCTAAAACAATAATTAGGATATAGGAAAAAAAAAAAAAAACTAGCACGATAGCAACTGCTACCACCCCGCTTCAAAGGGGAAGCTCCCATATTCCATTCCATCCATCCATGGCTGCTAATATTGTTGCGCACTAACTTGACTTAGAGTTGCCTGACATTACATTTATAAAAAGCTGCAGTAAAAGTCAGGTTCTTTTCGTTCTTCTTTAAATCTTCCGCACCTCTGCAAGGTGCTCCTCGATTCGGCAGGCGACGTGCAGTTCACATGCAAACACACTGAGACGAAGGCCGACGAGCTTGCAGTAACAAAACGAGAATTAACTTTATATAACAAGAACACGAAGCACAGGGTACAGAAAACTTAGTTACATGAGACAGAGAGGCGACACACTTTACAAAAGAGACAAAGAATAACTAACGGCAAAACGAGCGCATCACTCTATTTAACGACTCCTCAGTCGGGGCCTGCCTGTTACGCTATCTCCATCAACGACTAGCCTCAGCACAAGAACCAAAACCGTCGGTGCCTGCGCGGCGCGCTCTTAAATAGCCAGCGCCGAACCTTCTAGATGCGGCGGAGGAACGGAAAACAGCTTAGCGCTGCCAAAGCTATGCCTTCTGCCCTTAGCCTTCTGGAGAGGCCTCGAACTTTCTCGAACATGGTCAACACGCACAGCCCTCCCGCGCGAAGCGCGGAGGAGGGCCGGGACCGTGTTGGGGAATGCACGCGTGACTCTGCCCATGACGACGAGGGCGAGGAGGCGCAGCGCGGTGGCTGAGATGACGTAATCGGTCGCGTCGCTTTCTCGTAGCTTGGAGAACGTTCCATCACCGTTTTCTGCGGCGCGCGCCGAAACATTAAAGAAAGGGCCACCGCGGCCCTACAGCTGCCATCTCGGACCTCTTTTTCATATGGTAGGGTGATATGAGAATCAGCCAGCCAGGACCATTGCATTCACGTTACGCCTAAACCACGCAAGCAGGTTCATACGGCTTGCTTAAAGCGGGATATCGGGTCATACTCTTAAAGACGGAGCACTAAAGCAAGTGCACTCAATTTGTTTTTGAAGACCTGGAAGAAGACGCGGAGGAGTGGAGTTGGCGAGACTGCAGAACTCACAAAAATACTTCTTTTCCTTCGCCAGATCAAGGCTAGAAATTTTATAAATGGGGCAATTCACTTTCTCTGTATGTATAAGGTCAATTCAGTAAGAATCGCCTAGTTGTGAACGGCAGCAATGACTTCACGCGAACATAAATCACTGGTCGACCACGATTCTCTAAGTACTACTAGGATGGACTATTATCCCCATGGGTACAGTTGTACAGGTAATAAAAATAGCCAGATCTAAATCTAAAACAACCGCACAGTCGATAACCTATTTCATTTTAACACCGAATGTACCGCCACAGAGAACAGAAGCGGTATCGTAAACCTTTATAATAATAAAGGATAAGTAAAAGCGGTTTTAATAGTTTTGAAAGAAATAGTATGACGAGCACCAATGTTTGACTACTTTATTTGGTCTTCAAGCCGCGGACGCATTAAAAAAGCATATCCATCAAAAAATTAAATATTAAATGCTCGTTCATATAGCGTCTCTGGTATAGAGCGCGCTCTTTCAAGACTAATCTTGTCGAAATTTTGCTCGCAACTATTTTGAAATGCTGAACATTGCGCTGAGCTTTTTTTCATTGGGAAGGTTGATCAAATTTGAATATCTTTACTGCCATGAGGAACTAGAGCTTCATTTTCCCCTGCATATCATTTTGCTGCAACTAACTTTACGCGAAACATATCCGAACAAAGCTCAAAAAATTAGCAACCCCAAAATTTTTAATGGTGCGCGCTGTGCGAGATGGGAAAATAGCCTCCACTGCAATTATTCTTTCATGTTGGCGCTGCCTACCATTATGCTCTAATTAGTTTATACAAATGCTTCACTGCCGAGGTGTCATGTTTCTTCGAGCAATAGTGATCTTCGCAGATGCACGTGAGAAAACGGACTCGGGGAAAGCTTGCTCTTGATAATAAATCGCAATCTTGCAGGGTATGAACGAAGCCCTGGGAACAATTTTCTTTACGGGACCGAAATATTCCTTTGGTTACCGCCGCGCTTCGCAACCGCCTGGCGCAGCCGCTAGGCCTACCGAGCGTGACCCTCAAAAAGAATATATATAGTGTGAGCACTGTGAGGCGCTTCATCTTTCACACGGGTGAACGTGCTGCTTCATCTTCATCCTGCTCTCTCTTGTAGATACACATCGTCATCGCGGAGTGTGCTTCGCTACAGTGTGTGACCGGGGCTTCAGGTCTCTAATAAACCTGATCCGCCATGCCTGACCTTCGCGTTACCTTACACGTTGTGGATGTGCTGGGTAGAGTTGGAAGAACCCAGAACGGCAGAGTGCCCTTCTTGGGTCATGACGATGGTGGTCGGGGTCAAACGGCGGCCAGAACGGAGCTCCAGGTAGATGCAGGTGACGAAGCAGCGGGGAAATCAAGGCGCACATATATATATATATATATATATATATATATATATATATATATATATATATATATATATATATATATATATTATATTTACTTTGTGTTTATCATTCCCCTAAACAAATTACACTAGTAGTTTGTGTGATTACCGAAGTAAAAAAAAAAACGACAAAGTACCATCCCCAATGCTTTCCTTGGAATCGGCGACGGTTGGCTTCTTTCCTTTATATATATATATATATATATATATATATATATATATATATATATATATATATATATATATATAGTTCTATATGTAGATATCACTCAAACTTGGCTTTTTAGAGTATGGAGCAATACAGTTAACGCTTCTGATACGCGGTGAAGGAGCATCGCAGAACGACATGAACGGAATGGAGAATCCTTGCAGATTCTCATTCGCAAACATGTGCACGAACTTTGCTTTCGAATCTTTAATTTGTTCATCTATCATCTAGCAAATGACTGGCATAGTAGTAGGGTACAGGAAATTATGGTGCACCACCCGATGTAGACTTAAAGCCGCGTTTTAACTAGCCCATGTGGCATAGCCCCCCGTGCTTCACTCTCTATCCAAGAGTACTACAATGCTACGTGCCAATGTTACATTTCAGTCTCAGTTTCGCTACGAGTTTACAGCATCCGCCAAGTCAGCAGTCCCCATGTGGTCGATTATTAATGCTTCAGACAAACCCCAGTTTATTGACAATTTACCACGTGAAGTAGTGATTTCACAACAAAAATCAATAAAAATTCAGCGTCGCGCGAAATTTCTTTTAACATGTCGCTACTCGAAACTGCGTGACAAAATATCCCAGCACTGATAACTCCTTTGCGGCATAACGGCATAACGGCAGTAATTTCACGGTGTGACATACACACGAATTCGAAAGAGTACTTTTAACAATTTTAACGATGCACCATTAGGGGTCGCGGTTTTGGGTCTGCGGTGCCGGCATCAGCGCTGCCACAAACAACACGGTAGCGACAGTGGCAGATGGCAGGTGCCACGGCTGGGCACGGATCGGGCGTCTTGTGTGATGTCACGTGAACACATGACATGAAAGAATTAACAGAAACTGCCAAATTGGAAATATTCTTTAAGATGGGAATAAAAACCTCCGGTAGCTTTGGATTCCGAGTCGCGCACTCTACTTCTGGACATGACGGCACAATCTTATGGTATGATTGTGCAGGCCTTTATATTTATCTCAGGTTTTCCTCCACAAAGAGAGGTAGATTACGACTGCAAACAATGGCGCAGATGAAGAGGCTAGTGAATAGCAAAGTGCAGATTCCGAACGTGGGTTCCCAAGTGAAAGATAAAAGGGCAGTCACCATCACCGTCACGTCACAATTAATGGCAGTGCTAAACTGTTCATCCATAGTTTACACTATTTCTGTCTCTACTGAGCCTTTTATGTTTTTTTTTTCTGCTTCCCTTGTTGACACGAAAAGATGATGACAGCCTTAGCTGGCACTAGACCATCTGCGCCTACCACAAGGGGATGGAACAAATAGATCACAATAGTTTCAAAGTGCTTAGGGAAAAGGTTATTGGGGAGCTTTTGACATTAAAAGAAATATTTACCTACAATCCAGACATTCTACCAACAACCGCAATAATTTTTTTTCGCTTTTTCAATACGTGCTTAAGGTAAACCAACGTTTGGAGAACCAGTGCCTATTTACTGACTATTTGATGTTCATCCATTTTTATAGCTTTTTGCAGAGACCCCCAGCGCATCGTATATTTTGCTCATTATTCGTATGTTTGCTTACATCGTTTTCCTGCATGCATACTTTGGCAGGCTTGGGACGGAAGATTTCCTTCTGTGACGAGGAATTATGTCCAGCCTTGACTCAGGAAAGAGGATCAGTTCTTTTCCTTTGTTTTCGGATGACGGTGACGTAGAAGGAAAAGCAACTCGTGCCATCGCCCACGTACTCGACTCTTCTTGCGACTTTTCTGGCGTATTGCAAAACACATAATGGAAATATGCAGGGACCAGTATAAGCTTCTGGGTCCCGACAAAGTAGACATAGACCAGACTGCAGGATGCACTCTTGAGAGCTGTTATCATAGAGCTGTCTCAAAATGACTAAAACGCATTAATTTATGCTCAGTGTGCACTCTACCGATGTAATACACGTCTGTTTATTAGCTGGCACATTTCTTCTCCAATTTTAAAATAAAACTGAACGATGAGCTTGCGATACGTTCCGTATTGAAATAAGCGGAAAGATTAGATATTTTGCTCTCCATAGTGAGCCTAAATGCTGTAAGGAATGTATTATTTTATTACTTTTGGCGCAAGCTGTTGTGTTCACGTAGTGCAGATATCTTCCTATGGTAATGAAATTCTCAAAATATTTCCTAGTAACAAAAGGAGAGAAAAAACAATTCCCAGATACTCAGTGAGCCTCATTAAGCTTATAGGCTAAATAGGTACTTTCTACTATTTATTTCTACGGTTACAAGCAGTAATAGTAGTAGTAGTATTACTAGTATTAGTTATTTTATTATAATAGTTTTGAATATAACTTTCAAAAAATGCGCTCTCCACAGTAACACATACTGCAAGAATACCTGGAACAGAAAGAAAAATATAAGAATCACACGGCACTTTACACAGACGGTTCAAAAACTGATGAATACGTTGGAAGTGCTATAGTTTGATATCAAACAGAAAAAATAACAAGACTACCTTTTTGTGCATCAATTTTCACCTCAGACAGTTATGCTAATTTTGCTGCTTTGGAAAAAGTAAGCAATGAAAACATCAAAAATAGCATCATCTACACAGATTCTTTAGACGTCTTCACTGCATTCAACTATAACTATGCCGTTTAACCACTGCTTGGAAACATAATGCATAACACAGTACAGATAACGTCTCGAAAACAATATAAATGTCTGCTGGGTCCTAGCGTCATGTTGGAATTAGCGTGATGAAACAGCAGACATATGCGCTGCACATGCCAAATCCATGAATATAAGCATGAGAGCATATCCCAAAGGGATTGCATAAAGTTGATACGCAGCAAACTGAGAGCTAGGTGGCAAGCTGCTTGGGCAAATAGAAGAAACAAGCTGCATTCTCTAAAACCCTATTTGGAGAAATGAAAATCGTGCCGACATCAAGAGCGTTTTGTCGAAGTTATTTTAGGCCGTATACGCGTAGGACACACACACATCACACATAATTTCCTTTTGAAAAAAAAAAAAAAAGACAATCCAGGGTGTGAAATGTGCGGTGATGAGCTCGCAATCAAATTTTGGTCTCAAGCCCGTAGCTTGAAGATTTTAGGAAAGTATATTTTACAGTATTTTATAATGAACACATTTCATTTCACCCTGGATTGCTTTTAGGCGAACAAGCATTTGTCAATTTTTCTCATGTTTGTGCATTTTTTAAGAAGGACATGGTATTAAATTAAATATGAGTATCATAACTCTAAGCCCCTCACATAGCAACTCATCAAACCTGGTTTTTGGTGCATCACAGCCGCAGTTGCTTTTACGCCATTAAACCTCATATAACTAAGAATTAGTTTGTACAAACATTTGCAGGAATATTGTATGAATATGTAAAAAACTACAGACGAAATGGTCATCGTAATCATTTACTGGTTTGTAACGATGGGCTTGTGCAGGATTTAGAGCAGATAAGATGTCCTGTGGTTGTCAACATTGGTTTATTCCCAAGCAGCACACCATAATTGGCCGACGATGGGCCAATGCTGGAAAATAGAGGCATAAATATGGGACCTATATTGCCGTTCGGGAGTTTACTATATTTTGCGTTGTTGGACAACCGTTCCTGCCAATATTGGCTTATCATACAACCAGATTAGCACTACCAATATGACATTAATATTGACTTTTCCAATAATAGGCTATGTATGACAGCCTTTTTATCTTTTGGTATTTCCAAGGTTGGAAAAGCAGTGGCTTTTTCCTGCCTATTACAGGCTTTTCCATTCATGTCTCATTATAAACCTGCACATCCTACAGCTATTGTCGAGCCTTTCAGCTAATCCTAGTTAGTTATGTGAATTGATTTTCCTATTGCCTCCTGTAAGGAGCGATGCACAATTAATTTTTGTGTTGAAAGGTTCAATGAACTTTACTGCTTGTAAGCAATTAGTATGTATTCACAAAATGAAACATCAAAATGATTAAAAATCATTTATTTGACTCTTTGATACAAGCCTTCAGTGTCTGCTGGCTGAATAAAAGAGCCCAGCATCTACAGATATCCAACACGGAGGGGCTGCGGGCTTTCAGCATAGATGTGGAAATTCTTTATTATGACATCCCCCACAACGCCCTTTTGCAAAATGTTAGGGCATGCATTTCTCACTTGAATGATGAAGCACGGTTCATTAACCATTTGTGGTATTACTGTAAATCGTTTTTAGAATTGGTCTCATTTTACCTCAAGTCAACTATTGTTGGGTGGAAGGGGTCTTTATACTTACGAAAATTTGGCGTTTGCATCGGTTCGCGTGTACTGCAAGCATCGTACAGTAGTCAAATATAAATTTTGAAATACGACAGAAACCACCATATCAGGAACTGTGTTGAGCTATTACAATGGCGTCGCAGTGACGATTGATAATTTAGATTGTCGCGCTAGCTGGGGATGCTGGTATTTAATGATGCCAAAGTAACATCGTAGGCGGCTGGCACGTGCAAGTCAATCAGCTACTGCGCCTTGTGAATAGATGAACTCAAATGGCTTTAAAACTTCTGCTCTGCCTGAAAGATGTCTACGCTTTCAGATTTATTTTGAATTCAGCCGTAAATTATCAGATAACTAAGAGCATAATTCATTATACCAAGGCCACATTTATTACTCCTATACAAAATTATGGCACTGTTGTGATAAAATGAGTGAGCAGAAAACAGATACAGCAAAACATGTGAAAGTCTCTAAAAGGTGAATACGTACTTCATGGTATTTTTACAATTCAAACTTAAAACAGTTAACAACAATATACAATTATCTTGCATCTAATCACTCTGATTTCAAATCCCAATAAGCCGTGTTACACGCCGAAATTACCATATTCAAAACCGAATATCAGAAGTACGCTTCTCTCCATTATGACGCGTTTATCCCTGACACAAATATGACATTTTTTTAGCTTCTTTGAAGATTTCTTTATTAATTTCATGCAAACACGCCAGCTCTGGTTTCTGCACACACTGAACGCATGGATTTGAGAGCAGTTTTTTTTTTCTTCAGCATACATGATAATAAACAATAGTATAACCACGTCCCTCCGCCTGCTTTACCAAGAGAAAGTATAACATCGAGAAGACAGTAAGAAAAGATCGGCAGAATTATCTGGAACCAGAAACTGCGCACCTGAAAGAAAATATGCACGCCAAATGTCGGCAAGAAAAGAAGGAACAACACGACAGCATTAAGCACTTCCTTGAGACTATTTCATATGCAAGTGAACATGCTCGTCATTTCTGCCGCTAAGTCGCAAGAAAGTAATCCGAGTGGTTGCAGCGCCTCAAACTGTAAGAACGACGAGGTTTGAAATATTTTCTGTATCGATACCGGTTGTGGCGATCCTTGCTCAATTGCCTGTAAATTAGACGTTACTGAGCTGCTGCACAATAAGAGGAAGCGCATGTTATTGCTCTCATGAACGAACAGTTTATCAGCAGCTTCCGCAACGACATGGTAAAAGTGGTCAAAGTTTGGAGATTCAGTGTTTACCAAAGACGACAGATGAAATTCTTTCCACTCTGGTCATCGATGCTTTGTTGGTTTAAGCATGACGTCAATGTAGAAATGTCGCAAAAAGAGGCGTTAATAAGCGTTTTCTCAGCTTTTTGTCTCATTCTCTATTCCTACCGAACAAAAACGAACTCAAATAAGGACTGCATTTTTTTGCGAACTATTAACAGCGTAAAAGGATGAAAATAAGGTGGTACTCAAAAAGAGGGTATTGCAAGCCAGGTTTCTGACGTATGCTGGAGCTGTCACGACGTGTGAAATGTAGCTTTTACTTCTGCATACTGCGAACAGCTTCATATATGCTGAGTTGAATCGTGCGACCATGAATCTTGCTGGACGATGTACTCACTGAAAAATACGTTAACACAAAATAAAACTAACTTTTGAATTTCAGAAGGCGCGGTTGGCCAGAGGCACGACACGAACGTCTTCTTTCTTTCTAAACCCCAAATGTTCGAAGAACGAAGGGCAAGGAGGGTCTCAGCATTTTGACGCGCAAGTCGATTTCTCTTTCTTTCTAACCCCGCTGACAGCGACAATCCCGATCTCGGGTCCGCAGCAGGAGCAGAGGCATGGGTCTCGACGCCCAGTGCAGTTTCACAACAGCTCCTCAATTCTAGCGCACGTGACGAGGAAACCGGTCGAAGCAAGGGGAGAGAGATGGGGGCAGACTACGAGTACCATAAGTACCATGCTGACCCAGAATTCACCAAACAATTCTCTTCCCTCAACCCTCCCGCTCCAATGAAAAAAAAAAAAGCTTTCATTCATTCATTCATTCATTCATTCATTCATTCATTCATTCATTCATTCATTCATTCATTCATTCAATAACCTTTATTTATGAGGTCTATGTGTGTATGCTTTTTTTTTCCATATCTACAGCGCGATAAACGGGACAAGAGAACACAATAACGACAAACACAGCGCTGTGTTTGTCGTTATTGTGTTCTCTTGTCCCGTTTATCGCGCTGTAGATATGGAACATCGTCACCAACTCGCCCAACAACTGACCTTGGTGCTTTTTTTTTTATTTTAGAGGCATCTGAATGAGTGCGGAGCGGCGCGCAGTTCGCCTAGAGTGCAAACAGGTTCGGGAAGTTTGTTTGTTTATTTCATGTATTTAGCACGATCATCTTAAATAATTTAACAGCACTATTCTCAAAATTGCGTGGCACCTGAAGGAATGTATACACGTTATATTGGTTTTTATTTTGCGTTTCGTTAACTCGGTGGCGCCACTAGCCTTAAAGGGACACTAAAGAGAAAACTGAAGTGGGCTTGCATCGATAGAATGCCAATTCCTGATTACAAAAAATCCACTCTTACTGAAAACAGAGCTGTTATAAGGTAGTAAAGAGGAAGAACAGAAATACAGGTATCGCCGCCACAGCCGAAACGCGCGACTACAAATCACGTGACGCGCTAGGGATCACGGAGGCTGACAAATGCGAATTACGTTGCCCGTTTGAATGTGGTCGTAGGTTTTGTCTCGAATATAATAACCCGCTTTTATCATACGTAAACGACGGCGACAAGACAACGCAAACTTTGAGGGGCAAATACAAAAATATACTTGGAGGCGCCACAGGCGCCCACTTCAGTTTTGGTTATGTTGCGGCACAGGCATTTCGTGCGCACTCGGATAGTTTGTTTGGACCTGCAGCGCCTGAATTACGAGCTTGGAGCAGCTGATGCGCCTTTATGGTTCCCATTTGAGCATTCGGAGGCACGAGCGAGCGAAATCCGCTGCCGCCGACACGCTCCTTCGTTCACACTTCTGCGCCAACATATCGCCGCCGTCGCCGCTTCGACTGCGACCTGACCGCTCGACTGCAGCTACGTACGCCACGAAAAGGATACATATGTTAAGTACCGAAGGAAAAACGCATTATCATTCAAATGTTCACTAAATCATGGCACATCTGCCCAACATACTGCGTCAACGATACCTTCAACGTGCTATTTGCAGGCGTCGTAAACAAAAGGGGCATACTTGCCACTCATACCATGGAGAGCGTCGATATATTGCGCTCGTCGCCCGGCGAAAAAAAGGGCCTTGGGTAAAAAGTAAAAACTAAAAATAACGAAGCACCAGAAATACATTCCAAAAGGTAAAAAAAATCAATTTGCAGAAAAAAAAAACCACCGCGAGTTGCGGTAAGATTCGAACTCGCTACTGCTTGCTCCATAACGCTCGGCGCTAACCGCTCGGCTACGCCGCGCTTCTTTTTTTTTTCAGTAACAAAAAACCTTTATTTACATATATATTGGATTGAAAGCATTGATTACTTCTCGTGTCAACGTCGGCCATAGGAAACGTTAGGGGAGATTAAGCACAATAGAGAATAGAATTATGTCGAGAGGTCTGGTAAGAAAGGGTCAGAAAATGTGTAACATATAAGCCTAAAATGAGCCACTGAAGGACAATGGGGAAGACCAGAAAAGTAGAGAAAAAAAAAACACTTGGGCAATGCTGCGTGGAGCATCAGCGGCACCCAAACCGTTCGTACTGGCATGTCTTGAAGACCATCACAGCGCGGCAGCCTCGCTGTAGTTCCTCCTACAGGTTTTCGTCGGTGCCAGATGACTCCAGTGCACTCACTGTCCACTCTGTTTTGTCCAATAGGTGCCGCCACGCTGGTTTCGGCCAACGCACACACTCCACCACATCCACGCGCGCATACCAGAGGGCATGCAACGCAAGCGCTATCACAACATCTCGAAGCTCTGGACGATCACAAGACGCGTCGAGACACAAGAGCCCTGGCCATGTGACTTCCAAATCAGTGTCGAAAAATCCCCGTACTTCGTCCCAGAAGATGTGCGCCGTGTTGCATTCCATAAAGACATGTTGAGCGGTCTTCCGTCGGCCACACAGGAGGCAGTTTGCGCCCTATGGTAGGAAGAAACCCCGCTCTTCCTGACGAGCTTTCACGGGCAAAACTCCTGTGTGGAAACGGAAGAAGAAATCCTTGGAGCATGTTGGAACGGGCAGCTTACTGACTCGCTTGAGGACATCAGTCTTGCCCACCCCTATGGGTGGTTGTCGATATACTGGAGGTTGCAGAAATTGTGCCAGCAAGTCCCAGTAAAGCTTTCTCGGCTTTACTGCGAGCAGGTACTCCCACAGAAAAAGCCCTTGCAGCAGCGCCAGGGACGGCGCTACCTCCTTGTAGAAGGCTGTGGCTCTCATGCCGTGACCTATTGGCTTAGTTGTGGCCAACCAAGGGACCAAGTGCACCGAGCCTAGATACTGAGTGGCCGCGCGAAGAAAAATATCCTTTTGGCTTCGAAAGAAAATGAACCTTTGGACTACAAGTTTGTTTTATGTTCACTAAGCCCAGTCCGCCTCGCTCCATGCTCCAGAAGAGATTGCTTCGGCGCATGGGCTCTGCCGTAGAGCGCCAAACGAAGACTGCCCATGATCTGTGTAGCCTGCCCACGGAGCCCCTGTCGATTGTGGTCACTCTGGCTGAGTACAGTACCACCGGGTAAACCACTGCGTTGCGTACATAGGCTCTCGTGAACATGGCTATGTGTCTCGGCCGCCATAGGTCTATAGCTTCCTTTCAGCGGCAACTAGTTTGGGTTGCCATCTGTTCATGATCGCTTTGCTAATATCTAGATTAACGCCTAGATATTCGTCATTTTTTCGGTCCATTCTACTCCAAAGAGTTGGCGGGGCTTCCCTCTCCAGTCTCCCAACCAGGCGCCTTGCGATTTTTTAAAATTTAGTTCGGCTCCAGAAAACTGACAGAACGAGTTTGCCAATCGAATCACTTCCCCCACTTGTTGTTGGGATGTGCAAATGAAGGCGGCACATTGGCGGCAGCAGTGGTCACGACGACATACTTCTGATACATTTTCTGTACTGTCACAGGTTTCCGCTGATACACGCGATAACTTGAACAGCAAACGAAAACAAAGAAAAAGAGCCTGTCCTCGTGCCACGCCCAAACTTCTCGTCATCGGAACCAGGGATCGGTGATCCGTTTGGCGGCGGTACCATCGACTGACCGAGGATAAAAAGCGGCCACCGTGGCATCTAGGATCACATTGGCGGCAGCAGTGGTCACGACGACATACTTCTGATACATTTTCTGTATTGTCGCAGGTTGGTGCTCCCCCTTTTTTATGCGTAACTTTAGTCAATTGTTTGGCCGCTGCTCCTGCCAAGCGTGTTTCAATGCCTGATGATGTTGAATGTCCGGAATGCCAGTCAGTGGTGGAATATCGAAATGGCGTTTCCTGTAGCATATGCCTCACTGCGTTCAACGTAGGAAAGTGTGCAGGCGTTTCTGAGCAACACTAAAGTAAAAAAAAAACTATCGAAAAACTTGGAGATGTCCTAAATGCAGAGGGCCGACAGCCAATACGCAACCGTTTGAGAGCGCAGATGCAGAACTAAACCTACAGAGCATGTGGAATATGCTGCTAGCCATGAACAAAAAACTAAGTGTTAATGCCACTGAAACAAACTGTCGATGATGTGGAAAAAGTTGTGCAATTCATGTCTGATCAGTTGACTGGTTTGTTTCAACGAGTAGAAAAAAGAGCAAGAAATAACAGAAATCAAGAAAAGAATTAGAAGGCTAGAGGGAAGTGAATGCACTGAATCACTCCTAACTCAGCTTAATGACTTGGAATGGCGGAATAGCCGCGCCAACCTGCAGTTTCATGGGATTCCCCAAACTGAAAAAGAGGACCTTCTAGAGGACCTGTACAAAGAGGACCGCCACTCTCCTGTGACGATGTGGATGCCATACATCGTATGCCTTCAAAACCAGATACGATTCCTGCTGTTATCTGCCGATTCGCAAAGCACAAAACCCGGGATTTGTGGTGGGCAAACAGGAAAAAAAACAGAAGATGGTACAGTGCACGTGCTTGAAAACCTGACGAAAAGGAACCGCGAACGGCTGAAACAAGCAAAGGAACGGGCAAAGCAACATGACTTCAAGTATGTCTGGCACCGAAATGGAAAAATACTGGTGAGGATATCTGACGGCTTGTCAGCGATAGTCATCTCAAAGGAAAGTAAACTTGATGAACTACTTAGGGGCCAGGGCCAGGGGGAGGAATGCACTTTGCTCACCCTAAATGAACCCGCCTCCTTCCCTTTTCAGCCAAACAAAGCCTCAGTTCTTTATGCCACCTATTCTAAACCTTGCGTGTACTCAGAAAAAGAAAAGCATGTCCTTCTTTCTCGTTAATGCACAATCATTGCGTAACAAAGGTGAAGAGTTTGAGTCATTCCTTTCTGCACTTAATTTTCGTCTCAACATAGTGATGGTGACTGAAACATGGTATCAAAGCAGTGACGAAGCCTTAGAATTGCCAAACTATAGCACGTATGTGCAAAATCGCGTTGATAGACGAGGTGGGGGTGTTATGATAGCGATAGACAGAAATATCAAATGCAGCGTTCTTACCGATTTCACTGCAACTAATGATGACTATGAAATATTTTCTTTGCAAAGTGGTAAAAACATCTTTTCTGTATTGTACCGCCCTCCAAAAAGCAACTTCTTGAATTTTGGCTGCTTCCTTGACGAATGCCTCCAATGGATCACAGAGAACAATCTTAACGCTTTCTTGGGGGGCGATGTAAACATGAATTTTCTTTCACATTCAGCTAATAAAGTAGAGGTAGAGTCAATACTGCAGTGCAACGGCTTTAATAACGCCATAAATGTCCCTACGCGATTACAAGCAGCGACAGCAATCTATGTGTTTTTTACTAACTCCTCAGCTGATGGTCTGACTTCTGGAGTATTAAATGCCCATATAAGTGACCATCTTCCAATATACATGCTTATTGAGAGTGTCTCCTGTCCTAAAAATCGTATGTTCCCATATACTACCTTTCGACGAATTAATCATGACACAATGGATCGTTTTAGGGCAGTATTATTAAATGTTAACTGGAATATTGTGCGAAACAAAGAGGACCCAGAAGAGGCTTACAATATTTTTATTGCCATACCCAGTCGAAAAAAACTACAGAACTGTGTCAAAAATACGACAAAATATCCTGTAGTTCTTTCGTAACCATCAAACTTTTCTGTAGTTCTGTAGTACTTTTCTGTGGTTCTGTAGTTTTTCTGTAGTATATTTCTGTTGTCTGTAGTTCTGTAGTACTTTTCTGTTGTAACTACAGAAATTTCTGATGTTACTACAGAATGTTCTGTTGTCACAACAGGTTTCCCGTCAAAAACCGCACAGAAATTCTGTCGTAACATCAGAAAAGTTTCTGTAGTTTTTTCCGACTGGGTATTTAAATATATTTACGAACAATGTTTTCCTCTTGCAACATCCAAAAAAGCCCCGCAGAGCTCGCAAACCATGGATAACCGCTAAATGCCTCAAAATGATAAAAACAAAAACAGACCTGTACAATCGCTTTATCCTAACCAGGTCATCGGATGTTCTTGTACAATTCAAAGCATACCGGAACAAAGTTGCGTCTTTTTTTCGTGAGGCGAAAAAAGAATACATGGCAAAACTATTCAACCAAGATTTATTAAAAAGGAGCGATCTCGTGCGGCAAAACATAAATCGAGTTTTAAATCGAGTTACAACTGCTACTAGTGCACTTGAAATGTTGGTGAACAATGAAAGAGTGAGTTGGAAAAAGCTACCCGATGAGTTCAATAATTACTTTGTGTCTCAGGCAGTTTCCGGGAATAAAAGTTCCAGTAACGTGAAGTGCATTGACTCGCGGGTTGTTTCCAGTGCATTCTTGTCTCCAACCAGTGCTAACGAAATCGAAAATTGCATCCTGGCTTTACAAAACAGCAAGTCTCCTGATATCGACGACCTCAAAACTTGCCCAGTCAAACATGTAGCTGATGTAATCAGTCCAGTGTTGGAATATATTTTTAACTGCTGTATTGAACATGCAGTATTCCCTAAGAGAATGCAGTTTGCCAGAGTCACAGTCATTCACAAAGGTGGAGACCGGAATAATCTGTCAAATTATCGTCCCATATCTATTTTACCTGTTTTCTCAAAGTGTTTTGAAAAGATCTTGTTCACACAAATATTACGTTTTTGTGACAAATACACCATAATAACGCCGGGTCATCATGGTTTCAGAAAGAATTTTTCAACAGAAACTGCATTGCTAACACAAAAAGAGCTAATTTTAGAGTCTTTTGAGCAGAAACGTATAACTCTTGGCATATTCGTTGATTTTTCAAAAGCATTCGATCGCATAAATCACATAATAATGTTGGCTAAACTCGAACAATACGGTTTCCGCGGACAGTTTCTTCATATATTACAGTCCTATTTAAGTTCTCGATCACGACAAGTAAAAATAAACAATGACTTATCAGATTTCAAGCACGTGGTTTCTGGTGTTCCGCAAGGTAGTATCTTGGGACCGTTGCTGTTTCTTCTTTACATCAATGACGTTGTCCGTATCAGTAATCTACCAACTTTTGTGATTTATGCTGACGACACCCGTTTATTTTTCAAGCTGCCCAATTGGTAGATCTTGAAAAACAAGCCTCAAAATGCCTACAGTCGCTTCTAGAATGGTCTCAAAATAATCTTTTAAACATAAACACTGAAAAAACCAAAGCTGTGCTATTCAGGCCTCGAAACAAGTTGACAAATATGCCACCACTCTGTTTAAAGATCGGTGCGTCATGCATCCTAACGGTCTCGGCGGTAAAAAGCTTGGGCGTTATTTTCAACGAGAATTTGAGTTGGAATGATCATGTTGATATGGTGGTGAACAAGCTGTCAAAAGTTGTCGGTATCTTGTGTCGATTGAAATATTTTATGCCAAAGCGTATTAAGGAAATATTGTATAATGCTTTGTTTTCTTCTGTTGTTAAGTATTGGTTTTTGGTGTGGGGTACCACGACGTTTGCTAATATTAACCGCTTATACCTCCTTCAAAAGAAAGCCGTTCGAAATGTTATGAATGCTCCCCGACTTGGACACACTGAACCAATTTTCAATGAACCTCGAATTATCCGCTTGCCACAATTATACGAAACTTTACTCTTGCGGTGGTATGAAATCGGTGTTCACAATAACAACTGCCTGGTAATAAAACTGTCAGGATTGCAACGCAAAATTCAATATACACCACACGAACGACATTTAATGGCCAAATGGCTTGTACTAAAGATCCGAACAAATTATGGTTACCAAATGCTGAGCTACACCCTCCCTCATCAATTAAAAAACAGCCTGAACGAATGTATACATAATGAAAAATCGATTGTTTTATGTTTGTTCTTGTTTCTAAAAGTGATATTATGCTATATACCACTGCAATGACTCTGTAGGGTGCGTCGGCCTCGTCAAGCCTTTCTACTGGCTTTTTGCCGGCGCACCCAACATCCTCAAGATGTTAAATAAACATTATTCTTATTCTCATTCTATGGCTGCAACGTTCGCGTATGCGAGGACGCGCAGTTCTTGGCCGCCGAGATCTAGACCCTTGATGGTTTTAGACGCAAGTACCATGCGACATAGAGGTTCCAGATACAAGGCGAAGAGAACAGGCGACATCGGACACCCTTGTCGTACCGATCTATTCACCTGTATCGGCGCGCCTGGTATACCGTTGCAGGCACCGTGGAAATATTTCTGGTTTTTATATCATGGCCCCATTTACAATAAAGTGTTTCTGCTGCCGGTCTGAAAATTACAACTTCTTGACCATCGGCGCATGTTGTCTGCTCTCACGTCTTACAATTAATGTTCTGAATGCCTATGCGCACTATATGGCACTACCACAGGGTGATGAAGTTCTATTGCTGTTGTCTAGGATGGCTGCTGTTCCGACTTCTGTGTAATTCATTTTTGTTTTGTTTGTGTGTGCATTCAGAGACAATTTTTGATTGACTATTGATTTTCATCGTGTTCTATATTGCTCATTTTTCGTTTTGTATTTTCCACTGCTGTTACAGCCCCTTATAGTGGCTGACAGTATTAATAAATGAAATGAAATGGATCCATTTTAACACGTGGAATTTCACAGCGCTGGCAAATGTAGTGGCGCTGGCAGTTCGGTCATGTTCTGCTACCGTGGACGTAATTTTCGCTGAACACGGAGCTGTAGCACAAACCTTGAAAAAAAAATGCGACGAAGCTTCAAAACTGACAAGCGCAGCAGCCAGGACACTATTTTGCTGGTAACTAAATCTTATTTGTATGTAAACATGTCGGGAAGCGTTGCGATGACCGAGGGCTTCGTTTGTTTATACACAGTGCAATACGGAGCGCAAAAGCTTGAGAAACATGTAAAGCATTGTGCATTACAAGCGCTCTATGTTTTTTTTCTTCCTTTATGGGCCCATCGCTCGGTAAATTACTCTCTTCATTGTTTTATTTATTTCGGCTGTGGCCGTCATTTCGAGTACGCTGTTGCCATGTTGGCCCTTGAAGGATGCGACGCCGCGGGCCGCGCCGGCTCGCTAGCTATCACGGAGTCTCCGCTTACGTCATAGTGTGCGTCACTCAACTCCGACTACGTAGTCGGAGGGCACAGTTTGAATTCGACCGGCGGGAACAAGAAAAAACCTCAACTTCGTATTGCAATATATCAGCAATTATTCAATTTTTTGCTGCCGGATATGCGGCGACAGTGTCACCAAATGTAGTTTATTAGATTTTCATACCATCTTTGGATGTCTTTAGTGTCCCTTTAAGCTACTACTTATACATAATATTCGTTGCTAAGGCATTGCAAGCGGTTTTTGATGGTGGAAATGAATGTAACTCTATTTATTGGCTGTAGACGGGTCGCTAATATATATTTTCTGAGCTCAGAAGCAGTAACACCCAATGATAAACGGTATTTCGCCTCCACAAAGCGCACCACGTTTAGGGCCGTCGATATGGTAAAATAAAACTCAATTTTGCAATATGTTTTGCTTGCGGCCCGCTAACGTAATTTCGTCTATTATGGTAACGCCATATAAAACACACTTTTATCTCACGTATACTATTTAGCTAGCAAGTTTACGCAATATAGTTATGAGAATGGTCACTCAAGAGGGGGAACAGCACCAGTTTAAACAAGCATACACACATGTTTGCATGGCCTGGGAGTAGGGCGTTAACTCCTAATCCAAGGGCTAGATTTCGATCTCAACTTCGCATCTGAAAGCAGTAAAACGAGTTTCCACCTCCAGCCATCTCGGCAATGCTATAGTCATATATTCCGCCGGCGAATCAGTGTACCATTTGGTTTTCACTCATAGCGCCAACGGCGACATCATCATCAGCCTGACTATACCCACTGCAGGGCGAAGGCCTCTGCCATATTTCTCTAATTAGCCCGGTTCTGTGCTAGCTGTATTCACTTGATCCTTGCTAACGTCTTAACCTCATCCGTCCACCTAAATTTCTGCCACCCCCTGCTATGCTTTCCTTCCCTTGGAATCCAGTTTGTTACCCTAAGCGACCATCGGTTATCCTCTCTTCGCACTACATGTCCTGCCCATGCGCATTTCTTCATTTCCACTAGAATCTCAGTAACTCGAGTTATTTCTTAAACCCACTCTGAACGTTTCCTATCTGTAATTGTTACCCCTAACATTTTTCGTTCCATAGCCCTCTGCGGTTTTCTTAACCTAAGTAGAACCCTCTTGGTTAGCCTCCACGTTTCAGCCCTATCTTACTTTCGCCATCTTACTTTCGCCATCTACTTTCGCCATCTTACTTTCGACGTATTACTTACATCTTACTTTCTGCAAAACGGAACACTTAAAGCTGGTGCGTTAAAAGAGGCAGATATTAAGAAATTGCTGATTTTGCGAGTATTGATGGCTCACACAAGAACAATTGAGCCTTTCTCATTGTAACCTAACTGCACAGCTGAAGAGTCCGAAAATATCTTATTGTAAATAAAAGGAAAGCAACAAAACGTTCGATACACAATTCGCATATATAAAGAAGATCGCATGATGGGTAAGTGTAAAAAAATGAACATGGGCAGGACATGTAGTGCGAAGAAAGGATAACCGGTGGTCGGTTAGGGTAACAAACTGGGTTCCAAGGGAAGGAAAGCGTAGAAGGGGGCGGCAGAAAGTTAGGTGGGCGGATGAGGTCAAGAAGTTCGCAGGGGTCAAGTGGATGCAGCTAGCAAAGAACCGGGTTAAGTGGAGAAATATGGGAGAGGCTTGCGCCCTGCAGTGGGTATAGTCAGACTGATGATAATGATGATGCATGATTCTCACTGGTGGTAAATCCATGGTGGTAAATCCTTCCACCTGAGTGCTTTACACAGATTTATGCTCAAAACAATATATTACGCAGGCGAACGTTTACCTCCCTTTGCCGATCATTGTCATATTTTGAATCGCCAGTGCTAGTCTGAATTCATGGTTAACTGTAATCTAATAACAGGCGCTAAACAAAGTCATAACCACATTACACGGTCGCTTTGTATCATCATCATCGTCATCATCTTCGGTCTGACTATACGCAGTGCAGGGCTGAGGCTTCTCCCATGTTCCTCCAATTAACACGGTCCTGTGATAGCTGCAGCGGCTTGACCCCTGCGAACTTCTTAACCTCATCCATCCGCCTAACTTTCTGCCGCACCTTGCTATGCTTGCCTTTCCTTGGTATCCAGTTTGTTACCCTAAGCGACCATCGGTTGTCCTCTCTTCGGAAGACTTCCTTTTGTATAGGCATTGCAATTGTTACACGCATCTCATTTCAGAAATTGATAGTATTTATGACCGAGCAATTCGCCGCGAGATCGACCTAGAGGTGGCGCCACCGTCACTCCGGTAGTGTGGATCGGCGGCCGGCGGCGCTCGCAGAAACGCACGCTGCGTAGGTCTGCTTCTGAGTTTACGGCAGGTTTGTTAGCGATGAAAACGTGTCTTCTGCAATATTTCTGCAATATTGCAGAAAAAAAATCGATGGATGTCGTCGATGCAGCAGAAGAAGAGCGGATTTTAAGAAAACAAAGCACGCAACCACCAGACTTCTAGATTTACTTTGCACGTTTCTTGCGCTGTACCGCGCTCACGCGCTTAATGCTTGGGCCTGCCTAATGACAGCTTTGTTTTACTTGTCGACTTTTGAACAGTTTGCGCGTGTCTCATGCGAGTGAGACCGGCGAATTTAGTGTCAAGCCCACGCAGATACTTGCAGTACTTTAGATTAAGTCGAGAAAGCCTGGTTCATCTATCGTACTTGACTCGAGGATTAGGCAGGTTAAATGTAGCAGCGCACTGCATGGCGGGTTGCTTTAGACTGAGTGCACATGAACTCTGGCTCAGACAACCACGCACAAGTATTCCCCAAAAATGAGATCACGACGACACTATACAGAAAACCTCGCCGCACAGGAAAGCTGATTGTTCACGTGTACAGCGCTGAGTGGATTGAATTTGTCGAGGTGCTTTTTGCGGCCACTGTCGTAGAATGTGATAGTGTATTACTGCATGCGCCACTAACTGTAAATGATTTCCTAAAACCGAGGGAAGTATACGGAATTTTTGCTGTGTGTGATGTTAATATATAATGGTATATTAGTAGTGTAATTATTTTGTTTTGTAATGCCAATAAATTTCACCGTGTGAGAGAACTTTTACACACTTGACAGAATTTACAATAATCAGCGTTTAATTTTCAGTAACGTTAAAGTGCAAGCTACGAATTACTCGCTGCGAAGACATCGTTATAAACTGCGCATGGGCACTGTCATGTTCTGGGAAGCAGTTTTACAGGCTGAAAATTTCTTTAGCACTAATTATTTAGCTGCGACTAAATCTTATGCGAAGTAAAAATATATCCAAAACAGATGCCAGATATAAAACTATTCCGAAAGAAATGGAGGTCATTTTATCATGCGACTGTAAAGATGTATTTATTCCCGAACTAACACTGATATTTAAGCCCGCATGAAGCTGTTTTACTCCCCTTGTCAAAAACGACGAGTTTGCTCGGATGAGAGCACTTGGATGAAAAGGGATTATATTGATTATAATAGGCTACCAGTAAAGTACATTAATCTAGGTGTATTATGTAATATTTAACGTAACAATTAGGTGCAGGGAATATGTTTCCCAAACATTCGAGCATTTCTCTAAAGCAAAATTTGCTCACTAAAACTTTTACGGATGCACAGAAGCCTTCAACAACAACAAAAAAAAAGAAACGAAATGCATATTGGCCTGGGTTTAACGTATGAAAGCGGCATCGGCTATGACGGATGATTGCAGAGGCTGGTTTTGGTGTCGTTTTTTTTTTCATTATTAACACCACATTTACCACGTGGGATTGTTTATTGTGCAGTCAAATCCCACAGCAGAGGAGCGCCTTTCGAAACGGTTGTGATTGAATCCCCCGTTCTCGAAATCAGCAGTCGAGCGCCCTTACCATTGAGACACCGCGACAGAGGTTTAAAAGCAAAAAAAAAAAAAAAAAACGTTCTCACACAACTCTAGCGTGTATACAGAAGGCATAGCAGGCATAAAGTGGCCTGTTCAAACTGCATTCTGCTATATGAAGCAGTCTGCGGGGGCATATGTTTTAGTAGCTGCGGTATTCCAAACAGAAACGGGAATATGCGATTTCTGAGCGTTTGCATTAACTTTTATTGACAGCAGCGACCTGTTTTGCTTTGACACGGCGGTAACGACAGTACCATTTCGTTTGAGACATTGCATGTTAAAGGATCTCAAGCGCCGAAGACCACTACAAGACCGCGATGGATGATGCCCTTATCCAAGCATGACATGCTCAATACGGTCAGGTATATATATATTTTTAATGAAGCGTAGGGCTATAGATGTTCATGTTTATTTTGCAAGAGGCATATAGGTAAGCAAAATCTCACAGGAACGGCGAAACAAACAAAAACACTCCTGTACACGCCGCATGCGCGCGCTTAAATCACTGCGGGCTGGCCCGCGACGCGAAAACGCATCCACTGACTAGGTTTCGCCGCTGAGCCGCAAGGTGGTGACTCTGCTCGATCTCGAGGCCAATAGCCCTGAAATCCAGCGTAAATAGAATAGGAATTTTTACAGATACGTCTGTAGCAAAAAATCACTGTTAATCACAGTAAATGAAATTATCTGGGCTCGGAATGATAGAAAATATATGGAATAGCGCAGACAGCTTTATTGCTTATAATTAGACTTAACTGCGCTTTTCGGCGTAACGGTCCAAAAAGTGCAATGTTTCACTAGGAGAGAGAGCCTTCGTACTTACTTTTTTACGTCAGTTTTCAAAGGTTTGCTGCAAACACCTTTAGCGTAGGCCGTCCGTCTACAGCCAGTGAATAGGAAGGGGCGAGGAGTAGACTGAAGAGGAGGAAGGGTGACTAGGGCATGAGAAGGAAAAGCGACGGTGTGTGTGGGGGGGGGGGCGAGAGTCCGCTCAATCGCATTTGGCAGCTAGACGTGTTCGTACTATATTGGTTTCCTGAGCACTGAGTTTTCAGATGGAGCCCTGATGAAGTGCTGCTGCTCTTAGGCTCATTGCGGGAGGCCCAAGTAACATAATAAAAACTGTGACAAGTCAGCACGTGTGTTCGCCATTGGTAAGGATTAAAACCAGCGGAAAGACGCAAAGACAGAAGCACACAACCCAATGCCTGACTGAAAACTGAGTTTATTGCTAAGAAACTGAAATTCATATATACTCTTCAGCGAAGAAGTAACATATGCGTACGTGGCAAGAGAAATAAAAAAAATAAAAAAATAAAAAACATAAATTGACTAGTTTGTGCAGGAGAATTGGCAATAAGGCCAAGTCACAGTGGACGGTGAACCATGAGACGAAGTTTGCCCCCTGTGCAACTCAAGTTGTGTATTGCATTCTATTATCGTGCGGGAATATGTATACGTTGGGCAGACAGGTGGGTGCACGCTTAAATGGCCGACCTCGTAAGCATGAAAGACCCATACTTTCCGACGAACGAGCCAATTTGCCGAAACACTGCCGAAAGCATAAATTCAGGCCGATGCTTAAGGAAGCGGTAATCTTTTGGTGGGGTACAACAAAGAGTCAATGCGAAATCCCGGAAGCTTTTCACTTTAATAAAAATGATGAGACTTGTGTCAGCGAAACCTCCGTCACCTTGTAGGATAAATAATTTCAATTCCTAAGCCCTTTACAGCGCAAATAGATAGTGTGCTGTTAAGGTTCCCCGTGATTCTCATTTTTATTATTTTTTATTTCTCTTGCCACGTGCGCATGTGTTACTTCTTCGCTGAAGGGTATATATGGATCCCTAGGAAGAAGGCAGCAGAGCAGGTAACAACACAAAGCATAAGAAGCGTGCACACACACACACAAGGACAACGCTGAACTGACAACTACATTAACAAGTGAGTGAGTGAGTGAGTGAGTGAGTGAGTGAGTGAGTGAGTGAGTGAGTGAGTGAGTGAGTGAGTGAGTGAGTGAGTGAGTGAGTGAGTGAGTGAGTGAGTGAGTGAGTGAGTGAGTGAGTGAGTGAGTGAGTGAACTTTATTAGCTGCTCGGGGATCTTTTTCTTCGCCTCTTCAACCGAGGCTGAGCGCAAATCTCTCTTCACTACACTCTGTAGCCAACTTTTTCTTTGTCTTTAACATCCTGCCGGTTTGCGCAAAACTTCTAATGCCTTCTTCAATAAAATCACTGATGGCATACTGACGCATTGGTCTCCCAAGTCACAGATTGCATATGCTTCATTAATTTCTTTTGCTAGCTTGTCTTTCATCCTTTTCATAACCTTAACATTGTGAAGTCAGCCGGGCATTTTTGGGCTCTAAAACCAACGCAGTTTTTGCAGTGCACAGCAAGATTAGTGCCAGACGCGCGCGCGCGCGCGCGCGCGTGTGTGTGTGTGTGTGTGTGTGTGTGTGTGTGTGTGTGTGTGTGTGTGTGTGTGTGTGTGTGTGTGTGTGTGTGTGTGTGTGTGTGTGTGTGTGTGTGTGTGTGTGTGTGTGTGTGTGTGTGTGTGTGTGTGTGTGTGTGTGTGTGTGTGTGTGTGTGTGTGTGTGTGTGTGTGTGTGTGTGTGTGTGTGTGTGTGTGTGTGTGTGTGTGTGTGTGTGTGTGTGTGTGTGTGTGTGTGTGTGTGTGTGTGTGTGTGTGTGTGTGTGTGTGTGTGTGTGTGTGTGTGTGTGTGTGTGTGTGTGTGTGTGTGTGTGTGTGTGTGTGTGTGTGTGTGTGTGTGTGTGTGTGTGTGTGTGTGTGTGTGTGTGTGTGTGTGTGTGTGTGTGTGTGTGTGTGTGTGTGTGTGTGTGTGTGTGTGTGTGTGTGTGTGTGTGTGTGTGTGTGTGTGTGTGTGTGTGTGTGTGTGTGTGTGTGTGTGTGTGTGTGTGTGTGTGTGTGTGTGTGTGTGTGTGTGTGTGTGTGTGTGTGTGTGTGTGTGTGTGTGTGTGTGTGTGTGTGTGTGTGTGTGTGTGTGTGTGTGTGTGTGTGTGTGTGTGTGTGTGTGTGTGTGTGTGTGTGTGTGTGTGTGTGTGTGTGTGTGTGTGTGTGTGTGTGTGTGTGTGTGTGTGTGTGTGTGTGTGTGTGTGTGTGTGTGTGTGTGTGTGTGTGTGTGTGTGTGTGTGTGTGTGTGTGTGTGTGTGTGTGTGTGTGTGTGTGTGTGTGTGTGTGTGTGTGTGTGTGTGTGTGTGTGTGTGTGTGTGTGTGTGTGTGTGTGTGTGTGTGTGTGTGTGTGTGTGTGTGTGTGTGTGTGTGTGTGTGTGTGTGTGTGTGTGTGTGTGTGTGTGTGTGTGTGTGTGTGTGTGTGTGTGTGTGTGTGTGTGTGTGTGTGTGTGTGTGTGTGTGTGTGTGTGTGTGTGTGTGTGTGTGTGTGTGTGTGTGTGTGTGTGTGTGTGTGTGTGTGTGTGTGTGTGTGTGTGTGTGTGTGTGTGTGTGTGTGTGTGTGTGTGTGTGTGTGTGTGTGTGTGTGTGTGTGTGTGTGTGTGTGTGTGTGTGTGTGTGTGTGTGTGTGTGTGTGTGTGTGTGTGTGTGTGTGTGTGTGTGTGTGTGTGTGTGTGTGTGTGTGTGTGTGTGTGTGTGTGTGTGTGTGTGTGTGTGTGTGTGTGCGCGCGCGCGCGCGCGCGCGCGCGCGCGCGCGCGCGCGCGCGCGCTCTTCTTATGCGTTGTGTTGCTACCTGCCCTGCTGCCTTCTTCCAAGAGATGTGTGACCAACTGGATCAGCGTTCGTCTCTATTACGGTTATATGAATATCAGTTTCTTAGCAATAAACTTAGATGTCAGTCCAGCCTTATGTTGTGCGGTACTCTGTTTGTCTTTCCGCTGGTTTTAATCATTACCAATATGTACTAACCGGCCAAACTGTCCTCGCTACTGAACTTTCGCCGTTGTCGTTTTGCTAGATCTGCGTTTACTTTCCGACTTGGAATTCCATCCTACTACCATTGTCTGATGGAGCGGGAAGCCACAAAAAAAAAAAAAAAGCACGGTGATGAGGCAACTTGTCTTAGCCGTCACGCAAAATCGAGAAGAAGTGCGTGTCATTTAGAAAAGGATACTGTAGGAAAGCTTCTTGCAGGTCAAACGAGTAAAGCGCGACGACAGATTTAAATACGAGTTTTTTTTTTGTTAATTAGAAAGATCTGCCAAGCTAATCGATTTATGTGTTAAAGATTCTACTGCAAGATTAGGACCACGACCGGAGAAAAACTGAACCCATGGTGTCACAATTGCTTTTTTATGTCACCTGTCGTTATCAGATTCGAGTTGGTCTGCCTTTGTTTTAGGTTTTAACGTCCCAAAGCGGCTCACATTATGAGAGACGCCGCAGTGAAGAACTCTGGAAATTTTGACCACTTTGGGTTTTTGTAACGTGCACTTACATCGCACAGCACGCTGGTTCCTGGCTTTTTTGCCCCCATCAAAAAGCGGTCGTAACGGCAGGCGTTCCCTCCAGCATATTTGGCACAAACGTCGAGCGTAGAGCACCCTAACTGCAACAACACCACGGCGGAGGTCGTACTTGAGCAATAGAAGCCTTCTCAATATTTCTGAATAGCAAAAAAAAAAAAAGTTTATGTTATCGTTTTCAGTCTATAAATCAATGATAGTGCGGAAATATCTTCCTCTAGATGTACTTGTCGGTGATATCGCATCGCTATATCACTAACCAGCAGCCTAAAAGCCCACAAATGTAGACAGCTGGAATAAGGTCTAGAGTACTTTCGCATGACGTGCAAAATTACGTTGAACAGGTTTACGCCGAGACGTTCGTATATAGAAAGAAAAACGGCGTTGATTTTTCCGAGTCAATACTTGTGCATGGTAGCAGGTATTCAAGCTGCGAAAAATTGCCGATGGAGCATTCAAACTTCTTAAATACCTCAGATTACATCTGGAATCAAATGCGAGTTTGGGTTCATGACACAAACAATTACGAATTCGTGATGTTTCTCTACAGGTCCACAAATAAAGCTCTGTCCATCTGTAAATTCCGCTGAGACTGCAGTCCATGTAAATTTCTGTAGAAACTGTCCATTTGCTCAGATTTTTTATCCCTTAAGCATGGCATATTATGACATTAAAGAATTCAAATCACTTCTTCGTGGCTCCGCAGCTTCATCATAATCCATTATTCATGTGAACTTACACAGCCTGCTCTGTCATTAAGATGATTTACTAAATTTAATAACGCTTGCTAATCATGCATTTTCTCTTATATGTTTTATATAACAAACAATGCTAATCGCGTGCTCGGCTTTTTTTGGCGAACCCTGCGCGCAACTCCCCTTCAGTTAAGTTACTAGCTTATCTAACATTTATTCGTCCCAAACTAGAGTATGCATGCGCTGTCTGGGATCCTTACCAAAATAACCTTTCCAGCATACTAGAAGCAACACAAAATCGCGCGGCAAGATTCATATACTCGGCTTATTCCTATCATGTAAGTGTCACTGAACTAAAACAAAATGCTCACCTTACTAACTTAGCACACAGACGCAAAATTGCTAGACTTTGCCTTTTTCACAAGTTTTACCATCCCCCCCTGGTCAAGTCTGTCATCAGCCCCGCCTACCATACATCTAGCCGCACGCACCATGGAAAGACCGTTTACCCTCACCTGTCCAGACATCTGCGCATTTGTCATCTTTTTTTGTTCGCACCCCACGGGACTGGAATGACTTGGGAAACACCGTCGTACTTCATTCCGACCCATCAACCTTCAGATCATCCATCGAATGATTCATGTACTCGTCAACCACTCCCTCAAGTAATACCCCTTAAATGGGGTCTTTGAGGTATCAATAAATAAATAAATAAATAAATAAATATGTACCTGTCTTTCGGCCGTTACTGATAGACGTTTTCGTTTTCCAAGTTATGACGTAAAATACGCATATGGCCGCGAAAGCCGATTTGATGAGTCTGGTATTTTTATTTTCAGTTTTGTAACATATAATCGCCGGCATGACATTGTATTTTTTCAATGAGAGTTGCGAATATTTTGGGGTAAAAGTTCACAAACTATTGCGGTTTAACAGTGACACTATAATCGGATATCGGTCTCTTTCCTCGTCCTATTCTCATTTCTGCTCCGAGCTTGGCCGAATAATGAACATGCTGAACCGCGAAAACAAAAACATTATCATTCTGGAAGATATCAACATAAACATTATTCACAACAATGACGGCTACAGCATGATTTATGATAACTGTTTTGCTTGGTCATGGACGACAGTAACATAGCAGTTCACCTACGCGCAGTATTCCTAGTGGCCCTAACACACTTATCGGACACATTTTAAGTAACATAAGTTTCCTCATACTGCTGGAGTGGCTAATATTCATTTAAGGGCTGATATTCCTATTTTTCTCTTAATGGATAGCGTTAGGAACAATAAAAAGACATTTATTATGAAACACTCTCTTGATGATAGCCTATTTTCTCGGATAATGGCTATTAGAGACTGGAGCGACGTCCTGAATGAAAGTTCGTTTAATAAAGTGATTGCTAAGTTCGTCAGTAGATTAACTGAAAGCTTTAGCTCTTCAACATCGACTTTTTAGTCAGTACAATAATATTTATATACGTAGGCCCCCATGAATTATGGGAGGGTTATTGCGTTCGATTCGCAAAACGATAACATCGAAACAAATTTAAAAGGCACTCGTTTAACGTAGCACTTCCTAACCGCTTCCAAAAGTACTATCACACTGTGACAGCTGTGCTTAAAAGTGTCAACTAGTTATTACCAAAATAAAATAAATATCATGGAAGCAATGGACGTAAAAATTCGGAACTAAATAAAGGGTTCTTCTGGCTGCCCGCGAACCTACCATGAATGACAGTGATTGCACTGAGTCCTTCTCGAATGCTACAGATATCGCCAACTCTTCTAACCGAATTTTCAGCGCTGGCATAGCAATCGTTAACTCATATACCATAGTGTGCATCCGCATCCCTCATTCATTTTTTCTGTACTTCTGCTAATGAAGTACTTCAGGCCATTAGGCAATTAAAAATACAGGTCCCGGGCTAGGTTACATCGCTCCAGCTAAAATGAAACTGATTTGCACAGGACATTTCACCTGTCCTGGCTCACCTAATTAGCACTGTGTTTAAAAGTGGTATTTTTCCTAACCTCCGGAAATGTAAAAAAGTGGTGCCGGATTTCAAAACAAGCGACCACAGTATAATAACCAACTACCATCCCATTACTATACTACCTATTTTCAGTCAGCTAACAAATCATCTTCTTAAATGCGATCCCTTAACACCCTACCAATTTAAATTCAGGCCTAACTACTACACTGTGCTTGCATTAATACAATTCGCTGACCAAATTAACCATTCCTTTAGCGTGGTTTCTTTGTTGGCGCCTTTTTTATTGATCTAACTAAAGCGTTCGACACAATAACCCACAAAAGTCTTTTTCAAAATTTTGAACGTGTTGGCATTTGTGGTCCTGCATTTAGCCTAATATGTGACTATCTCACTGACAGACTTCAATTTGTTAATTTGGTGGCATAATTTCTGGCCCAATGCTAATTAACAGTGGTGTCGTATGGGGATCTATTTTGGGCCGTCTCCTATTCCTTATATATATTATTGACTTGCCAAAATGCGGAGACTACTCTAGGTCAGTAATTTACGCAGACGATACTACCATTTTTTTCCCACACATTTCTACATTACTAATATTAGGTCACTTTTCTACGTTTAAGCCACCAATCTTCCAATCGCTTTTTGCTAGCTTCCATCGCAGGTTCAATCACCCGACCACTAGTATCTCTAAACACAGGGCCTCAGGAAGAGTAACTGCGCCTGTGTCGACATCCGGATGGATACCATCACATTCGAGTATAAGATGTTGAATTGCTTCATTGGCTTTACCATATACTGCAGATGTGCCATCTTCTTGGTTAAATTTCCTTTTGTAGCTGCGTGTTCCAAGGCAGCCTGATCTAGCTTGAACGAGTAGGGCACTGCCTCTTGGTTTATCAAAGTTTTTTTCCTGATCTGCCTTTTCCACTTTCGTTGTAGTTCTGCATTGTTTCTTTTCCATACAAGGTATCCAATTTTTATCTTCTGTATTTTTCACCTGTTGCTTAACGCTCCTTATGGCTCCGTCCTTGTTACCAGCATTCTCACAGGTTAGTTTCCTAGTTATTTTTCTCCATTGTGAGTCAACGCTTTTTGGGTATAGGTATATTTAAATACTTTAGCTGCCAGCCTATTACTGTCCAATTTTTTTCAGGCGTTCCTGATATAATATTTTACTCTGAGCTTCCCTTGCTTCGAAACATGTCCAGCCCATATCTCCATGTACTGTCTCATTTGTGGTTTTGCTGTAGGCCCCCAATGCCAATCGTCCGATGGTTCTCCGATTTGTTTCTAATGTAGGCTGTACCTCTGCTTTTAGGCACACTAACGCATTTCCGAAATAAGCCCGGGCAACATAATTCCTTTCCAAATACCCCTCAACACCTGATACCTGTTGTATCCCTACAATGCCCTGTGCTTCATTACTTCATTATCCCGACATCTCTGACATAAATGATTGCTCATGCTTTTCAATGAATGTCAAGCCTTCATTTACCCATACCTCGAGATATTCATATTCTGCCACTCTGGGTATTTTATTTAGTGCCTTGTAATATAAGACCGTGATCAGTTGACAGGATCAAGACAATGTTGAAATCAGCGCAGCCTATAGCTTGCGCTGGCAGTGACTTCGGAGGAAGCACTTCCTGTCATCACCCGCTCGCTGTCTGTAGTGTACAGGAAGTCAAGCTGTCTGCAATACACAGCGCTAACTGATAACAAAGACCCGGGTATAAAAACGGCTTGGTCGCTTTCTCATGCATGTGGAAAGCGATAATCAGATGTGTTAAACAAACCTGAGGGTTGAATGCACATCTGAATTCTTGTCACTGCGCTCTCGGCATGTCATATACATATATGTGGGCCTTTGTTGAGCTGTTATCTGCGTGTATTGAAGGTAAGTACGCAGACTGCACTCCTTAGACGTGGCATTGATGGCAGGGAGGGCATCCCCTCATTTAAATTCCTTAACTCCATGTATCACGACGGTGAACCCCTCTCAGCGCTGGCTATGCTGCTCTGATTGTGCAGCGTGGAACCGTCTGCCGGGTTCAAGCTCATACATTTTATGACTGTACAGACATATGGGTAGTTGGAAATGTGCCAAAAATGATACACACAACTTTGAACAAAAAGGAAATCCCACAGAAGAAACAACATTTCTATCCAGAACACACAATATGCACCCACAGTCAGAAACACCGTACAGCAGACCTCTAATATCTTATATGGCAATGCGTACTGTTTTCACAAGGAAGAAACAAAATTACGCATACCACACGACGACGTGCCCACTATAGCAAGTCAGATTCTATCAAGCACCGTAATACAAAATTCCATTGCCACCTATGTGTCGTGTTTGCGCGTCGTCGATAAAAAAAGACGTACGCGCTAGTGTTAAACTGTTAACTTCGTTTATTCACTAGATAAGAGGGCGCCACCAGCGTCGGCCGAGGCGTAGGCCGAACTGTCGGGCGAAGAACGGCAGGAACGGAGGCCGGAGATGGGGATGGGGCTTGTTTCCCAGAACTAGAGGAGAGTGAGGGAGTCCGCCGTGGGGGGCGTCCCGCTGAGCGCAGGTAGGCGGCGAGTCCTCCTGGCGAAGCGCGAAGAGGGGTGCGGGCCTGTTCATTACCGCGCACTGCTCCAGTCACAACAGAACGGACGAGCACAGCACTTCGAACACAACACTATGGCAATGAGAGTGGCCTGCTTCGGGTAGTGTGAGAGATGTCGACTTACAGTGCGCAAATCTGAAGCATAGCAAGCAACGAGAAACAGCTTGAATAAACGTGAAGAAGGAGCTGTACTCCCATCCGCCTTAACACCCTAATTACCCAAACAGCGGCCGAGAGCCACACCTTCATTTAAATAAGGGCGTCATTCATTCATTCATCCAGCAACAAATCTAAGTTCTAGGTAAGCTATGAACCGAAAGATGTGTTTAAGAATTGAGTTTACTTTCGACAGCTACGTAAAGAAGCAATAATAAAACAGAGTAATTTCATATCCTGGAATGTTACAAGTGAGCTAATATGTGGTTAACTTACGAGTTTGGAGGAGATCGAAAAATCTGGTTTTGCAAATATGCATGATGCACACATAAATTTTATTTTTATTTTATTTAGTAATACTGCGGCGTCGTTTCACTCTAAGCAAGGGTGAGCAAAGACATAATTAAAAATGGTGCAACAAAATTACACGAGCTTCATGGAAGGGAAAACAGATGATGCAAAAACAAACAAGGTTTCACTTGCGAGAGGCTCTGAAGTTATCAATAAACATTTATACATTCGAGCTGTTCACTACACACATCGGCAGATCATTCCACTCTGCAATTGGTTTGAGAAAAAAATGCTTACCTTGACAAAACGGCCCCATGGCACTTCACAGGCATGTTACTGTCGAATAACTGCCTAAATATTTCACATTATCATAAAAACGAATAGCAATGCAGCCGCAGCCAGAACAACGAGATGAATGCAAACACAACGACTCTACTGAAGCAAGCTTTTTGTGCGGGTTACGAAATGGGATGGTTTTTCCTCGTGATTGTAGGTCGATTAATGGGCGTAAAAGTTTATTACATTCACAGTGTCAATTCTAAGCGCATTCTTTGTCGTAATAAAAGATGGATTAGTCAACAAAAGAACTATGCGATCTGGATATTGAAGCATGACGCAACCTGATACAGTACTGGGCAAAACCATACACAAATGAATCAAAAGCTGAGAGGATAAAACTGAGCCCTGTTATGCTCTCGTACACCACGAGGCCAATAAATAAGTAGGCTTTTAGAAGGCCATTAAACGGGCCCCTAAATCTCATAACTTCAAGTTTTTCCAATAGTAAATCCTGCCAAATGCTATTAAAGGTCTGGCAAACACTACAAAAACGAGCTGAAAAAGCTGGCTGTTATCAAATGCAGAGCAAAAGAGAACGAAAAAAATTAGGCATAGCGTAGATCTGCTATGCCTGGATATACGTAGCGAAAAGTGGTGACTACCTCGGGATCAGAAGTTAATCTCTCCAGTCTTCTGCGCCGTTCGTCAGCAGCTACGCTCTCTTTGGCTTCAATTACGCGCACGTCTAAGTTCACCGGCGTTCTATAATTCGTTTGCAGGAAACGAAAGGCGCAGCATCTGTCACTCGCGGAAGGCAAGAAGCGCCGCCCGGCGGTGTTGGAGCGCACTCGTTCCCACTTGGTACTCATAGCTCACGACAGATAGCTCACGACAGATATCAGCGCTCCGTCCTGTCTACCTTCGTTTTCTTGTGTTGCGTCTTGTTCCGCGCTGTGTTCCCAAATAAAGATAGCTGACGTCATATCCTTGACGTCACCGTAATTGAGTGACTTAACTATTTTAGCCTTTGGTACTTTCAAATTCCGCGCCAATAGCAGTATCTATCACTCGCGGAATCCCACTATCATCTTCGCGGTACACAAGCGGAATTATGTGCAGCGCTTCACGACCCGCGGCGTCGTGGCACTAATATGCAGGAAGCCAGAAACCATAGATCAGGCTTTTTGACACTTTTTGGAAGGAGTATATTTTTGGGATGTATTGCAAAGAACATTAATGAAAGATTTTCCGCTATACCCGCATGGCATTCGCTACTTATGCGTAGAAAGTGAGGATGGGGTACCATTTGATTAAACTACGCTCATGGGCCTCCACTGTATATGGGGCTCAAGAATGGCGGGTTAGCATTGCGATAAAGATGCACGACCTGCCAGAATTCATTTTCGGGTAAGCTTGGAGAGGTTTTTGGCAATCCAGAAAGTTGCCGCAGAACCTCCCGAGTGGCTCTCAAGTCTGGAGACTTTGTTGTGTACGCGTGAATTTTAGTGTGTCATCTGTAAATAGCGTTTGAGTGATTTCTGCTGATTTCGTTGTCGTGAAATATAATGTGTCAAGAACAGGCAATAAAGAAATACAAAACAAACCACAGTGCAATTCCAGAGTTTATAGTCTCTTCATACTCTGCTCGGGGATACACTGTGTCACGCTTCCTGCGAGAAGTGGTGTGGTCGTTCAGGTTTTTGCGCGTGCGGTACTCTGTAGAGTATTTAGCGACGGTACCACCTAAGCGGCTTTAGAAGGATCTTATTTCACAATTGTTCCCAGCTCCACTGTACAGAACCTTATACTGTGAAGGCCCAGGGAAAGACGTGCTCAAGCGAGTTAAAAACATGACTGTTGCACCGAGCGTAAAAACATTCTTTTTTAGATCAAAATGTAAACTGCGCGAAAAAACGGGACAATAGGCGAAGGAACACAAACAAGACAACACGGGCGCAGACAAGACAAGACAACACGACAACAAGACACAAAGAAGACAACACGGGTTTGTGTTCCTTCGTCTATTGTCCCGTTTTTTCGCGCAGTTTACATTTTGATCTGCAATGAACCAACTCGCCCGCAAAAATATTCTAATTTTTTTTTAAATTGCATACAGGAAACCTCCCAGTCAAAACATCGATGGAAGAAAAGGGCCTTTTTGTACCTTGGGGCTCAAACTGTCTACTATGTAGGAAACCTGAAACTGTTGAGCACGTGTTCGTGGATTGTTGGGATGCGGTGTTTTACTGGGATGTGTTACAAAGGACACTTAAAAAAGACCTGCCATTGATGCCACGTGGAATTTGGTACTTGACAACTGTTAATGATGATATTCAGTATGACCTCATCATGGTATTGGGCCTTCACAGTATTTGGAGGAGTAGGATGGCTTATAGACACTGTGATGTCGATGCACGATCTGTGTGTGATTGTTTTGTTGCACAAGTGTATAAACTAAAATAAATTTTGAAGCAGCAAGACGCTGCAGAGGAGGTCTTGAGTCTGATGGGCGAACTTGTAATGAAAGTCCATTAGACACGGTTGTCAGCCAAGGGGCATGACAACCACGATCGTTTACTGATGTATTTGTACCAATTCATGCAATAAAGAAAAAAAAAGCTGCGTGGCACAGCGGTAAAGCGCTCGGCTGGAAATCCGAGGAATGGAGGTTCGATTCCCGGATAGAAACTATTTTTTTTTTTTTTATGAGGAGGAGTCGCACACATCTTAAGCATTACTAGGCAACGCCGGCAGAGGTTGGTGAGGCGGCTGCGCATTTGGTCTTGGCTGTGACGTCACGGCCTACCTGAAACTCGGCTCTGACCCTCGTAGTGAAGCTATTCGCTTCAAACCCCTGGGCCTCTGCTATTGAAGTCACTCGGCGAGTTGGCGCATGCGCAGCTGTGGCTAAATTTATCACACGCACGCCAGACCCGATGTTACTAGCCTAGGGACGCTTCTCGCTTCAAAATGTTCTGACCGTAAGCTGACGCTTTTTCCTTTGCGTTTTCCAGCGCTCTCTAAGGGTCCCTGCGTCTTCAGTAGCATTTGGAAAGTAATTAAATAAGCCCGTCTGCTGATGTGGATCAGCTCACTAGAAGTTGGACAAATTCAATCAAATGATTGCTTAAAGAGTAGTGATCTCTGTTGACTGTACTTGTAGGTGGCGAATTTTTGAAACTATTATTCAAAATACGGTAAATACTCAGTTTCAATAGTGGAAACCAACAACACATTTTACATTTTTTCTTTTTAATCAACTGCCAGTAGATAGCCTGCGTTTTGTTTTCTATCAGGGCTGCAAAATCAGCGCAAAAAGCATGAGTCGTAGATCTCGATGTTGGAGCAATTCGAGTCAATTTGGGGTTTCATCCTTTTCTTGCAGCTTAGAATTCCGTTCACTTACTAAATTTTTTTCTGTTTGTATTATTAAGTTTTTCGCCTGCCCAAAAATTGTTAATTGTACATATTTTATCTGTATAAATTTTGTTTTCTTCAGTGTAGCATTGTCGACAACTCGCGGCCATTGTGTACTGGCCGTGCAATCTTGTGATTGCCGAGTCCCGCCCAGGTTTTACTCCTATGCGCGGGCCCACACAATCTGATTTACATTGCTATCTTACTACAGTTAGTCTTTGTAAGGAACCCAACTCGCGCAGAAATAGCCAGCATCACAGCCAACATTTGTCGTAAGAGGGCTATAAAAAGGTCCAAAATGAATATTTGAATAGTCGGGCATTGCCTTCTTTCTGGTAGATATATCTGTGCGCAGAACGGTTATTTCAATTACAGTGCTATATTTATGCTGCCTATTCTGATGCGGGCTGAGTGGAGAGGATATATTCTATCCCTTTATAAAAGCAAATATCGATTTTATTTATTCGGCGAATACTGTAAAGTACGTTATTGGTAATTGCTAATGTTATAGCGTTAAACTTTCAAATGTAAAGGCTGTAATCAATGGCTAATTTAGCCCGTATTCTGAACTCTCACAATTCTCGTTTCATGTCACCGGAATTCTGAATGCCGGCAGCTTAGGGCTAGAGTAGGTGCGGCCAGCAAAAGCAATCACAAGAAAGAGGGGGGGGGGGGGGGGGGGGGAGGCGTTGTTGCGATAACGATCACCAACCGACATACTCCCCGATTAGCCATTAGCTTCGCCAAGCAGCCAAAGCTCAGCTATTGTCGCAAAATAGGCAATGATCTGTCGCATGCTAAGGCACTTTCCAGCCATGGCTTTTTATTTAACAGGGACCAATGAGGACCAATGACATATAAAGGATTGGATCAGTAACAGACAATGGGTAATATAAGCGTACAAAATATGGCACCTAGTGCGCAAAGCTCTCAAAAGTACGACAAGCCTTTGGAATATTTTTTCAACTGGTTTATTCTAATCAATATAGCATAACAAAGGCAAAAAACCTGGAGGACAAAACAGAAAAAAGTGTACCATAATTCTTTAATCAATTTCATAGCCAGAAATAAATTTTATTGTCTATCGTCATAACCACCTTGTCAAGGTAATATCCAGATGAATACCAATCCCATTCTGAATTCAAAATGAAAAATTCTAATGGCAGAATGAAGAAGCAGTAAAGTGTCAGTGGCTATGCTTTAGGTATAAATACCACTCACGCTTAAAGTATTGAAGCGCCCATGACAATCGTTGCTATCCAGGAAGTTGAAAAGGGAGCTGAAGTATTCTGCAAATCGGGGTAGTAGAAAAAAGAAAGCGCTCCCGGTATGAGATGTAAATTTGTATTTTCTACGCACAAAAGAAAAAGTGCACAGCATAAGGGCTGTGTGTTATATAAAGGATTCTTGTACCAAAAAAGGAAGACGGTCATAAAGATTTCGGAGAATTTTTTATTTATTTTTTTATTTATTGATACTGCAATCCCAGTGTTGGGATTTTAGCAGGGTGGGAATACAAACTATGTAGTTTACAAAACAGGCAAAAAATAAACAATAATTACAGTGCAAGTTGAAGCTCTTCTGAACAATTAATAATAAAACCAAACATATACAACACAGCCGTGAAATAACAAAAGCAATAAAAAGAAACTAGGTTATATGTTGCGAGAACAACGTCAGTGATGGCTGCAGCACTTCATTGTTACTGAGGTTATTCCAATCGGAAATAGTTCGTGGAAGGAATGAGTATTTAAAGCAGTTATTTCGAACGCGAAAAGGAGTTAAAGTTAGCTGGTGTCGTTGTCGGGTTGCGTATCCGGACGAAAAAACAAGCAAATCGGTGAGTTCTGATCTGTAGCGTCCTTTAATTAATTGGTACAGAAATTTAAGTCGTGCACAACGATTTCGCTCAGTTATTGTCGGAAGGCCAGCTTGAATTAAGAGGTGAGTTACTGATGTACGCCGGTAATTATTATATATGTATCGTGCCGCCCTCTTTTGAACTTTCTCTAATTTATTCATGTTAGTTTGCGTGAATGGATCCCAAATGATTGAAGCATAATCTAAGGTAGGCAGAACAATAGATTTGTAAGCAAGCAGGCGTACAGATGGGGTAGACAACCGCAATGCCCGTCTCAAGAAAAAGAGTTTACGGAAAGCGTTACACGTTATGAGATCAACATGTTTATTCCAACTAAGATTGTTACTGACCCAGAGCCCTAGATATTTATATTCTGCCACTTCAGTTAGTGTCATGCCGTTAATACAATAATCGAAGGGTAAGACTTTCATTTTGTGAGTGATTCTCATTATCAAAGTTAATGGACATTTGCCATGCTTCACACCATGCGAAAACTGTTTGTAACGCACTATTAAGTAGTTGTTGATCAGACACATTTCTCATTTCTGTATAAATAACACAGTCATCAGCGTAAAGTCTAATTTTTACAGGAACGTTAACAACAATATCATTAATATATATTAAAAATAGCAGAGGACCAAGAACAGAGCCCTGAGGGACGCCAGAGTGAACTGTAAGTTTGTCAGAAGAATGATGGTTAAAGACAACGAATTGTTCTCTATTTGAAAGGTAGGCTGATATCCATTCTACTAATTGTTTGTTATGAAGTATTGTATCCAGCTTATAAATTACCTTTTCGTGAGTAACCTTATCAAAAGCTTTCGAGAAGTCCATAAATACGGCATCAATCTGCGTTCCATTGTTAATTGGCAAGACGAAATCATGTATAGTTTCTGCTAACTGTGTACAAGTTGAGTAACCCCTCCTGAATCCATGCTGATATTTAGTAAAAAAATTATTTGCTTCAAGAAAGTTTGATATGTGATTGTGAATTATGTGTTCAAGTAGTTTACAAGCAGTTGGTGTGAGTGAAATAGGGCGGTAGTTCTTGATTAATCGCTTGTCTCCACTTTTATGAAGCGGTTTCACTCTAGCAGTCCCCCAGTCTCTCGGCACCTGACCCTCATGTAAGGACCTTGTAAATATAACAAATAAGTACTTAGATGTCCATTGTGCATATCTTTTCAAAAAGGCGTTAGGTATGTTCTCTGGTCCAGGTGATTTCTTTATGTCAAGGTTAAGTAACATGTTTAAAATGCCATGCTCACTAACTACAACGTCATCCAGAGGCGGGAGGGAAGCTTCAAATTTCGGAAAAATGTTATTGTCATCATTAAACACGGACTTAAAATGTTTATTGAATTCATTAGATACTGTTTTTGCATCACTGATCAAAACACCATTGATTTCAAACTCATTATTAACCTTTGATGTTGGGGAGACCAAACGCCAGAATTTCCCGGGAGACTCCGAGATAAATTTGGGTAACGATTCTTCAAAGTAACGCTGTTTGTCAGCGATAGTGTTTTGTTTGAGCTGGGAGCTAAGCAAACTGATCTTTTGTTCTAATTCCGGAGAATTACTAGTTGCTTTTTTTTTTCATCCGTTTCAGTTTTCTTTTTAACTGCAGTGTCGCCCGAGAAATCCATGGGTTTTTTGTTATCTTTTTAACAATAACCGGCACGTGGCATTCAATGCATTCATGTATCATAGCTTTAAACCGGTCCCAAAGTTCGTGAACACTGTCAGTGCTGTTACAAAATGTATCAAAGTTGAAGGAAAGAACATCGACAATGGAAACATCATCAGCTCGAGAGAAGTTTCTAAAATGCATTTCTGAGCAATTTTATAAACAGTTAAGCCGGAAAGAGTAAGTAGAACGGCTTGGTGATCAGAGATACCGGGTATGACTACACATTTAGCTGTATCTAAAATTGTGTAGAAACAAAAAAAAGGTCTAGTGTGGATTTTGAACTCCCTTGTATTCGGGTCGGCTGCTCTACAGTTTGTGTCAAGTCATATGAGAACGCTATATCAAGCATGGCCTCACTTGATTCATCGCTATAGGTTTTGATTGCGAAATTAGGCCAGTCAATGTCCGGTAAGTTGAAATCGCCTGCAAAAATAATTCGATCATTTGGCTTAATAAATGTTCTCATATAATCTGCTAGATTATTTAAAACACTGACAGGTGATCCAGGGGGCCTATACAAAGATCCAACAATGTACCAGACATTGTTGTGGTAAGCCTTACAGAAAATGCATTCGATATTAGGCACTCCAGGCATGCTCATTATATTTAAATATTTTTTAAAGATTATGGCGACACCTCCTCCTTTGCTACCACGGTCTTTTCTAAGTACACTGTAGTCAGCTGGTGCGAATTCACTATCGTAAATGGTTTCGTTTAACCATGTCTCAGCTAAAATCGCGATATCTGGATCTTCGCAAAGTAAAATTCCTTCTAACTCACTAACTTTATTTAATATGCTTCTGCAGTTTACATTCAATATTTTTAGCGATTTGGGAACGGGCTTTTGCTGTCAGTTGCTTTTGCTGTTTAGCTTGAAACGGGCATGTTTCTCTTCATCCCAGCCATACATTATACTGTCAACGGACAATTTATTATACACCAATTTCACCTTGGCTCCATTTTTCTTTTCCTGGGCGGCACTCTTCCACAGGTGCTTCACCTCAGTAATCAGTTTACTTTCAAGTTCAGCTGCTGTTTCTTCGTCTTCCTCAACTAATCCGTATATAACTAAATTGTTTCTGCGACTCCTATTTAGAATAGCGGAAGGTACACGCAAATTCAAGAATACGACGCCTAGACCCATGGCGGTGACACCTTATGCTCTCCATTGACTTCTGGCTGACTTGGCTGCAGGACGGAGGGGGGTTAGGTTTAGCAGGACTGCAGATCACTCCACTGCTTTCTATCCAAAATAACGTTGGTATATTCTTAACCATGACGTTTTATATGCAGCGCAGGTCCTAAGTAGATGTCGCTGAATGGATGCGCCTGCAATAATATAGTAACAAGGAAGGTACTATGTTAGCTCTGGTCTGAGCCTATTCACGTATATTACGTGTCCAATAAACGGATTCCAGAGAAGGGAAGGGGAGCTTATTGGAAAAGTACGCATCCTTCCTTGCGAGACATGTCCTCCGTCTTTCCTCCCCTACCTTGTTTGCAGCATGCACCCGCGTTCTCACACGGGGGAAAAACAAGCAAAGCATCTCCGATGTTAGTTTACGTGAGATAGCTGCACACGCAGACTTGGAGCAACAAAAGGTACATCAGGTACGTCTCCCGACCTACTCTCGTATGGAACGTTGTGTGGCGACTCCTCTAAAATTATATTCCTGTCTGTGCATTTTTTTGTTAACCTGCGTCGTAGGTTATCTGGCTACCCAAATTTTAATCTGCGCACATAGTGTAAACTTGCTCGGCTCTGGAGCGCCAACAAATTCTGGTATTTTTTTTTTCAGTTCGACCGCCAGTTCAGCTAAGCCTCTAACGTTTACTATGTTATTTACTATTACTACTAGAGCGTAGATAAAACTGCACTACTAAAGAATGCGCTTGTTAAGAGTCGTGATTTTACGTGTGCGCTTTAACTACTGGCAATAGTATTTGAGTCCAGCTGATAGCGTTTAAAAATGTACTCATGCTATTTCTTGTCTAACCTGGAATGGTGAATTTCGCGCCTGTTACAAACGAAGGTATCTTTGCTGTGTGTTCTGTAGGGCACCTCGGCTTCATCTGTTTTATCCCTATACCCGGTTGCCTATACTAAGCATGTACGCTCCCGTAATGTTATGCACGATGCACTTCATGTTATGTGACAAACATTCAAGGCAGTAACACTAAACACGCCTGCACTGAGAGAAGTTATGTACCCACAAACATGACAAGTCTGTGCTTGTCGCTTCCGTAAAGAAAACCTTTTAGCAGCTCCGATTGTTTCAACGCGCTGATAGTGAATATTAGATGTGACATTAGCGTGCCCTGTTTTCATGTAAAAAAAAAAACGCCTCCTATATAGAAGTGAGAACAATGAAAAAAAATTCAGCCTTTAAAATATTTTCGCAAAATGAAGCGAAATGAGAATAAACACAATTTAAAGCAAGGGTGAGACATCCCAGTCTCACTCGAAAAGTTATTTGCTCATAGGCAATAGGAAAGCAATAAGTGCAGCTTTACACATACACAATCCCTCAAAATCCCAATTGTTCATTCCATTTTCCATTTGACTCGCTTACTACAGGGTCTTCTAACCATAGTAATTAGAAATTTTAATTAGTAATTAGGCTTCTTATATGCAGAAAGAGAATTTGCCAGTCATTTCGCCTTCGTTCGTGCTTATTGCTAGCGGCGGTGTCATGCGGGTAGCCCGGAGTGGCACAAGTAGGGAAAGCAGTCACAAATACTTTGGTGAAAACGCATAGCGGCCTGTCAGACACACACAATGCGCAAATGGCTACAAGACAAACGTATAGGCGCGAACACGTCCACCTTTAACGCTGCTTTTTTCCTTAGTGCGGCCAGCACTCGGCGGAGCGCCGCTCGCGAGCGCCTGGGAGACTGTAACGCACCGGCGCAGCGACTGATGTGCGGTGCGGTGACAGTATGTGGGGCTCGGACCGCGTGCTCTGCCTCTGCTAGAGTGCTGTGGCTCCACTGAGTCAATCGAAGCACGTCTACTTTGAGGTGAAGTTACCTTTGCTTTTGCTATCTGCTCGAAAACCACTAGTCGAGCATAGCTCATGATTGCACATCGCTCTGTGTGGTAGGAAAGGAGTGGTGGCTGCTGCCCCTCGCGTTAGAGCGAAAGAACATATTGTTACGTGGAAGATTTACAGTCCCAAAGCTGTCCGCACAACTAACGTTGATGAGGGCACCGATTTCACAACACTCAGCGTCGTCGTCTTCTCGGAGTCTGTTGCACTTCTTGATCCTCATCACGAACGGCGAATACAGCTAAGTAACGCTACCCCCCCCCCCCCCCCCCCCCCCCCCCGCGGGAAAAGCACAGTCCCGGTGCGATCTATGTTAGCGAAATAGAACGTTGATGATAGGGCTTTAGACGGGACACATGCACTATTTCGGAGGTTGGAGCTGTGGACGTGGACTTCGGAACCACAGATTCAACTTCGTAGGTGACGTCTGTCACGGGGCGCAAAACACGGTAAGGGCCAGTGTAACGGGGCAAAAGTTTTTCACACAAGCCCACTCGACGACACGGGAGCCACAGCAAAACGAGAGATCTAGGAGTGTAGTGGACATCACGGTGGCGGCTGTCGTACCGGACCTTTTGAGAGTCTTGGGATGCAGAGAGCCTGGCATGAGCTATCCGGCGGGCATCATGAGCGCGGGTGATGGCATCACTGGGGTAAGTACTGGTGGCGTATGCCGTGGGTAGAGAGGTGTCGAAAGGTAGTAACGGGTGTCGGCCAAATAATAAATAAAATGGGGAGTATCCAGCGGTAGAATGGACAGATTAATTGTAGGCGAATGTGACAAAGGGGAGATGAACGTCCCAATCTCGATGGTCGTCAGACACATACATGGCCAGCATGTCTGTGAGGGTACGGTTTAGACGTTCCGTGAGGCCGTTGGTCTGGGGGTGATATGCGGTGGTGAATTTGTGGCGGACGGAACACAAACGGAGAATTTCGTCAACCACTCGCGACAGGAAACAGCGGCCATGGTCAGTTAGTAGTTCGCGAGGAGCACCATGATGAAGAATTACGTTTTCTAGAAGGAAGTCAGCGACGTCTGTGGCGCAGCTGGTCGGGATGGCTCGGGTAATAGCGTACCGAGTAGCGTAATCGGTGGCGACGGCGATCCATTTGTTCCCCGAGGTGGAAACTGGAAATCATCCCACAGATATTGTCAGTCTTTCGTTGATTATGTGTCTTTTCTTAGCAAGAGTGACACTATGTCAAGTGAAAAACAGCATAACAGATAACCCCTCCGAATTTGTGCCCGGCCACACATGAACTATCTGAACACAGCCCTCTGTTTTCCGCCAAATTTTTTTCCAACCCATGCCACCTCAAGAATTCAGCTGGGCTAATTTGGAACAAAAATAATGACCAACTATAACTGCCCGCGTGCGAACGCCACGGTGAGCTCCAATATTTTACCTTGACAGATTTTGACCGGAATCAATATCCAGATATATCTGTACCCCTGTCACATGTAATATGCCAAGTACAGAGGTTTTTTTTGAAAGCAAAAAAAGACGACGACGGCGAAAGGGATGACGTAGACCAACGAAGGATTAGGAAAATGAAGAAGTAGTCAGTTACATTGCAAGCGCTGATTGGTAAACAGAAGACGATGCAGACGACGACAAGGCTGACGTGTATGAACGCGGATATTATAAAAAGGTGTTATATGGGGAGGAAAAGGCTGGAAGCCAGAGAAGCGGAGGCTTCGGAAGGTGAGGGACGCCTTGGATGGGAGTGAGCAACACCGGCTGCTGTACAGCTTCCTCATGTTCTACGGCACTGCGCTGTAGACTCCTTGCTGTTCTCAAACCGGTTCCGGGGATTGAGCGGCTACGCAGCCAGCTGTTACGTCCAGGGGCATCTCCAAAGCTCTCACCGCCGTGCACCTGCATCACCCAGGTGGTTCACTTCAACGCCGCCGCGAAGGCCAACTTTGCTTCAGCCCACAATTCAACGGTAGGTCATCCGTTGCGGCCAACGAGACCAGCTCACTGCAAGCCAAAGGCCACCTCGACGCAGACGCCATTGCCTGGACCCACGAAACGTGTCGTCGGCTTCGAACTGTAAGCTCGAACGCTGTCTCAGTGTGAAAGTGGAATGCTGTCTTAGTGTGAAACATCGGGACTATCATTAGTCCTTGTAGGTTGTGTTAGTTTTTTGTTAAATTTGTTTGCGAGTTAGCGTCTGTGTGTATGTGTATTAAATGTGCGTCCTTGTAGGTACGGATGGTGTCTAGTTCATGCTTTCAGACTGAGCGTTCTCGGGAGATCCGTGACAAAGAAACAAGACGTCATCATTATCGTCGTCTTCATCGTCTTCTGCTAAGGTTTTGAAGCAACTGAGCTGGAATGCCATCAATTCCGCTAGCTTTGTTCTTAGCAAGGCTGGCTAAGGCCCATTCAACTTCACTCTTCAGGATGCCCGGCTCGAGATGAGTGATCACAACCGTCTTATGTTGGATTTGCACATCCGAGCCCTTTCAGTACAGTTCTGTGTATTCTCGCCACCTCTTCTTTATCTTTGATGCTTCAGTGAGGTCCCTGCCTCGTTTGTCCTTTATCAACCCACCTTAGCACAGCAACTTCTTTTGATATCTTTGATTGTCTTATACAGAGCTCTTGTGTTCCTCAATTGGCTGTTGACCTCAACTGTTTGGCACTGTGTGTTCAGGAAGGCGCTTTTATCTCTCCTTGCTATTTTCTGAAAATCCGCATTAAGAACCTTGTATCTTTCTCGTTCGCCCATAACTTTGCCACCCTCCTTTCTTCAACTATTTGCAAAGCCTCTTCAGACAACCAGTTTGCTTTCTTGCATTTCTTTTCCTTTGGAACGACCTTAGTAGCAACTTCTTGTATTATATCGCGAACATCAGTCCACCTCTTCAGGCTCTCACTCTTCTAGATTTAATTCTTGAAATTGATTCCTCTCTTCCACAGCATATTCTTCCCCTAATTTCTCGAAGCAGGCTTGTAAGCTCGAATCTTCTGTTTGCTTATTTGCCATTTCGCCCGGTGTTACTTTCAGACAAATCTCAACGGGAGTAGAGAGCGGCCGCTGCGTCGTTCTGGCTGTCTATTGCGCTCGTGTCTCTACAGCCGACGAGAAACTGACTGCACCATCCCCTTGCTGGCCAGTAGTGCGCCTTTCCTCGTTTTGTTGCTTCCCAACATCGATCATCCTCCAGACGCTCCTTGCACCCGGAATGTTTCCAAAGATGAGATCGTAGATTGGTTGCTCTACGCATTTTGCCAATAGCTCTCCGGTATAATAGGAGGTTGACACTATAGTCCTGGCTTCCGGCACACGCTTAACCGTGCTCTCGACCAGGGTGACAGGGGACGCTTCCTCTGTTAGGTCTTCATTCCTCACTAGGCTTTTCCGAACCAAAACTGCATTGGCTCCACTGTCTCTAAGTACCAATATATGACGTCCCCTATTTGTCCAACCACCGCTGGCATTGCTGTTTATGAATTTGGCGTTTCACTGTCCTCTTCATTTTCCAGTGGCATTTTCTCCTCTTTGAGTTGGAACTTTGGCTGGTGTGAAAAGTTCTTTGTTTGAATCAACAACACCTGCAGCTCGGTCCTGCGTTCCATATCGGCATTTCTTCCACAGTATGCCCTCTCCTGTTGCACCCTCAACACACGACCTGCGTCCTACGGGCCGCACTACTAGATCTACAGTCAGCTGCACGGTGTCCCACTCTGTTACAGAGAAAACATCTTGTTGGCGCCTTAAACGCCCCGCCAGAGGGTCTTGGTTTTGCTGAATTTATTTGTGAAATCTTCTGATTTTCTTCCTTCCCCTTACTCATATTCCTGAGACTTTGAGCTTCGAGAAACTGGTCTGCGTTCTCGGTAACCTCTTCTAATCAACAAAAATTTCTTTCTGTCTGGAATACCGCGAGATTTGGACTGCAGCATACTAGGAACTGCTCTGTCACCAGTTTGTCAAGCACGCCTTCAAACCTCTTTTCTGTGTTCGACATCTCAATCCTCCTGCCGAAATAATTGGCTAGCCGACAAGCAAACTGCGTAGCGGTTTCGAAATCCTCAGGGGTGCGGAATCTCTAGCAAAAACCCTCTGCTGTTAGCCTGAATCTTTGGAGAAGTGCCTTCTTGAATTTATTGTCATCAATGGAATCAGACGCAGGCATCCTACCAAACACATTCAGCGCTTCCCTGACCAAAACACATACTCAACGCTGTTGCCCATACACAGCGCTCCCAACATATTCCTAAAGCTACCCGCTCAAATCGTTGCAGATATGGGTCCAAGTCATCTCTTTTGTCGTCAAAAGGAGCCATCAGCTCCCTCAGACCAACTATTGTCGATCTAGGCGCTCCTATTCCTACCTCAGAGCCCCGATCGTCATCCGTGCTCGCCTCACGTTCTCCGATAAACTGCTATTTCCACAGCAAAAACTCCTCTCGTTCTACTTTTCTAACCTCGCATTCCTCTGCTTTCTTTACTTCACGCGCTGCTTCACGCTCTCGCTCCGCGGCTTCACGCGCATCTTCACGTGCCTGTGCTCTTTCATCCCTTAGCCTTTTCACTTCTTGCTCATAGAGACTGATCGCCTCCTCCTAGCTCAGCCGTAGATTAAGAGCCACCTCTAATGTCATCGCTAAGTCTATACTGTCTGCCTCCGAGAAATCCGAAAGATCCTAGACAAATAGAAAATAAACAAGAAAATGTATCCTGGCAGGCTCGCCACTTGTTTCTTTATAACGGATCTCCTGAGAATGCTCAGGCTGAAAGCATGAACTAGACGCCAGCCGTACCCACACGGACGCACATTTAATACATACACACACAGACGCTAATTCGCAAATAAAATTACCCAAAACTAACACAACCTGCAAAGACTAATGACAGCCCCGATGCTTCACATTAAGAAACAGCGTTCCACTTTCACAGTGAGAGACAGCGTTCGAGCTTACAGTTCGAAGCGGGCGACGCGTTTCGTTGGTCCAGGCAATGGCGCCGGCGTCGAGGTGGCGTTCGGCTTGCAATGAGCTGGTCCTGTTGGCCGCAACGGACGACCTCCCGTTGAAGCGTGAGCTGAAGAACGTTGGCGTTCGCGGCGGCGGTAAAGTGAACCACCTGGGTGATGCAGGCGAACGCTGGTAAGAGCTTTCGAGGTGCCCCTGGACGTAGCAGGTGACTGAGTAGTCGCTCATTCCCCGGAACCGGTTTGAGAACACCAGGGAATCTACGGTGCAGTGCCGTAGAACATGAGGAGACCGGTACAGCAGCCGACGTTGCTCACTCCCAGCCAAGGCGTCCCTCATCTCCCGAAGCCTCCGCTTCCCTGGCTTCCAAACCTTTGCCTCTCCATATCGCGCCTTTTATAACCTCCGTGTTGATACCCGTCAGCCTTATCGTCTTCATCGTCTTCTGTTGACCAATCAGCGCTTGGCATGTCGCCGACACCTTCTTCTTCATCTTCTTAATACTTCGTTGGTCCACATAATCCTTTTCGCCATAGTCGTCTTTTTTGCTTTCGCAAAATGCCCCTGCATTTGGCCTCTTACATGTGACAGCCCCGTGCGTTATTAGCCGAAAAGTGGTCAGGGCGATTGCCAATATTCGACAGAAACCATGCCCGAAATTTTACCTTGACCAATTTGGACTGAATGTGATGTCGAACCGTATTTGGCTGTTGCCAAACGATCGGAAAATTGAAATGACAACTTAAATTTCAATTCCAATACAGTAAATGCAAGTTAGGCAGTCCTTTCGCATGTCTAATATAATTTCACTATGTTAAACACAAAGGCTTTTTTTATTTTCCACGCAATTATGACAGGAGAGGCTCCTACGGGTACTTTATACTGGAGAACAGCGCAACAAGTGGGATGCAAGAATGAAACAAGCGCTGACTAACAACTGCGCTTTTTGAAGGACGTAAAAGTAAATGTATACCCATAAATCAAGCCATCAAACATAAAAAGGCAGGCAGCAATCTTTCGTGGCGGTAAATAACAAGCATAGCATATCTTACCTCATGTCACAGATTTAAGTTTTATGGCTGCATTTTGTTCCCTGCGTTCTTATGTTTGATTGTTTGATTTCTGTGTATATATTTACTTTACCGTTCTTCAGTAAACCCAGTTGTTAGTCAGCGCTTGTCTGATACATGTCCCGCCTTGGTGGCGATGTTGCGCTGTTCCCCAGTGTGAATGCATCGAAACTGTGCATTATCTAAGCTTTACTCCCATCGAGTAAACCTTGCATCATCCATAAATCAAAGCTCCTTGCTGTAGTCGTGTTCTACCACCTATGTTGCTCAGTTGCTTCCTGCATAACAGCCAGAACATTCCCGCGACTGCTATGATTTTCACCAGGAAAACGCTGAGAAACGTAAAGATGTTGCTTACAAGCATGTATGAACGCTATAGTACAACATACTGCAGCAAAAAAATCACATATTAACAGACATGTTTAATTCAACACGGTGAAAAATCACACTTCAAAAAAATGAAAAGAAATTGAGGTGCGACTTTAAATTACCAATTAGGAGGACGTCACAAAAAAATGGGTGGAATAGGGGTGAGCTGGCGGGATGAAAAGGAACAATACATTCACTTGTGCCTGGTCTTTTTGTCGCTGTACTGAACTCTTTGTCAGGCTGAATGAAGCAGCTAGTAGTTTCCTTGTACTTTAGCAATGTCTGACAAGAAAAGAGATAGAGGACCACTGCGCAGGATATGTTAGGTGCCAGCAACACTGAATTGCCAGCGCGAGTGCTATGACCTAGACACCGCTAACGGTTGCCTAGTAGCGGATTGAAGCTCCGCTAGCTTCAATCACGGCTCTCATCCTTCCCAGAGGAGATGGATATAACACGTCACAAAGCTCTTGAACTGCAGACTGTCAGCCAATAAGTCATTTAGGTTCTGAAAGCACAGCGCTGTTTCGATGTCACCCGAGAAGTAATCATAGTGTTTAGGGTCGGGGTGTTGTAGTGTTGATTCCAGTACGGCAACTCCACGCCGCTGTAGGAAAGGAAGCTAGCCTCGAATTGTGAACAGGCAGTCGTTCTCGATAAAGTATGAAATCATGTTGCCCAAGCGCTTCATCCAAAAGGAATGGCAACACAACAGCTTCAAAGGATGGAGCAGTAGCTCTCGGCCGTGAATCGGCGTGTATTCCAACGAGTGGCCCGAGACTATCCTTTTCATTGCCTCCGATAGTCACCGAACTTCGCCTACTGGCGGATGCGTTCTGTGTGAATTGGAGCATATACTTGCCAAAAAAAAAGACCTACAGGTGATATCCTTGTTTTAGCATAGATGGCATATTATGCATAAGCCGTACAAACAGTCACTGTATCTACTTTAAGGACCACAGACGTGGCCGAGCGCGATGCACTGAAAACGACGACGAAGCGAAGGGTGCAGGAGCGAAGCGCAAGGGGACGAAGACTGATTAGAGCCGGGCCTTCGGAAGAGCAGCCGTGTTTGAGCTTTACTTCTTTACACTATGTTCACTATTCACATTGCTTTCTAAAGGCTGTGGTTTGTTAGAAAGCCATGTTTGGGACGAACTGAAGCGGGAATTTATGAAAAGAAAAGCATTGCCATCGAAATGTTAACTTCGTCACCTAAAGGAGAGCTTGTGAAACCTTGAAAAGATCTAGGGACTAAATATTTACTGAAGTGCTCGAGCAGAGAAATGCACAAACCAAGAGAAGAAGTTTTGTTGACGCTAGCGCTTCACTCCAGCATTAAAAGTCAAAGCAGGATAGGCAGTCGATTTCTGGGCTGTACTCCTGGAGAAGTAGAAGCACCATTTTAAAAGGTCATTCATTTCATATGTCACCACTGTGGCAGAGACCATTCGCCAACCTCAAGTTTTCATAGTTGCCTCTGACTACACATGTGCAGGACCTCAGTTCTACTCCGGACTGCAGTGTTGTTAAAATGATTTTCAGAATAACGCCACAGCTAGCTAGTGCTACTAGGGTGAGAGGGTGAATTCAAGCAAACAACCAATTGGCACAAGTTACTACCGCTGCTGTATACTGTGTGCCCAGATGATCGTCAGTATCTTGTTCTTGGATGCTCCTGTGTCCTGAATCTGGACTCATTGATGAATACCACACGTTTTCAATAAGCTACGGGCCAACGAGCATTGCCTTGAGCGAACTGGGGCTGCTTTGCCTTCTTGTCTACACACCGAAGTGGCTTCGTAGCAGCCATATAACTTTCAGTACTGCCTCATAGATGTGGCGCTTAAGCGTTGTAGTCGAAACATGGCTATATCCGACCTCAGACTGAACTGCCTCAGTTGTAAAATTGGTTTGTCTGTTCCTTCTCTCGCCTGTGCACATACGCCACGTACCCACAGTGGGGGATTGCCCAACGTTTCTGGTTGCGCATTTAAAGAATGGCACATATCAGTGAAAGGCATTGGCCACAGATGTAACCATCAGAAATAGCTGCATACTGCGTTGTGATTGAATAATATATCTTATTCAATAGAATTTTACATTATATTCCACGATTTACAATAGGATAGACAAAACGGGCCCACCTATAAGAAAAAAACAACAATTGAACGTTATAATAACGGCTACCGAACGCATGGTTTTGTTCGTCTCAATTTTTCCCTTGCTCCTGTGACCCTGAAAGTAGTTTTTAATAGTCTCTTGTGCGCCCAAACATAAGTATGCCTCATCTGTTTGGAATTCCCTCCCTAATGGAGCCCTTGAATTCATTCTAAATCACTCTGCTCATTTCATCCTAACTATTGTCGTTTGGCCAGTGTACCACTTATGAGGAAAACAATAAATATTCCTTAGCTTTTTTAAGCTGTCGCATTTCTCGTTTTCAGAAAATACATTTCATCAATAAAAAGCTGAAGCAATCTCTTTTAATTACACCTATGTTTTCCTTATCCCGCATGGACCACAGATTCAAAGTTGGCGGGCCAAGCTGCACAACTAATCTTTATTTTGAATCCTTTGTTCCAATGACTAGCACGGGCTGGAACCATCTTCTCTCCTGCGTCGTGTCCGTCACCTCAAAATACTGCTTCAAGGCTTCTGTATTTCATCACCGTAATTAACCTACCCAGTACGCCTGAATTCTTTTTTTTTTTTTGCTGTTCTATCACGTCGAGCGGCACAGAGAGTAAATAAATGAAACGAAATGTATTAAGCGGTGATTCAGGCACTCGTAGCGGACAGGACCGGAGCGGTGGTGGCTTAGCTTGTATGCGCTAGTCCGCCAAAAGCACTTCTTTCTCTGCCTCATCCATCAGTCCGCATAATAACCTCTTCACAGTTTGGCCCGCCCGTTAAAAGAAGAGCCATCCTGGCGACTGAAGGAGACAAAACAATAGCGGTAACATTGCAGTAGGGCTTCAAACTGTCGACGTGAACGATCCCATGTCCACGGCGGCGAAGGTCACTGGGAGTGGCTTGCGGTTAAACTAGGTAATTGACGAAGTCTGCTGTAGCACGAGATACGGTCCGTGGTACTTGGCAATAAACTTGCTGCACAGGCCCAGCGGTGTCAATGGCACCAGAGCCATAAATAAGAGCCGGGAAAAACTTGCGAGCAGAGCGACTGCTATCGCGGTGCGCGGTGTTCAGGGTTTCCGCTTGCGACTTAAGAGAACGAGCCCGCTGGCAGCATTCTTCAGCGTGTCTGGCAGCTGCTGAAAGCGATGTATGCTCTGAGGTGTCAGGACGATAGGGAAGGATGTTTTCGAGCGGAGACGCAGGTTCACGGCCATACAACAGAAAAAATGATGAGAATCCGGTACATGCTTGAACAGCGGTGTTGTAGGCGTTTCTTACAAATGGGAGAATCTTCTCCAAGTCGGAGTGATCGGATGCGATGTACTTAGACAACATGTCACCCACAGTGCGATTGAAGCGCTCTGTGAGTCCGTTGGTTTGAGGATGGTAGGGGCTGGCTGTCCCGTGGATGGCGTTCGTGAGGAGTGCTCCAACAACCTCACATAAGAAGAATTTGTCTCGACCACGTAAAATTCCACGTGAGGCCCCGTGCCGTAGATTGAAGTGGTGACGAAGAAAGGATGCGACATTAGGTGTGCTGGCATCCTGAATTGCTGCTGTTCCCGCGTAGCGAGTCCGGTTATCGACCGCCACGACGATCGAATGGTTCCCTGCGGGTGTGTACGGCAGTGGTCCGTACAAATCAATGCCGACACAATCACTTGGTCGGTCTGGGCACTGCAGAGGTTGTAGTGAAGCCGGCGGATAAGGAGAAGGAGTCTTGCAACGCTGGCAATCAATCCACAAGTGGACATACCTACTGCAAACGGTATACATACAACGCCGCTAAAAGCGCTGTCGCAACCGTTCGTTAGTCCTAAACACACCCACATGGCCAAACTGCGGATCGTTATGATAGGATGCGCAGACATAAGTACGGAGGTGGCGAGGTACGACAAGAAGCCACTTGCGGCCATCTGGCATATAGTTGCGTCAATAGAGGAGATGATCACGAAGGCGAAATGTTGCACTTGACGACGAAGGGCACGAGGGGCCGACGAAGGTGACGAGTTCGTGAGAAGAGCGATGAGTGATTCCCGCCACAGGTCCTTGGGCTGTTTCGATGGCATGTCGTCGATGCGCTAGGAAGACAAGGCGGAGCTCTAGTTAAGACACAATGGAGCGTCCGGTGGCACCGGCGAGCAAGATAAAACGCTGGCGTCTGAGTGCTTGCGCACTGCACGACGGATGACACGGACAGAATAATCTTGTAGTCTAAGCGACAGGCGGGGGAGACGGCCTGTGCGGTGTTTCAGTGCAGATAACCAACACAAAGCGTGGTGCCCCGTAACGAAATCGACGGGGCGCGCATACAAGTATGGCCAAAATTTCTGAAGTGGCCAAACAAATGCCAAGAATTCCTTTTCCGTCACCGAGTAGTTGGTCTCTGCCTTGGTCAACGTTCAACTTGCGTATGCCACAACGTATTCATCAAGGCCGGGCTTTTATTGGGCTAGAAAAACGGCAAGGCCGGCGCCGCTGGCATCGCTGTGTACTTCGGCAGGAGCATCCAGGTCAAAATGGCTCAATACGGTATTGAGCCATTTTGACCTGGATGCTCCTGCCGAAGTACACGCCGGTGCTAGGAGTGAGGTAAGTATTGTGCGCAATTTCGGAAAGCCGACCTGGCAAAAAGATTGTTGTGAGCGCCGAGCTGTCGTGTGACAGGGGCAATGATAATCGCAAAGTTCTGAACGAAACGCCTAAAATAGGAACAAAGCCATAAAGCTCCGTAGCTGCTTGGTAGATGTTGGCTTCGGGAACTCAGCCACAGCGCGGAGATGAGATGAATAAGGAAGGATGCCATCCTTCGATACTGAATGGCCTAAACAATGAGTTGGCGACGGCGAAATTGCACTTTTTCAGATTTATTTGCAGACAGGCGTCGCTAAGGCATTTCAAGACAGTTTCAAGGAGTCAGCTGGGTAGCGAAGTCGGATGAAAATACGACGATATCATCCAAGTAGCATAGACATTTGTGCCATTTGACACCGCGGAGAATATTGGCATCATGCATAATTATAACTTCTTTATAAATGAAAGAAATCAAGTATTGAAGGATAGACCCATGCAAGTTAGCTGATTCAAGAAACTCCACACACGCGTTAACTGAACTTTCACAATGGCTTGGCATCCACAGGAGCCTAATCTCACAGATGAGACGGCGCAAGATCATAAAACTGTCGATGCAATCGACACGCGACAGAAGTCAAGGCAACAAAACTGAGAGAGCCTCCAGCATCACAATAACATTGCAGTGCTGTGAACAAATACTCAGTATGGCTAATACAGTTGCTTAAAAGTCCGCAGTAAAAATGGGGTTGTAATACCTTTGGTGGACTGAGGAAGGATATTCAAGTTGAGTAGAGCAAATGCCATCCCCTGCTTTTTCGAGGAGTATCAGTGGCATTCATGGCATAAGATGGAAAATGCTGCAGGTGATCAAACAAAATAAAAATCGAAGTAGACAGTGCTAAATAACTGCATTTTTTGTATGAATATCATCATAGACAAAGTTAAATTGAGATAGGCGATTACTGGCTTGGGAAACAACACATATCGTAAATAAAGGAAATGAAAGCGACTGCACATATGATCCCTGGTCTTTGATAGTAAAACCAATCAATAACAAAAATAAATTAGGTAAAGTATTAAAATTGTTTGCGAACATGAGAGGAAGGAAACATATAAATTTAGAATGGCTTGTGCCGTAAGTTGCTGAAGTCGTACACCCTCCCACATTTTAAGCTGAACGCGTGAGCGTCGCCCGCCGAGTCGATAAGCGCCGTACGACGTAACACAGCGGCAAAATGAACAAGGATACGTGCGTGCGCGCAGTGAGCACTCTGGTGCAGCTGTCCTCTACCAGGCTATTACGGGAACCGGATCCAACCAAGCCTGCTCTTTTGTTTGTTATCGCATTTCCTTGTGTTCTCTGCATGCGGCTGGGAAAAGATTAGAAAAGGATGATGTAGTACCGCCTGCCTTCCTGTGTGAGAAAGAGGTGTGAATTGAGAACCAAAGTAATCCCATAGCAAAAAGAATCATAATGCTGATACGCATGTAGTATAATCAGCGGGAGTCTATCGCATTCCATCCAACGCTAGCGCTACTACCTGACCACTTATTTATATCTTGATGGAAGCTTTCAAATAAGAAAAAGGATGATTACGATAACGTGCTAAAAAAAGCAGGGGTGAGGTCCCGTTCCCAGAACAGCCTGACCGAGGACAGCTGCGCCGGAGTGCTCATTGCGCGAACGCGCATATTCTCGCACATTTCGCCGCTGTGCTTCTTCATACGGCGCTTATCGACTCGACGGCCGATGCTCGTGCGTTCAGGTTAAAAAAGTGGGAGGGCGTACATACAAATGAATTACTCGAGCTTCAGAGTACAAAACGTTTATAACCATATACTAGGTAGGCCAACGCAGAACCGTAATGCTTCAGGTTCGATCAGGAGAAATACTAGCAGATTTTAGGCAGCGCATCCAGTAAAATATTAGCAGCGGAATTCGAGAATATGGTAAATAAAATGTTTACAGATCGTAACAAGAGCAGATCTCATCCTATACTTCTTGTGGCTTACGCGACGAAGAAGAGCAAATGCGCGCACCCCTTTACAATTGAGGGGCTCAATATGAGGTCTTCTAATCACTGAAGAACCATAGAATACTTCAATATACTTACGAGTAGTAACATTTACCGAAGACTTTTGATAGTAAGAGGGAGAAATAAAAACAGTCTGATTTACTGGAAGGAATAGAATGAAACCTTTAGTCACATTTCGTGCAAATGAAAATGTATCTTGTCCGGATTCAAGGTCGGTTAGGTAATTCTGTAAGGTATAACATAAAGCATGGATATCTAGGAACGAGGAGAAGGCGATATCGCATACGTAGACTCACATGTGACTATCATCTCGCATAGGTATTGAAAGAAATATTGATTATATAAGGGGATACGACTAACTGAGGAATGTTTTTATATTGTGTATGCCTGCGAGATTAAAAAGCGACCTGAGAATATTTAAAGAATCTTCGTCATAAGATTATTAAATTCAAGCAACTATGGAGCTTGGTATTCGATAGCTTATCAAATGAGAAACCAGTTATCTGCGGTCAAGGCTGCCATAAGTGCTAGAAATATCCAAAATATCTGAGCGAACATTTCACAAGATCGACTAGCCAAACGGATCTTGCTCTGCAGGTCTATGTGCACAGACCACATAGAACATTCTGCACGGAAGCCAATCTACCTGGGAGAAAGGAATTTACTTTGTCAAATAAACTGAGATAAACGCTCATATTTGTTTTTCAACCGAATAGAAGTTAAGAATATTGGTCTGTGCTGGCAGTGACATAACCAAGACATTGATCTTTCAGTAATAACATAACTTCTGCAACTTTCCTGGAGCAAGGAATCTAGGAGTACCTTAGTGAACAGTGTTTGTGAAGAAATATTGAAGAGGATGTTTAACATGCAAGATGTAATACAATCAGCTCTTGGGGCCGAATGAATGGATTCTGAGGTTACAGTTGCTGACTAAGACCCCTCACAAAAATCTGTAGCAATGATCGGGAATGTGAGCGGCATTGGGCATGGCCACGAAAAGCGAATTTCTACACCGCGACCAACGCTATTCAATATCTCAGCCCCCTCGCTCGGCTCAGCACCACAGAAGAAGACCAGATTACTTGGTGCAGAGATTAGTACGGCGCAAGAAATGGAAGAGAGCACTCCGGTGCTTCGTATCGAATAAAAGGAATGTAAGTGAACGTTATGTTTAAGCTTGAATGATGTCACAGCGAGTTTAAAAACAGAAGCATGAAACTTGTAGCTAACTACAGAGGGATATTAATTACGACGCTGACTCTTTAAAGCAGCAGTTTGGCACCGATAAGCAAGTAAACATTTAGTATTCCACCATAGAAAACTTGGCGGTAGAGTACATGAGGCAACAGAAAATTGTGCAGTTTTCGTGGCATCGTGCAACCATGACATCACAGATGCCCCACGTGGCTGAGATTCAGAAAGGAAGACAAAGGGAAAATCGGAAGTGCAGTTTTGTATTTGCTGTAATTGACAAAGCTCCTCTGGCTAGCCCAGTAGATCAATATTAAAAGTAGTAAATAAGAATATAGGATGATGTTCCCTACTAGTTCCTATAACTATGGTCATCTATGATGATATAACTACTCTGGCAGCTGAAAGTGTAGGACCAAAGGCTGACGAGCACCGGACTTGTAGCACAGGGTAGCAATAGAGTGAATTGTTATTAATCCAGCACCACAACTTAAACCTAGAAGAATCCGTTTCCAGATTCCAAGAAATAGGTTGATAATTTCAATCGTCTGCTAGTAAAAGGTTTCGAGAAAAACGAGCTAAATGAGATTCCAGCTGCAATGTAGAACGAAAGCAATTTGCAAAGTATGCATTGTTTAAAGTGAAGGGGGCAAAACGGGTAGCATATTCGTCAAATCAAAAGTTTCACAACCCTGACAGGCGAATTCTGATGGAACAGAAATCTTGTGAGACAGTTTACTAAAACCAATAATACACTGACCCAGCCTGGACGGTTTAATCGAAACCCGCGAAAGCTGTTATGAGACAATCTTTTTTGAGATGAAAGCCAGGACCCTTAAAGTAATATAATATCAGGGTTCCCAGTCGAAAAAAATACAAAATTGTCTAAAAAATACGACAAAATATTCTGTAGTTCTGTCGTAACCATCAGATTTTTCTGCAGTTCTGTAGTACGTTTCTGTAGTTCTGTAGTTTTTTTCTATAGTATATTTCTGTTGTCTGTAGTTCTGTAGCACTTTTTTGATGTAACTACAGAAAGTTCTGATGTTACTACAGAATTTTCTGTTGTCACAACAGGTTTCCCGTCAAGAACCGCACAGAAATTTTGTCTTTACATCGGAAAATTTTCTGTAGTTTTTTCCGACTGGGTTTAATGAAAGTACTAAGTACATGAGATAGTCACAACCAACATTTATTGAGCGGCAATTTTTTGGAAACCTATTTTGAATCAGACGGACTATACTCCTAACCTCTGCATGTCATGCCTGTGCTGGGCTCAGCCTCAGAATTTATCTTCGGTCGAGATAAATTCGCGGCTGAATCGGGTTGTTCTGTACAGCGGAGCTACTGCGCTTATTGCATACTCCGGTAGGTCTCGAACTAGATGTAGCGGGGCTAAGAGAGCGAACACCTGAAATTGTTTGCATACGTAGTACCAGAAGCTTCTGTGTTGAGATGCGTTTTTACGTTAGAGACCACAGAAATAAAAGATACTACCAAGCACTGATTATCAAGGCTGATAGAATATTTAAGAAGTGCTGTGCGCTGAAACCATGATCACAGGGAATACGGAGAGAGTATAGGACCGACGTGTGACATCGAAGTTTATTAACAGAAAAAACGTCCATACACGCGTGCTTTTATAACCGCAAATACTCAGAAGAAGGCTGTATGTCAATGTATGAAACACATAAAACACAAAAAGGAGCGAAATAAGACATATAAGAAGGGTTGAACTTTTTTACATAGACTGGAAAAAATCTCCGCCCTTTCCACAAGTATCTGCGAGAATGTCTCCGCATTAGACTTCTCCATGCAAGAATCCACACAAGAAGAAACAGAAGGCTCCAAGGACGCTGTTTAATGAGCAGTCATAGTAGCAAATACTGAGTTGCGCTCCTTTAACACTGCAGCAGCATGTCCACGTGAGCAACGACGTTTTCAATGACATCGAGCAGCGCGGGACAGCTGGAGTTGCATGAAGCGTGTGAGGCAGAGCATACACAGGAAATTACAACATCGGAAACACAGTCCGTTCCGGGGTGAGGGTCACCACATGAGCAGCAGCGAACCGCTGTCCATTTGCGTTGTGGCCAAAACGAAAGGAATTGCGCCATTGAAGCAGACGAGGGGCCAAAGGCTCAAATCCAAGTAGGTATGTTCACGCCTTTAATTCTTATGGGCAGGTCAAACCAACGAAAGTTGAAGTGGCGCCCTCTGTGGGAATACGAGAGTCACCTGCTCACCTAGTGCACCTGTATACGGACAACTGGTCAACAGGAACAAGCATTTTCAGTACTACTTGATAATCAACGTTCGTGGTAATGATGCGGGCGATGCCTTTCATGCATGCGAGATGCGGGGGACAAAAGTTCTTACAGCTGATGTGTCAAGCCTGACGCTCGCTAGGAAATAATTCAAACACTGAACATTGTATGACCTGCGTAGAATGCCTGTTTCGCCAATTATTAGCAAAAAAAGGCGGAGTAATAGATAGAAGCTCCTCCTAGATACCGTCAGTCTACTGTATTCGGATGGCGCCATCATCAACCGGACCTAAAGCAACCGGGACAGAAATAACGCGATTTCTTAGGAAGCACTCTAGAGTTACCTACTCCGCCGGACGGTTAGCCCACCAGGGCTCTTAGCACTTGGAGGGAGAAAAAACCGCCATAGGTGGCAGGAAAAGACCTATTCTAAAGAAGCCCACACTGATTAAAAGTGGCCAATCCCCCACCACACGTTCAGTCAGTCATTCATTAGCTATCGTTGCCACAATCGCCTTTTCTTCTTCTGTAGTAACTCCTCCACGGGGCTGCCTAGGAGTATATCGAATTAGGCTTTCGTTATTGTACGCCTAAATGCTGCGATTGACGATAGGAAGAGTACGCTGTTTTATAGAAGAAATTGCCCACTGGCAATATTTCCTTACACATAAATTTATGACACGCCTTTTTTCTTCCTCTGGTACTCAGCATTGTTAACCACTTGGGAGACACGAAAGGAAGGAGGCACTGCCGAACATATGTAGCGCTGATAGAGTGTAGCGACAAAATAAGAATCTTCATATCGCTGTTAAATACAAACCACGAAGCACCTACTGTGACAACATCGCGGGTAATACCTTTCACTTCCCGAATTCGTTCGAAACATTCGAAAGTACCCATGATTTAGACACACACTGGATTTGACTCGAAACCAGATGGTACCCGAATATGTCCCCTATGCTGCTAATATTTAACATACTGTGCGGATCAGCATCGGGCTTGAGAGTTTATTCGGGGAAGACATAAAGTATTGTCCATTTACAGGTTTTCTTCCACTGGTTGCTAAAAATAAAGACAACCTCTATTCCGCCAGCAGCGGTGCCGTAGTTATGCTGCTGATAACGCACGCTTTTAGGTGATGCACTCATTAAAAGACTAAATAAAAAGCCCTCGATCCCGCTAAACACCACACGGCGAGCTGAATTCGTTCCATTGGGAGCGAAATTAACGGTGATTTTAAAACTGCCCGTTGGTTCGATGCTTAATCATTGGAATGCTGCATCGTGTTAAACAGCCACCGCGATGGCTCAGTAGTTGTGGACCCTACTGCTTACTCGACACACACAGGATAGATACTAGCCGTGGCAATCGCATTTCGATTGAGGTGAAATGCTAGAGACTCGTGTGCTGTATTTATTTATTAGTATTATAGTAGTATTATACGAACAAACAGAGAAAAAATTAAAACTTGTTGTTATCTACCTCCATGGCACAAAAAAACTGAGTTAGCAGTGAGCAGCCGTTGCGGAGACGTGTACGCTATGCAAATTTCCTTGCGTGCGAAAGCCGCGGTCGTGGTACGCCCGAATATTTTTAAACATGTTCTCTGAAATTGGCGCTGTAATCGCGTACTTCTGTGTTTAGGCTAGTGACGAAATGAGAATCTACATTACAAGGAGCAGAATCCCATCCCACAAATCATTGGGTTTGGGGTGAAAAACTTCGACTTCGTCAGGTGACAACTGCGCTCAACTAGAACGATCGTGGGGGTCAAGGTAATTGCTGGCTTCTCAGCACGAGGCCGCCGAGCAACTAGGTTGAGGTAGTGCCGAACAGCACATAGCATTACTTGATGCAAGGTGCAAGTTATACCCATAAGAGCCTTTACCTGCGTGATCCAAAAGAAATACATGATACTCACATGCTACACAAAGCCATTCGCTGTCCTGATCTCTGCTCCACTCGTGATTTGGATGCGGGTAGCAACAGCTAGGTTATCTTCCCTACAAAGTGGTTGTGGTTCATCTAGTACAGCGGAGCTGCTGTACTCTAGCGACGCTACTACCAAGGTACTCAGGCCCCAACCACAGCTGTCAGTGGAGCTCCGCGCTATACTTCCCAGGCGCCCGCGAGAGGCACTCCGCGGACCGCTGGCCGTACTGAGCAGAGTGCGATGTTAGCGGCGTTACGGATGACAGTAGTCGCACCTGCACAAACTATAATCCTGAGACTGCATTCTTGAGCATCATCATCATTATCATCAGCCGGACTATACCCAATGGAGGGCGAAGGCCTCTTCCACATTGCTGTAATTACCCGGTCGTGTGCTCATTGCATCGATTCGATCCATGCGAATTAACAACCTCTTCCTCCGACATAACTTTCTGCCGCCCCTACTACGCTTTCCTTTGATTGAAATCCAATATTTTGTCCTTAGCGACCATTGGTTTTCCTCTCTTCCTCCTGTATTCCCTACCCATGCTCATTTCTTCTTCATTTGCACAAGAATGTGATTAATTTAAGTGATAAATTCTGCACGCTTGCAATTTTTTATTGTTGCATCTACAATTTTCTGTTCCATAGCCCTCTGTGTTGTCCTCAACTTCAGTAGAACCCTTTTCGTTAGCTTCCATGTTTCAGCCCCTCATGTGACTACAGGTAAGGTGCAACTGTTGCGTCCAGAGCGATACCGGTGAGCTGCTAGTCAAAATCTGTCAATGCATAGCAAATGCTATCCATCCGAACCTTAATCTATGATCTATTTTTCTTTCCTGATCTTGAATATGCGGTTACCACCAGTCCTAAACAGACATATTCACCGAGCCCTTCCAGTGCTTCGCTACCTATAGGAAATTGCTGTTCCTTCCCGAAATTTTTGAACAATACCTTAGTCTTTCCGCACATTATTTTAGGCCTACATTTTTGGTTGTCCTGCTTAGGTCATCCAATATTCTTTGTATTCAACCCCTGAGTTACTTAGCAAAGCAAAATCATCCGTGATTAGCAAAATTACCGAGGTATTTTCCATCAACCCTTACCAATAACTGCTCTCATTCCAAGTCTGAATAATTACTCTAAGCAAGTTGTGGTTCGCACTAGACACAGAGTGTCTTCTTGCCTAACGCCTTTATATTTGGGAATTGTATTACTTTTGTAACGAGGTTTCTTGTGGGGACGAAGACCCAAGAGAGGAAGAGAGAGAGGGAGAGAGCTCGCAACAGCTACCGTCCGAGGTTTTGTTGCCAACAACTCGATCTCGCGCCATGCGCTCCCGCTGTGGCTGCTCCCGAAGCTCATCTTCCTTTCTTCAATTACCCCCGACGAAACGACGAGCCATCTTGGCGGCTCAGGGCAATAACCACACACGGGGGTCATAGTATGGCTTGAGGCCACACATATGGACACTCGCTCGGTTACGTCGGCGGAGATCAGTGGGTGACTTCACAGGTTCCCCGATATAATTGACGGGGGAAGTGCACTCAGGATGCGATAGGGTATTGCCAGGGGCGCTCAGAGTGAAAGAAGTAGAACTGAATCGGTTCCGCACTCGCAAGACGTACAGTGGTGAGCAACCTTGCGTTAGAGCGCTCCGACGGCGCTGTGCGGAGCAAGTCAGCGACATCTAACGTTATGGTCTGGGTTTGAGTTATGCGTCCAGTGCGCACGCGCGGAAAATCAAAGGGATGACTGCTCACCGCTTCTTTCTACACCCCCTCCCTTGCGATTACCATTTGTGCCGTTAGGGCCGCACTGTCTGCATTTGTGAGGCTGTAGCGGTCACCAGCGCGTCGCGATATCGCAGTGTTCCTCGGGTGTATCAAAACGGCCAGATAATTGCGCAAGCAATAGCGATTAACGCGGGTTCCTCCATACACAACGCTCGCCGCCCCGGTGATTTCCTCTCGGAGGTTGTCAGCTTCCTCGACCTGTGCGGATGCCAAATGCAGTGTCCCAAGTAGCTGAGAGGCCATGCAAAGACGTGGTAATACATAACGCCTGCAACGCACTAAACAACCAACAAGACCCAATTCTCGAACTCTTAGCCTGGTGCGCGTCTGAAACGCACGATCATCCGTTATCACTTGCACTTTCTTGCCCAGCCGCTTCGGGATTCGTACGCAACGCGTTGGTTTTCCGGTCGCTGTCCCATATCAAGCGCGTACCTGGCAGCATTATGCGCAAACAATGAGCGGAAATAAGGCCGTGAACACGCGAGCAGGCAGCGCTTTATTTTGGCCACACATGCGCATGAGACGCACAACTCAATCCCAGGGTCTAACGCCAGATGGCGCTAACCTGCTCCGCGGAGCACCGTCGGGCTCTTTCAAGCTAGCCCCAGTCGCCAACACTGTGACAACTCTGGTGGAGGTGCGAGGTGAAGTGCGGCTGGCATAGTCTATCACTCGTTCAACACCCTCTTGACGTTGCACGAGAACCGCCCCAAGGCCAATGTTACTGGCGTCGGTGTATATTCCTGTCTCAACCTGCTCATCGAAATGGTCAAGAACAGGTGGCGATTTGGGACGGGGACGCAGCTTGGCAAAAGCAGCTCCTTGCTCGTGAGTCCAAACAAAAAGAGTGTCTCCCCGGAGATCCGAGTCAGCGGTTCAGCGAGATCAGCGAAGTTATCGATAAAACGCCGGTAGTAACTGCACAAGACGAGAAATCGGCGAAAAGCGTTCTTGTCATGTGGAATCGGAAATTCACAACAGCAGTAAGTTTGTCAGGGTCGGGCTTCACGCCGGTTGCGCTCTCGGTAGACAAAGTGGCATTTCCGTGGCTTAAGTGTCAGATTAGCGCATCGAAGGGCTTCGATTACTGATAGCAGGCGATGAAGATGTTGTGCAGACGATTCTGAGAAGACCATCACGTCATCTAGGTAGACTAGGCAACACTGCCATTTAAGGCCGGGGAGGGCAGCGTCCATCATTCGCTGAAATGTGCCGGCGCGGAACAAACTACGAAAGGTAGAACTTTAAATTCTTAAACGCTGTGGGGTATGACAAAGCCGTCTTCTCCCAATCTCGCTCATCTACTTTAATGTGCCATTAGCCACGTTTTAGATCGATGAACTGAAAATACAGCGCACGCTGAAGGCGGTCGAGAGAGTCATCAAACCGCGGAGAGGGGTAAAAAACATTCTTCTTGGTTACCGCGTTTAGCCTGCGGTAATCGAGGCAAAAAACGTAACGTGCCGTCTTTCTTTTTACCTAGAATAAACGACGAGGACTACGCGCCATTTGTTGGCTGGATAACATCATCTTCGAGCATTTCCTTGACTTGCGACTTAATAACTTCGCACTCGGTCGAAGAGACGCAATAGGGGTGCTGACGCATTGGGCGCACATCATCGACCGTCGCGATCTGGTGCTTGGCGATGGGAGTTTGATGCACTTTTGACGACGATGCAAAACATTCTCTGAATTCGAGTAACAATGAACACAGCTGTTCACGCTGGCTGACCAATAGCTCTGAGTGGACATCGAGATTGTCGTGGGATGTGGGTGGTTGCATGGTTTCTGCGGACAAGCACTCGGAGACATCAGAGATGCGTTCGGCTAAAGCTGCGGAAGTATTACGAAAAGATGCCGATATTCGTGCGGAAAATTGGTAATAAGTACCTTTGACCGACCACAGTGAAGATGGATCAAACTGCGGGCCACGCAGACTCCTTGCGTCAATAGTAACGAGACGTTAGTTTCGGCTATTGCGTCACTATCGTGAAGTGCATTGCCTTTGATTTACCGAAGGTGCTGGTTCAGGGTGGCAGCTAGACACTATCCGCGTAAACTCGAAGCACATTGAGTGGTCGCTTTGTACTGCTGAGGGCCACTGCTTTCTCAATAGAAAACGAGACCTTAAAATCCCGGAGGTCAATAATTGTGCCATATTCACGAAGAAAATCTATGCCCAGAATCAGGTCACACGAGCATCTTTTCAGAACAAGTCAGCTTACTACAAACATTGACCCTTGAATTTGAACTCTGGTCATGCACATGCCTAGAGGAGTATCAGATCACCAACCGCAACGTGAACGTGTGTGCCAGCTCACGAAGTGAAAACCTTCTTGAGAACTGCGGCTAACTGGCTGCTAGAAATCGAATAATCAGCGCCAGTATCCAACAAAGCTCGAACATGGCGACCATCCAATATTACGGGTAAGTCCAACTAAAGCCGTTCGCTAATGACTGGCTTCGAAGTCACTGAGTGCCCTGCGCCGGTGTACGCGTTCTGCATCACCTGCAATTCGTCGTCGTTGTAGGGGCGTGGTTACTGCAGGAGGCGTGGATGGTACGAGAAGCTAGACTAGAGAGCCTAGTTGGAAGATGTCAGCAGTGTGGGTAGAACCGAAGCGCGATGTTTGATGTCCCTTCTCTCCAGACTTCAAAGACCGTGCGAGCCAACGGCATTCTTCAGCGTGCTGGGAAGCTTCAGTGAAAATGGTGCACTGGATGCCTCTGGCCGATAAGGAAAGATCGTATCCCACAAAGAGGAAGGTTCGTGTACGTAATACAGAAAAAACGGTTAGAAGCCAATAGTGTGCTGTATGGCGCTGCGTTAAGCATGAGTTACGGATGGTAGGATACGGCCCTAATCGGAATAGTACATGGAGAGCATGTCGCGCAACGTGCGGTTAAACCTTTCTGTCGAAACATTCGTCTGCGGATGGTACGCCGTAGTAGTCCGGTGAGTGATGTTACATTTTCACAGTAAATATTCCACTACCGCTGAAAGGAAGACACGCCCATTGTCACTCAAGAGTTCGCTGGGTGCAACAGGGCGCAGAATGAAGCAATGAAAGACGAAAGGCGCAACATGAGATGCCGTAACCTCAAGGAGATAGCGTAGCTTCAGCACCATAACGAGTCAGGTGATCAAGGGCTACGATATCCCAGCCTTTTCCGACAGCATTGTATGGCAGCGGTACATAAATGCCAATCCAAACTCGGTCGAAAGGCCGTAAGGGCAGCGAAGAGACTGCATCGGGTCGACTGATGTGTGAAGGCCAGACTTGCGACGCTAGCAGCGGCGCCCGAGAGAACATACTTTCAAACGTAGGCGAACGTACCACGTCAAATATAGCAAAGGCGAAGCCGTGAGTATGTTTTAAAAGCTCCGGTATTAGCGTACTGTGGGTCGTCGTGAAAGACTGCGAAGATTTCTCACCTAAAATAGACAGGCATGACAAGTTGCCACTTCCTACTTCAGATGTTTAGTTACGGCGGTACCGGAGGCCGACGCGAATAGCGAAGTGAGCAGCCTGGTGGCGTATAGCACGAGGTACTGGTGGCGCCGATGAATGCGACAGGAAGCTGATAAGTACGAGCTATCCAATGATCTTGTTGTTGCTCGCCAGCTATGTTGCACAAGAGATGTGTCAACGGAGAGCATTCTACTAGCTCACGACATGTGCTGAGGTGGCAAGACAGAGAGGGACAAGGCATCGGTGCCGTTGTGCTTCCGGACGGATTGATAGCTTGAATACCGTACTCTTGAATACCGTACTCTTGGAGACGAAGGTACCATTGGGCTAGTCGACCGGTAGGGTCTTTAAAAGAAGACCACCAACACAAGCAATGGTGGTCAGTAATGATGTAGAACAGGCGGCCGTACACGTAGGGACGATACTTCGAGATCACCCAGATGATGGCTAGGCTTTCCTTTTTTATGACAGAATAATTAGGTTCTACACAGATCAACGAACGGCTCGAGTAAGCAATGACATATTCGTCAAAATCAGTTTTTCGTTGAGTTAGAACATCGCCGAGGCCAGCGCTACCGGCATTGGTATGAATTTCAGTGAGAGCAGTTGGATTGAAGTGCCGTAAAATTGGAGGTGAGACGAAGAGATGGCGCAGTGTTGTGACTGCGGTGTCACAGGCGTTTGACCAACCACTCAGGTCGTTGCTGCCACGCAGGAAGGTTGTCTGAGGGGCGATGATAGTTGCGAATTTTTGGTTAAAACGTCGGAACATAGGACGATAAAGCTGCGTAGTTCTTTCATAGTTTAGGACTTCGGGAACTCAGCAACTGCACGAAACTTGGCAGGATCATCAAGTACGCCGTCCTGAGAGACGACAAGGCTTAAATTTGTCAGCCCGCGAGTACCAAAGCGCCACTTTTTCGGATTAGGTTGGAGCCTTGCTTGAGTTAAACAGTTCAACACGCATGCTCAAAAAATTAGAAGAGAAAACGGCAATGTCATCTAAGTAGCAGAGACACTTTTTCCGTAATGTGCAATGGAGTATCGAATCCATTGCATAGAAAGAGAACTTGCGAATACAGACGCAAGACAAGAACAAAGAAGGCGCACACCACAACGCTGGACTTACAACTGATTTACTAAGATGAAGAATTTCTCATTTTAAAATAACTTCCTGCCTGCGCACACACCCTACAGAGAATACACTTTGCGCACCACATGGTGAAATGGCTACTGCAATAATAAAAACTTGCACTCCTTTTCGGTGATAATCACGGACGGCTCACTGACGGATTTCTGCTTATGCTTTCTGATCAGGAAAGCTTCCAATAGCTCACGCTCACTTTTAGATGTCCCCCGACCAATAATGGTGGCAGTGTAAAAACTAGGAGAACATTTGCAGTCCTTGACATGCAAGGCCAAATTGCTGCCTGGGCCCGAAATCGTGCGATGTTGCCTCAGGCGCTCGTTCAAGCTTGCTCCGGTTTGGCCAATGTAGATTTTCCCGCATGACACTGGGATTGAATGCACCACGCCTACTGCGCATGTGGTGAACATAGTCTGGTGTTTCGTCTTGTAAACACCAGTTCTGCGCAGGTCAGCAGAGATTTGGGCGCACAAACCGGAGAGTTTTCAGGGAGCCGAAAATGCCGACCCCTCTTCGTTAGAACCTTTGGCTTACTCGGGACAATCTCCCGATTTGTTACGAGTGTGGTGTCCATGAACACATTATGTGTTACTTTCGTCGCCCCGTCGTGCTGCCTGCCGACTACTCACGACACTACGCCAACGCGCCAGCTGAACACACGCCGCATCCCTCCTATTCGGCCGACCTTGATTCCGCTCTTCTGGACGCCGTTCTCCATCACCGACGCGCTCGGTTTCACTACTGCGTCGATACAACAACGCGCCTCGGGAAAACTAATTAACGCAGTTCCCGAGACAAGAACTGCGAGTACGTCGAACAATATAAGCCCTCGCCTCGTCCCTGCGAGTGTGTTTAAGTTGTTGTGGAGACTGCGCACCTGACGGCGCAGTCTTTTTCACCTCATCCGAAAGCTTCGTATCTTGTCCCGTCCTGCTTCTACCTTCCGCTGTTCTCATTGTCCAGACGGCTGTAGCCTAATTTAGGTATCTGACCCTATCCTTAGCCCCTGCTCTTTTCTTCGCAGTGAGTGCCTTGGTCATGTCGAGCTCATCGATACCTTGATCCTGCCGGACCGTTGCACTGACTCCTCCTCTATTCCTCCCTCTTAGTAACTTTACCCAGCGCCTCTACGAAGTTGTAACGGAGTTTCTTGTAGCTGCGAGGCCCCAAGAGAAAGAGAGAGAGAAAGTGAAAGAGAGCTTGAAAAAGCGGCCGTCCTAGGCTTTGGTGCCAACAACTCGATCTTGCGCTATGCGCTCGCGGTGCGGCTGCTCCCGAAGCTCATGTTCCTTTTTACACTTTATGCAGAAGTAGGGTTGCTGTGCAGCCAACACAGAGACCTTTCAGTAATGTCGCAGTATAAGTGGAAATATTTTGTGCAATATAAGGGGGAAACAAAATTATAAAATGAATTTAGGAGTAGTACACATCAGTTATATGCGGCTATTGCAGATTTATGTTTTAACTAGTTCTCCTATTGAGGCATAAGATCCAAAAGCTGCTGTGAAATGTTTGTGAGGTACAACCAGAATATTCTCAGTTTTTCTCAACATGTTTGATCACTCAGATATTGTTCACGACCACATCTAGCCTCCGAACAAATCCCGTATTTTCTCAGGAATCAATCCTTGTGCCTGCATGCATGAGTGGTCAGCAGGGTAATAGACAAAATTCTCAATTTTCTTCAAAAAGATTGCTGCAAATAGTTTTTATTGAAATATAACGCTTCTGCAGCCTTGATGGCTGCCTGATCCTCATTTCTGGATTGTCGGATGTACATTTTGCTGCCACTTCCCAGCAGCTTATACGTTCGCAAGCTCGTAGTTGTTTAAGCACTGACCGAATCCTGTTGCATACGAAAGATACACGTTTAATTTAATATATACACAATACATACACACATATATATTCAAAAATGCACATATACATTACTAAGGATTTGCAACATTTCCCTTCAATATTTGGCATTATGATGACTCTGCTCAGGGGCAGTGTGCTGTAGTTACGCCACCGGAAGTAGTTGGCGGCTTTTACTTTCAGCCTAACATGTTCCAGTGTCACCAGTCACTTTTGTTGTAAGCATGTGCTCCTGATTATTTTGGCATGAGTATCGCGAAAAGCACTACTGTGAGCAGCAACCAGGCATTCAATTGCAGGTGAGCGAGCACCAATAATAATCATTGCAAAATTAGTTGGGCTAGGTGATTTGAGTTGTGCACAGCATATCGCTTGTAGCCGACACAAAAATAGAGACAACAGGTGCTAACTTTCAATTTTATTTTCAGATGCTGTGTATTACGTATGGTCAGTTGTTCCGTAGTAAAGGTGCGATTTAATGCTTGACTTGTTCACTTCTGAATCATCCTTGACTTTTGCGCTATATTTTTGAGATAAAAGAAACAATCCTTGTGTCTTGGTAAGCGCATTGCGCTTTTCATAACAAAATACAATATTCATACCTTCCTCAAAGTTATATCCCAATTATTTTGCAAATTCTATCATTTCACATGACCTGACATTGAGGTTGGCATTCAAAAACAAAAGCTACGGTGCGTTCCATTTCTTTCTTTGACGAACGCTGTGGTGGGTTGCATTAAAGGTAAATCCATTGAATGCATTCCATATGATTTAGAAGCCCCTTGGCGTGGCATTATAGGGAGAATGTATATATGTACCCTAAATCGTTTTCATTTTGAAAAGTTCGGCGCAGTTAGGTACAGCAACGTTAGTCCTGCTTCATCTCGAACAGAAGCATATAAAAGACCCATTATTCGTGTATATGATATCAAATTCTATGAGTGTTCATGAAGCATATTATTTTTAAAATGAATAATAAGAAGGTTTCCTAAGAAAATAATAATCCGTATTCCTTTATTCAGTATTTTGTACAAGATATACTAGGGCAGGAACAAAAGCTACTGTACTAGTAGCTTGATGGGGCTCCTACCCCTCTTTTGGCATGGGTGGAAGCCAAAAGCAAACAGGCACAACACAGAATTCACAATGCTTTCCGATCACAGACACTGAAACACAACATCGCGTAATTATGCACTTGCCAGGAAAATCAGATTAACAACAGCAATAAAAAAAGAAAAATACAGAACATTGAAATGCGCACTTAGCACGAAAAGATTGTTTGGTATTCGCTGTAAAAAAAAAGTAAAAAAATGGCAGGTTTACGTGCTTTCTAATATGAGGTTTTCTTTGCATTTTTTTCTTTCAAATGTTATGTATATCGATACTGCATTCCTCTAATAGATTAAGGTATTTCGGCACGTGGTACTATAGTCTGTGTAGGCCATGATTTGTACGTGAAAAGGGAATTATCTACAATTCCTTTCTTCTAATTAAGTCAAGTGTTTGTGTTCTTCTAAGATTACATACGTTTATAAAAGTGGTATGGTTATGTCTGTTAGCTTCTTTGTATTTAATAATGAGGTTGAATTTGTGGATGTGCTGGAGAGGAAGCACATTAAAAGAGGAAAATAGTTCATTAGTATCGGCGTCATAGGGAACATTTGCTACGTGACGAATGGCTTTTTTCTGCAGTAGGCACAATTTATTTATATTAAGTTGGGTTGTGTCAGTAAAGATAAGGCTACAATTATTGACGTGAGAAAGAAATAGTGAATTGTAAAGCAGAAGTTTAATTTTTAAACGAAGCATCTGCCTGAACCAACAAAGCAAACCAGTAACTTTTGCTAGCTTTCCGGCCACATGGTCCACATGCGTATTCCAATTTGTGCTGGTTAAAGACTACCCCTAAGCTCTTAGCGTCACTTAATAGTTTTATTTTCTCTGAACTAAGTTGCACGTTGAAATCCCGATAAATATGTTTTTTGGACAGGTGCAAATAACAGAGCTTTTGTTTTACTAGCATTGATTTCCAAACCGTCTGTTCAAGTCCACTGAGGCAGTTTCATTAGTGCTATATTTGCATAGTGTTTGAGATCATAGATGTTGTTTGACTGGAAGAAAAGGCTGGTATCATCTGCATAAATAATATAATGTGCATTACTGCTAATATTTATTATATCATTTATATTGTCACGTGCTTCAGGGTGTCAGGAAAGGAAGAAACAGAAGTCACCAATTTCATTCATGATTACATAATTTCAACAGGTAGATTCCTATGCTAGGTACGATTTCACTACCTTTTCTTTTCCTTTTTATTTTTTCCAAATTCTGTTTAAGGATCTATATTTATCTGAATACTCCACTCCTTGAACATAATTATTTACAAACTACAATAGACCTTGGCCAATCCCTCGCCGTGGGTATGTGCCATTTTGTCTCAGGTCATCATCATCAGCACCATGATGTATGCTGGTGTTCCTTGGGTGACTCGCAGCGCTTTAGATTACCAATAAACACAACCGTTATGTACTGAGTACGCAACAGTTGTGGTGGAGTTTGCCGTGCAGATCAACGCGGATCACCGTTGTCTTCGACGAAGCCGCCGACTCGCTGGTTTGCCACCCCTACCATCTAACACGGCTCAAGACTGCGACGCTGATCGAACAACACCTGCGGTGAGCACCTGGCAGCACTACCGCGAGCTACGCACATTTGGTGGAAAATCTGGCGCAGTCGTCGACGAGTGGCTAACCAACTACAAACGGGTGAGCCGGCACACTCGTTGGGAGGCGACCGTGAAACTAGCGAACGTAGTGTTCTTCTTGGAAGGCACTGCCCTAGATTGGTTTGATATTCATGAAGACTCACTTACCAGCTGGGATTGTTTCACAGAAGAGATAAATGAGTGCTTTGGTGACGGATCCGCGAAGAAGAAACGCGCACAGCAAACGTTAATCAGCTGGCCCAAGTATCTGGCGAGACTTTAACCGCATATATTGAGGATATTGTGAAACTGTGCAAGGTGGTAAACCCTCGAATGCCCCAGGAAGATACAGTGGGGCACTTGCTCAAACGTATCGCTGTAGATGTCTATAATTCTCTTATCAGCAAAGACAATTTGAACTCTACAGCTGACTTCATCAGGCACTGCCACACTTTTGAAACCTTGAAGTTGCGCCGCATCACTCCTAAATTTGGCCGACTGGCCAACGTCACATCTGTTGCGAGCGTTGATGTCAGGGCTCCGGAGGCCATGACTGATCTCATACGCCGGATTGTGCGGGAAGAATTGCTGCTTGATAAAGATTCTGCGTACCGGGACGAACACCAGTATGACGGTTGCGCGCTGCAAGCAGAACCCGCGACCCCATCAACTTCCTGGGCTCCGGCTTTAAATGCATCATGCTTTGGCGAAGGCAGACAGCATAACAATTTAAGCACTTCTCAGCCACGGATGCGCCGAAGAACCACCTACACACGCCAGCTGGTTCGTCAGCAACGCCATCCCGATTACTACCGCCAACCAGAACCAGTTTCCGCATGCATTTACTCGAACCGGTGGCGCTAGCACCCTCTGTGTTATAGCTGTGGCATGACGGACACATCTCCCGGTGTTGTCGGCGGGGCCTGCTACGCAAGATCATTTGCCGCTGCCCAACGTTTCTGATCTTTTCGACCCTGCATTTTATCCGACACCGACTCTGGGTATATACCGCCCGGCACAGATGCGAAGCGGATAACCTGCTTCGGACCGCAGCTTGACGCCGTCCACCCAAAGACAGCGATGTTAACCGTCTCCTCGGCGCCGTTCTTCCCTTTCTGGAAACTTGAAGGCGCGGCCGATGGGGGTGAGGTCGCCGGAATATCAACGTTCCCAATACCTCTTCCTGTGTTTATGTTAAAGAACAAACTCGAAGTATCCATTAACGGCCTCCACACCATAGCATTAATTGACACCAGAGCAACAGTCTCTATTATAAGTTTAGCATTCAAGAATCGATTAGGGCATAAATTGATGTTTAGCGTGAATCAAGCTGTAGTATTCCGTGGAGTTGGCGGTGAATCATTGGTGCCTCTGGGTGTGCGCTGTGTGAAAGTTGTGATTGGGGGCCAAGTGTTTCGAACTGACTTCACAGTGTTGCCTCGTTTCACGCATGAAGCAATTCTCGGTATAGATCTTTTTGCAACAATGTGGTGCAACGTTAGACTGCCGTAGTGGACAGATCTCGCTTAAATGCTGCGTTGATGTCGGCTCTTGTAGAAACCTCGTCGCTCGATTTGGGAGCGTTTTCTGTGTCTGACGATACAGTTCTATCTGCGATGTCCGGAGAATTCAAGTTATTTCATCTACTAATTTGTGCGAGGATTTCCACACCGTATTGGAACCTACAACAGTGGCCTGTGCAAAGAAGGGTGTCTTGGTGCATCGTTGCATAGTTTCAGTCACCAGAGGCCACACATTGCTGTGGACTGTAAACAATTCAGACGAGCCAGCCGTGTTTCCTCGTGGCATGAGGCTCGCTCATTACGAGGAAGGTGTGTCGAATTACGTGGCGGCACTAAGTAACCATGTTCCTGAAGAGAAAACATCTCATTTTGCAGAGTCTGGAACATAGGCAATGATAAGCACATCTTTGAGAGCACAGGAGCGCCGAATTTTGACTGACCTGCTTTCCAAGCATCTTTCGGTTTTTGACTTCGCCAGAGATCATCAGCCACCGATTCCAAATTCTCGCATTCATCATTCGATTGATCAGGAATCTTTCGCCCGATCAAACAGAAGCCCTATCGTGTGTCTCCGGCTGAACGTCAACTTATTGACGGACAAGTTCATGACATGCTCCAGCGTGGCGTTATACAGAAATATTGAAGTCCATGGGCGGCTCCAGTTATTCTCGTTAAAAAGAAAGACAACACATGGCGTTTCTGTGTGGACTATTGTTCCTTAACACCGTCATCAAAAAAGATGTATACTCGCTTCCACGTATTGACGATGCAATCGACTGTCTTCATTCGGCATCATACTTCTCGGTAGACTTGAAATCGAGGTACTGACAGATACCGATGAGCGCAAGCGACAAAGAAAAGACGGCATTTGTGACATCCGATGGTCTCTATGAGTTCAGCGTAATGCCCTTTGTATTGTGCAATGCGCCTGCCACGTTCGAACGATTCATGGACACTATTCTGCGCAGACTCAAGTGGAAAATTTGTTTGTGCTATTTGGAAGAGGTCGTGATCTTCGGCAAAACCTTTGCCATCGTTCCTGATTGCATTCAGAGAACAGGCCTCGTCCTCCACTCTAAGAAGTGCCACTTTGGCGAACGTCAAACAATTGTTCTTGGTTACTTGGTCGATAAGGATGGTGTTCGGCCTGATCCTCAGAAGATTGCTGCTGTAACCAGCTTTACAGCGCCGAATTCAGTGAAGCAGCTTCGGAGCTTTTTAGGAGCTGTGTTCCTATTTTCGTCGTTTTGTGCCCAGATTCGCTGACATCGCATACCCGCTCACGGGCATTTTGCACAAAGATGCACCGTTCAATTGGACTACTGACTGCGACTCTGCCTTCCGCTACCTCAAATTCCTTCTGACATCAGGACCTATCCTACGTCACTTCTGTCCTTCTGCCCCCATCGAAGTTCACACCGAAGCTAGCGGCGTGGGCATTGGTGCTGTGCTCATCCAGCGTCATGGCACCGATCAGCACGTGATAGGTTATTCTAGTCGTTCGGTGAACAAGGTGGAGCGTAACTACACCGTTACTGAACAAGAGTGCATCGCAGTGGTTTTTGCGGTGCAGCGATTTCGTTCCTACCTATATGGCAATGTTTTTACTATTGTCACTGACCACCATTCGCTCTGTTGGCTCGTACATGTTTGAGGCCCTTGTGGCCGGCTCGCTCGATGGGAAATGCGGTTGCAAGAGTTTAACTGCATTGTGGCATACAAAAGCGGCCGTCAACATGCCGACGCTGACTGTCGGTCACGCTTGCCGCTTTCGTGAACTGGTAGTGATGATGGCAACTTTGATGACTACCTGGCGCCTATCTCGGCAACGTTTCCTGACCCTCAACTGTTTTTTTTAGTCGATATTTATGGCCTCAAGGCATCAGTAGGTTATGAGATGAAGGATGAATAAATGATTAAATGTTCCAGACAGAACAACGCAACGATCAGACTTTGGCACCGCTCTTCTCTGCCGCTCATGATTCGAGAGATGCGCGTTTTTGCGTTCATGTCGGCCTACTTTACAAGAAGAATTTCAACCCCGGAGGTGCACGCTTTCTCTTCTCGTGCCGGAAAACCTTCCGTATTCCCGTTCTTGAAATGATGCACGATGATACCACATCGTGCCACTTGGGTGTCGCCCGGACCCTCCATCACACACAGGAACGCTTTTACTGGCCGAAAATGCATCAAGCCATTCAGCGCTATGTAGCCAGTTGTGTCAAGTGCCAGCAGTACAAGCTCCCTACTTCCCGTCCACCGGGACCGCTGCACCCTATTGCGCCTCCGACAGCACCCTTTGAGCAGGTGGGCATCGACCTCTTGGGTCCTTTCCCGCGATCTTCGAACGGTAACCGGTGGATGGTGGTATGTGTTGACCATCTCACTCGATATTCAGAAACAGCCGCAATACCCTCAGCCACCGCTTACGAAGTATCCCTATTTCTTCTGCAATTTCTCGTCCTGCGCCATGGCCCTCCTCGAGTTCTGATCAGTGACCGTGGGCGCCAATTTACAGCTGAAGTGATCGAAGAACTCCTTCGTCTATGCACCTGCAATTACCGTCATAGAATGCCGTATCACCTGCAATCGAATAGACTTGTTGAACGGACCAACGGCACTCTTACCACTATGTTGGCGATGTACGTGGACTCTGATCACAAGAACTGGGATAACATCCTGCCTTTTATTACATATGCGTATAACACTGCTTGAGACGACTGGCTACAGTCCGTTTTACCTCCTGTATGCTCGAGTTCCCCGCAGTTGTCTTGATACCATCCTTCCTTTCTCCCTCCACAACGAGCCTTCTATCGCCACCACTTTAAGTCGAGCCGAAGAAGCTCGCCGCTTTGCCCGCCTCCGCATCCTGTACTCACAGGAACGTTCGAAGGACCGTTATGACAACCGACGTGCCCGGTGTTCTAGTGTTGCTGTGGACGCCGCTGCACAAGCGTGGTTTAGCCCAGAAGCTACTGTTTAGCTATAGCGGCCCTTTTGTCGTTTTGGAGCGCCTGAGTGACGTGAACTATGCAATTTCACGCCGCACCGAAAGTGGCCGATGCTCACGCCGGACCAAGGTGGTGCATGCGGTTCGGCTAAAAAGGTTCCATCCCCGGCACCTTCCTTAAGCTTCTTGCCCTGGGGCTTCGTCTGCGAGTGGGGAAGTTACACGTGCTTCGGGGAATCAGGAAAGGAAGAACAGGCTGGAGAGAAGAAGAAGAAACAGAAGCCACAGTGATGTGTGCTGTGTTCCTTGGGTGACTCGCCGCGCTTTAGACTACCAATGAACACCCACGTTACGTACAGAGTATACGTAACAATATAAATGTTAAAAAGTATCGGTCCCAATACGCTGTCCTGTGGTACTCCTGCAGTGATATTTAAAACAGAAGAACGCCACTCATTAATTACAACAGACTGCTTGCGATGATTGAGGTATGATTTGAGAAGTGTGCCAGGGATTCCACAGAAACCGTAATGCTCTAGTTTTGTATCGTCGATTCTATCAAACGCCTTTGAGAAATCGATAAAAATGCCCAATGTAAGTATATTATCTTTCAAACCTTTAATAATTCTTTCTGCGTTAAAAGGGCGAACTCGGTAGATCGGCCTTGACGAAATCCAAACTGCTGCTCCAAAATAATCATATGCTTATCACAGAAAGACGTTATCCTCTTGCATAAAACCTTTTCTAATCCTTTGTAAAAAATAGGCAGCACAGAAATTGGCCGATATATTGATAAGTTATTTTTGTCACTAGATTTGTACACAATACTTACTCTGGCACACTGCATGCTTTTCGGGAAAGTACCAGCTTTCAAAAAAGCGCTAAAGATAAAACAAAGATGGGGTACTAAAATGTCATGTACATATTTTACTGGTCTAATCTTTACGTCCTCGGTGTCCCTGGCCTTGCTATTTTTCAGCAACATGAAAATAGAATATATTTCTTTACAAGTGGATGGTTTGAAAAATGCCGTTTTAGAATTTCGTAGGCCTAAAAATCTTTTGGCTTGACACCCGTCGACCGTGGGTGAACATCAATGGGTGTCAAGCCATGTTTATTAAAGTTTTCTGCCAGTTCTTTGCCCTCCAGTGGTTTGCCATTTACTGTTAAAAAAAGTTTATCGAAGGCGAGTGCCTGTGTTTAAAGGTTTTCTGAGTTCGCGCCATAGGGCATCACTTTGTGTACTAGAACCGGTAAATAAATTCGCAAAGTAACTGTTTTTAGCAGAACGGAGGTTTGGGCTAGTTGGTGATCATCCATGTTTAGGCAACAGCGCAAAAGGACAGAGACAAGTGGAAGGAGGTACACAACGACGACGCCGAACTGTTTTTAGTTGGACGAAAAAGTTTGTAACATTATTTTTGTATTTTTGGAAAGCTACAAGGTCATCAAGGCTCTTTGTTTTGACAAACTTTCCGTACAAATGTTCATTTCGCTTTATCATTCAAAGGCATTCATGTGTCATCCACGGTTTACGCAGTTTCATAGATTTCTTTACCAATTTAATCTTAAAACAGGAGTAGTAACACGCCTTGAAAAGTGTCATGAACCTTCCATAGGCTTCTTCAGCACATGTGGATTCTAACACTGGGTCCCAACATGTGCTCAAAATTTCGTTTCTGAATGTTTTTGCAGTCTTGGGATTTATTTCTCGCACAGGTAAGTCTCTGAACAGAGACTTATACTTATAGAGAGTCTTTTGCTTTGTAAAACATATAAACAGGAAAATTATCACTTAGGCATGTTACAATTCTCCCCGACTTTACACAGTCATGAATGTTATTTGTCACAAGCAAGTCTAAAAGGCTTTCAGAGTGGTTACTGATTCGTGTAGGCCCAGTTATACCATTGTGGCAAAAAATAAGAGTCAAGAAGTAACTGAAATTCACGAGCATGCACTGTGTTTTCTAATAAATTAATATTGCAGTCTAAACCTAAAATCAAGTGCATCTTATTTAGAGTTGCAAAATTGAGAAATTTTTCTACGTAGCCGAAACAACTGCTCATGTTTCTGTTCAACAGGTTGCTTGGTAATCTCCGAAAATAGAAGAAAGCTCGAAGGTGCGCAAGACACAAATATAGGACCCCTTGAAGACACCAACCGCGACGAATACCGCCATCAGCATCTGAAAAATATTTGTAGGACCCAGTGGGAAAAGTGCAGTAGCGGGAAAGAGACAGAAGATAGTATTCAGTGGCGGGTACGAATATAGCCGAGCGGAGCCCCACAACCTGCAAGGACGGAGAGCAAGCAGCCGCCACAGAGTAACCAGAACGCACCCACTGACTTTGTACGTGGGGTTGAGGCCTCGAGAAAATTGCATCCATGAGGGACTGTGTGCACCTTTTCTTGGCGTATGTCGTGTTCCTTTTTAGTGCCCTTAGTGGCCTTGTCCTACTGCCAGCCCTACTACTGAGTCACGACTTCCAGGAGTATTTCTTCGCCTCCGTCTACAAGCTGTGCCTCACAGTTTGGGGGGTGGACTTTGATCTCGTGCGGCGCGCTTTGCTCACCCACCTCGATGGCCTGGTGTCACACGACTCTTCGCTCAAGTCGCGCGGAGTGTTGCGTCTCTTAGAAGTGGGCGCCGCGCACGGACCCAACCTGAAATTTGTGCAACACCCAATCGAGTACTGGAAGGTGGAACCAAACAGGGCCTTCAATGCCACCTTCATGACAAACCTGGCTGCAAACCCAAAGGTATGGGGATGTCCGCTGAAATAGAGCTTACTATAACAGTGATTTGGTTTGTGGGGTTTAACGTCCCAAAGCGACTCAGGCTATGAGAGACGCCGTAGTGGAGGACTCCGGAAATTTCGACCAGATGGGGTTCTTTAACGTGCACTGACATCGCACAGCTCACTATACCAGTGCAATCTCAAGTCAGGTGCTCTGACCACTTTGTAACGCCATCAACTGACCTCATCTCATTGTTACAGTTTTGTGGAATATCGTCTTGTTATTTGACATTGAGTACAAGTGCTTGCCTCGAAAGAAATGAATTATGTCTACATTTTTCTTTGCAAAATTGTGTGCCAGTATTGCAAAGTTAGGTACCTGCGAAAAACGTAGGAATAACTAGTCAGAAAACGAAGGAAAGAAGCCAACAGTCGGTGAGGCCAAGGAAAGCGTTGGGGATGGTACTTTAGGTCTCTTTTTTTTTTTCTTTAATGATTGCTTAGATAATCACAGAAATTAGTAAAGTAATCTGTTTAGGGGAAAGATAATTAAACACAAAGTAGAAGAAAAAACAACGTGCCGATGGTGGGAACCGAACCCACGACCTCCGAATATCGCGTCCGGTGCTCTTCCAACTGAGCTACATCGGCCGCTGCCCCCCCTGCTACTTGCTTGGGTATTTATGTTGTCTGTATACGAACCTTGAGAGTGTTACCACCGCCACCCTCAGCCATAGCGGCGGACGTAGAACGTCCTTTGTTACCGCCAGCGTCACGTAGAACGTGATCAAGAGCGAGGGCGAAAGCTGTGCTAGAACCCTCTTACGCTACCTATGGCTTCAAGACTGCCAGAACCGAGACCCCCGTAAGCTACAAGCAGATCAATTAAGGGGAAATGAGGGTGCTCGTTATAATACATGAAGGAAAGAAGCCAACAGTCGGCGAGGCCAAGGAAAGCGTTGGGGATGGTACTTTAGGTCTTTTTTTTTTCTTTAATGTTTGCTTAGATAATCACAGAAATTAGTAATGTAATCTGTTTAGGGGAAAGATAATTAAACACAAAGTAGAAGAAAAAACAACGTGCCGATGGAGGGCTATGGCTATGGCTGAGGGTGGCGCTGGTGAACACTCTCAAGGTTCGTATACAGACAACATAAATACCCAAGCAAGTAGCAGGGGGGACAGCGGCCGATGTAGCTCAGTTGGAAGAGCACCGGACGCGATATTCGGAGGTCGTGGGTTCGGTTCCCTCCATCGGCACGTTGTTTTTTCTTCTACTTTGTGTTTAGTTATTTTTCCCCTAAACAGATTACATTACTAATTTCTGTGATTATCTAAGCAAACATCAAAGAAAAAAAAAGAGAGACCTAAAGTACCATCCCCAACGCTTTCCTTGGCCTCGCCGACTGTTGGCTTCTTTCCTTCATGTATTATAACGAGCACCCTCATACCCTCATTTCCCCTTAATTAGTCAGAAAACGAGTAATAGAAGAAAAATATTTTCCTTTGTTCAGCTTCTCACCATTCAATTTCAACTTTTTCTTTTTTGGGGCAGAAGGGGGGGGGGGGGGGGGGGGCTGGTAGGGGAAGCCGCGGCAGCATGTACCGATATTTAATGAAGAAGAAACATAGACTATAAATAAATTTTGCCATCCGGAACACCTGGTCACTGTCAGTCATAGGTCCTTGAGAATCATGAGCCTATTGAGAGCGAAAAATAGCTTTGAATAGGCAGAAATATAATAGCCTTCGGAAATTTCTGGCCTTGCACAAACAGCAAACACTTATCTCTTGATAGCAGTGTAGCTAAGGTGTCTCAAATGCGATCAGTTTTAATATGAGAAAATCGGCTTTCCGAAAGCCACACCTCCATCTCTGGCTCACACGATGGCTATGGAGAGACTTTTATTTATTTATTTTCAATACGTTCGCGTACTTTTATTATTTTTGCATGGATGCAAAACCATCAGATACCTCATCGGGGCCGCAAAAAATGTGCCGTAGATTTTCAAAAGTAAAATTGAAATAAAATACACTTTCTCAGACAGCACGGAATTATTACTTAAGGATACATTTATTAGTGTTACGTATCAACGTAGAATGATGATTCAATAACTTTTAAGCAACATAAATATGTAATGTACACACTAACAATGCAACTTTCTTACGAATGACGAAACAGCAATATATGGAAGCGAAAATCCCTTGATGGTACACAACAGAAACTCTGTGAAAGACAAGCAATGAGACCAGCACTTGACATTCGCAGTACAGCGTGGCTCATACACTTCTGAATAGATAGCATCAGTAAAGCTTTTATATCAATGTCTGGTGGCGTTCAATGAGTGATAGTGATTGTGGATCATAAGCCAAGCTTAATAGAGAAATAATAGGGCTGTCCTTTCATTTCAGTTGCAAAGAAGTGTATTGGATAAATATATTGGCGGTAATAAAGAGGACGAAAGCACTCGATCTCGTTGCTTAAAATGTATATGCTGACTTATAATTATGACTCAAAAATGATTTTACGTCTAGACGATTACTTAAAAAAGAACATTTTTGTACCAATACAACAATGCTTATGGTACGCCATAAACACAACATAACATTATAATAATATTTTAGAATAAATATAGTAGAATGTATATCTGAATGTTCAAATATAATTTCTTTACGTAGCACAAACGTTAGGCATTATACAGGCAACTTACAGAACAGATGTGTAACATACTGTAATGTTCGGTGCTATCTGGGTTATTTCCGAGAATGGCTCTGTATAGAGATCAGGTTTGCTAGCCACTCAGGCGACTAGGCCATCGCCGTAGCCGAATTTCCCATGTTCTTACCTGCCACTCTATTTCTCTTTTTCCTTGCTTGTTTTCGACCACTTTCGACCACTTCCACAAAATATAGCTATCGCAGTGCCCTCTTTTTATGCGTTATGCACCCAATTTTTTTTTTTTGTCCGCGGCCGCTATAAGCCGTTACCGATCAAGCAATCAATATTATAGAAAATATGAAACAAATACCGAACATCAAACAATCAACAACCAATCACAAAACATCCGATGAATAATCAATAATAAGTATTTGCGTATTGCGAGAACGGACGTTTCTAAATTGACTCGATAACCTCTCTCTACTCTTTCTGTTTTGATGCGGCAATAAAACAAGGACAATTGGTGTTAATCGAAAACCCGTGCTCTTCCTATTTTACCATGTATCCACTTAACACAATTTCAGTCTCCGCGTCTCCTATATTTTTAAGAAAAGCAAGCGCCTGATACCAAATTAAAATAAAAGCGAGACATGCTTCTCGGTACTCCATCTGTCGTCGGTGTAGATTATTTGCTCAAGGCCAAAACCAAACGCCACACTAACACGCGAGAATGGCTTCGTTGTTCAATCCGCCGCTTCATCCACTTCGTAAAAAAAATTGTAGGGGGAAATTTGTATCTCTAAACGGAGGTGAGGCGAAAGCCTCCATCGCGCGAAGCCCTCCACTACGGCACCTAGTTATCTCTGTTTTCACTCCCACCTTTGCGAAGACGAGATAGCGTAAGCTACCAACCAACATACAAAGCCCCGCTTTAATCGAGCTGTATGAACGTGTCTGCGTGGCCTCACGAATGCAAATTTTTTGGCAGGCTGGTTGTCATATTAGCCTCCCTAATGAAAGGAGAGGCCCGAGAGGCCCCCGGAAAGCCTTTTGTCCAGTTAGTGCTCGGCCATGTCAGCTTCCAGCTACTGCGTCTTACGGAACGAAAGCGTTACTGGTGGAAGGACGGACGGACGGAAACGATCTGCGAGAATGAGCCATTAAAGGCTATCGCTTTAATACATTTGTAAGTGACAATCAGAACTGCACTATCGCTGTCAGATAAAATTGGAAGAGCCTCATTCGCAATAACGTTAATTTTACAACACATTTGCATGCATGTGCACTGTAACGGCCAAGATATTGACAAGACGTACATCCCATTTCTGTACATCTATGTTTGTGCAATGACAATTATGTTGATTTTGCTTTCGTTACTTACTCATTTTTTAATAATGACGGTCTTTTTCGCCATATAGGGGAAGCTTATATGTGCTCGAAATTACAAAAAAAGCATCAAAGCACAAATGCAGTGCTCCTTGTTTACAACTTAGGAGGCCATGGTTTTGTAATACAGTTGCAATCTATTAATGCGTTTGGGAAAAACAAATACATCTTTTTGTTTTAGTTATTATTGCTACGAAAGAATCCGAGAGGCCAGGCGAATTTTGTGGAGCTGATAATTGTGCTATATTTGAACAGTCGTCCAGACCCGGTGGCTACAAAAATTACACGGCGACCTTTAAATGTAGCGCTTTCTGAGGCAATGTTCGTAAAAAAGCTGTCAACGATAGCACTATCAGAAAGAGGATGACACCTTGTCTGGCACATTTTCAAGCTATCATCCCTGAGCACATTACCCGCTAGGAAAAAGGAGCGTAATCAGGCACAAAGCACACAGTGCTCGATACTTTGGTGCACACCGAGTTGTAGGCAATAACATATACATTCTTTAGTTTCTGTGTTTTCTCGCGCTGTTCGAAGTGATAGACATATCTCATATATGCAAATTTCTTTTGTCTTTGTGGGTTCAAAAATAAACGCATAATGCGCCAAATATACACTGCTTATTTCAACGAGTCTACTCTTCAACGCGTATTAAGCAACAAGCTTCTACCCGTATTCGAGCAAACCCATTCGGTTTGAGACAGGTAATCGAGCCCTTTTATTATACTGAACTCTCTGCAGATAGATGTGCTCATTACATTTTATTTACTGAACCCAATGCCTTCAGCCTTGTGTAGTACGTTCTACAATTAGAAAAAAAAAACGAAGAAACGCGAAATTACTCTAGATATATTTGGTAAACGATTATTCAAAAGGTGTTCATCACTTCTTTTGCACTTATTTCAGTTTCCAGTTCCTTGCTTCTACTACCTATTTTCCAACAAACTAAAACTAAACAAAGTGACCATTTTGTCTAGTTGGTGCAATCGAGCATGTTGAACCAGCAAAGGACACATACAAAGAAACACAAGAAAAGAGATGCACGAGACAGCGCTGGACACAGACATTTGACTCCCTGAAGACCAAACTCAAAGAAATCTGCACCCCCCCCCTCCTCAATGATGAAAAAATAAACTTTAACATGGGGACCATTTGGACTAGTTGGTGCGAATGTAATATATTGAACGAGCGAAAGGCTCAGAAATGCAAGGAAAGAAGTACACCGGAATGCACTGTCCTGTGTACTTCTTTTCTTGTGTTTCTGTTTCTTTTGCGGGTTCTAAACGTTAAAAAATTAACAAAGGACGCTTAATAAGTTGGGAACTTGGGAGAGTTGGAAAGCATTTGATATCATATTTAATAGCGCTTCTTTAACACGCAATGTACATTAGAAAGAAGAAGCACATGTGAACAAGACAGACGCTAGTCTTCAGCTGTCGTTTATTGAAGCATGTCCTATATACGCTCTAAAACTGGTCATCACACATACGCAGGGGGGGGGGGGGGGGTGCCACGCTTAATGTACGATAACTCATTTCCAGACAGATATACAAATGCAGTGCTGACAGAGTTTTGGTCTTCGTTTATACACAGTGCGTCGAAAATTTATTTCTGTCTGAGACTTCGTTGCTACCAGTAAGCGCGTGTTCTGAATGACCGGTGTGCAGGGTTCGGGTCGCCAGGGTAACTTTAGGTACCCTGGCACAGCTTACAGTGATGCACGAAATTCCCCCCAGCTGATATAGATCCCGCAGCCAAGGGATGCCCTCTCAGCCTTTCAGTAAGCATCGACTTGATTGTCCAATATATACCTTGCCAGAAGTGAGCGGCATTTCGTATACGACGCCGACTTTGCACGGAACGAACTGCATTTGACGCTTTTTAGCACAAATCGGCTAATAGATTCTTCAAGAAACCCAGCATTCTCTAGGCGAAGCGTGTCGCTGCAAAAACATCGCCTAGAGAACGCTGGGTTTCCTGTATCAACGATTACATTTGTGGCTGAAAAGCTACTGAAAGAAGTGAGAACTGAACAGCGACCGCACTGTGAAAATCCCCATCGGCGAACTCTACTTGTGACTATGGGTAATGTGCACAACGTGTCGCAACGTTTAAAAAGCGTTGGCGAAAAAGAGCGGCATCGATCTTGTATTGACTACCTCGATGAAGCTTGTGCGCCTGTGCCCTTTTGTAAAGTGTGCAGGCAAGGCAGCTGATCATCTACGAAATGCCGCTCACTTTTGGCAAGGTATATATTGGACAACCAGGTCGATGCTTAAATGAAAGGCTGAGGGAGCATCGCTTGGCTGTTGGATCTATATCAGGTGGGGGGAATGTCACTCATCCCTGCAAGCGGCGCCAGAGTATCAAAAGATACCCTGGCGACCCAAACCCTATGCCCTGCAGACCGATCTTTCAGAACACGTGCTTACTGGCAGCAAAGAAGACTCAGACAGAAAGACAAGCTTTCGACGCACTGTGCATAAGCAAAGACCAAAACTGTGTCAGCACTCTATCTGGTTATCTCTCCGAAAACGTTATTGTACCTCAAGCGTGGCACCCTCACTGCGCATGTGTGATGACTGATTTGAGAGCGTATATATGAGATGTTGTTTCAATAAACGACAGCTGAAGACAATAGCGTCTGTCCGGTTCATATGTTTTCCTTCTTCTTTCTACTGTCCCTTGTATGTTAAAGAAGCGCTAGACAATACGATTTAAACAAAGGAAACATATGTTGCGAATACTGAAGTGGTCCGTTTTTGATTTTACACATCTTCAACGTTTCAGAACACGGACACCGTTAATCCAGATTTGAACTTTTGTAGTGAGAAATACCGTTTGCGAACAGAGTGAAACTATTTACGTAACTCACTCACTACGTTAAATGAACTGTAGTTTAATCGAAAGAAGCGCTAATTCTTTGCAGGTGAAGTTGGAGCGTTGTGTCATTGGATATGGCGAAGACATGAGTATGCTACCTGACGGCCACTTCGACGTGGTGATGTTCACGTACGTGCTCTGCTCCGCAAAGGATGGTCCAAAGCTCGTCAGCGAGTGTAAACGCGTCCTCGCCAAGGTGAGACTGCGACCCGGATGCGGCCTAAGATCCCTGCACCGTCATTGTGCTCAGAGGAAAATATATTCTTTTGGGAACAAGGAAGGATCAGAGAAATAGACGCCTTGGTTGCCTTGCAAATGCTACAAAAGAGGATGGTAGAAAGTGTTTCCTTATTTTTGAAGAAGGAGTAAAGCCCGGCTTACACTAGTGAGAAACTTCCCACACAGGCGCAGGATTGAGGGCGCCGCTACGTCGCAGCTCCTCAGAAGGAAGCTCAAACTACGCTCGTTTTCCCGCTCCATTTGTCGAAGAATACGGAGAAGGCGAAGGCAAGCGGAGCGAGAAGGGTTAGCCCCGTTACTTCAGAGGAGAGAAAGCGCGCGCTTTTCTAGCGCACAAGCACTGTAGCACAAGTCAACGGGTAACTGTGACACCAGCGACAACATTACTAGAACAATCTCAGTTTCACAGGACCCCATACCGCCCAGCGGAGGACTGCGTCCCAAATGGCGGTCGCGAGAAGTAGCGGTGCTGCAGTCATCTCTTGCTCCTTACCGGGTGCGGCGTCTGCTAATGCGACGTGAAAGCATGGAGCGGCCAGCACACACGTAGCTTTTGTGTGCTGCCGTTGCACTGTGCTTGGCTGCACTATAATTATAACTGCATTACAACAGTTTTGGCTTCAAAGCGACGCATTACCATGAAGAACGCGTTTGTGGTATGCGAAATTCACTTGTTAATGCTGTGAAACAAGTGCGAGCACCGTCTGCTTGCTCACAAGCGCTTTTGCTTGCTTTACTCCCTGGCCTGTGTCTTGAAATATGTTCTTTCAGAGCATAGATCCTGTCATGCAATCAAATTAGTCAAATGTTTAGTGTATATCAGCACTCTAACCTTAGAAGATAACGCAGTGGGTGTCACGCATAATATACTGCGCTATGCTGTTCGTCGCCACTACATGTAGAAATCTGCTAGCCTGACCAGCCTGTTTATGTAGTGCATGAAGTCTGGCTACTCGCGTCAAACGATACAGTAAACACGGATTGCAAATAAATGGCCTGCGACGTCACCTAATCAGAAGCGTTTTTCTTAATGTCTCACTTTCGAGGTATGGTGTGGAACATAGCTCCGAATTGGCACTCTCGCACTCCCGTATATTGCAATAGAAAAAGAAAATATTTTCCTGTCGCCTAAAGCAACGTCAGATGTGAAGAACTAGTTAATGAGTTGACTAAAAGAGGAATCAGTGAGAATGAGCGTGTGCACTTGAATAGGAAATGACTGAACAGGCGAATGAGTCTATTGAAAAAAACTTATATTGCGAGTAATCAATTCGCGCACTTGAGAGATTCTTCTCCCCCTTTTTCTTACACAGAACAGAACAACAACATAATTTTACTGCTTGTAGGGGCAGTTATGTAATTTTGTGCTAGCACTAGACTGCAGTTTTAAAAGACGACATTCAAGGTATCTACTGCAGCGCCGGAATTGACTAGCGATGCTCCCGTCCATCGCACAGCCGCCGCCGGGGAGTGATTGAACTTGAACTTACGGCACGGTCTGCGGTCGGCTCCGGTTGGCTACTCCGTTTCCATCGCTCCGCGGAACGTCAGACAAGTCAACTTGCGGAAAAAAAAAAAACGGCTACTGCGGGAGGCAGCGCGCGGAAAACTTCCAGTGTTGCGCGTTTTCCAGCTTGTGTGAGTGTGCCTTACCGTCCCAAGGAGCGCAGGCTATGAGAGACGCCGTAATGGAGGGCTCCGAAAATTTTGACCAGCTGGAATTCTTCAACGTGCACTTATATCGCGCATCATACGGGCGCCTTGCATTTCTCCGAGATTCGATTCCGTATTCTTGGTAGGAGCCATTGAGCGCCCTAACTTTTGAGTCCCCGTGGCAGCTGTTGAAGTAAGTTGTAGGATAGTGGGGAAAGTGACATTACACGGGCAGATGCCGAGTGCGTTCTTTGGAAATCGCAGGCCTCAAAGTTCTAGGTAATCGATAAAGCAAATGCCACATTTTTGACATATTTGAAGCATGATATCAATAAACTTTCAATGTTTTGCTATTAAAGAGCACAAGCTAAATGACGGCAGAGAAATAACCCAGAAACACAAGCGCGCATTCGTAGCTGAGGTTTTATTGGCGAGAAAAAAAATGTAGAAGGCTGAAGGCAGGAAGGTTCTGTGTAGGCCAGGTTACTCCAGGTTGGATATTAAGAGTCGGCTACGAAAGAAAATCAAACGCAGAATAGAAATAAAATCTCGGGACAAAGGCACTCCGAGTGGAAAGACAGCATGTGACGCGCTGCCATAAAACGCAAATTCCTCTAATGCTTCCGTGACAGAATGATTGCTGTCACAAGTAATTGCTACGACATATTTCAATATTTTAGTTTTCACTAGCAATTTAGATAAAATATAATTATCATTGCTATAGAAATCCCGTGTTTTGCTTCTTCGTTTGCTTCTGATTCGCTCTACGCCTTGGCCGCAACGAATGCGTTGTAGGGAATTGTTACTTTTTAGTATTACTTGAGCTATATTCTACCATACAAAAGGAGCGTGCCATCAGACGTAACCCACGAAGTGAACCTAGGTGTTTAACCGCTAGAATGTCTACATTGATAAGACATTGGTTCACTGATCAAAAAGGAAGTGAGATATAATAGTGCACTTGGCACCCCGTGCTAATTAGCTTGAGACCAGCTTTGATTATTAAGACATTAGGCACTGATACTTATTCCTTAGATAAATTTCAATGCAGGAGTCTCGAGTCTTTAGTAAAAAGAAAGCACCTCGATAAAAGCATTGTGATCAGTTAAAAACTTCTTTGAAGTGGATGAAGAAAGCAGCTGTCAGCAACTTAGAGTCAGTTATCTCTAACATGCTACATCAGTCAGTCGATGTTTCCTAAAAGCGATTTGTGCGAGAAGTTTTTTTTTCTGCAAGGGAGGCCTTTATGAAGAACAATGAAGCCAAAATGCGCTGCTGCCAATCGTTAAAAAATTTTGAATGCACTATGGATTGAAAGATAACGATAATTTGACACTAGATGACCATCAGACACTTAGCAAACTAAACAGATACACGGAAAACCATTTCTCAGACGAAGAAGTTCGGAGCCCGAAGAACCCTGGGTGTCCTCAAGGTCTCTTTTTTTTTTCTGTTATTGAATATTTCGAGGGAAGGCCGTACAAAAACTTTTAAACATTCCTTATATCCTATTTTGCTTGAGTTCTCCTTTATTAGCACCTTGGTTACTGTCATTGTGACCTGATAGCCTCTAACGGAAGACGTGAGAGCTTGTATGCAGTGCTCACAAATGCATCAGTAAACTACATCGAACGCATAATTGTTGCTTATTCGATCCACCGAAAAAGAAAAAAATGTATAGGAAAGCATGATATCTTGTGCAAACAATTCTGCCCTATTTTCCCTAATAAGCTACACAACCATAGAGATACTACCACATATTTACAAGCACTTGTTGCTTTCACGCGATGAGGCTATCTTTTCCACCTAAGATCGAAGAAAGGATGGTACGTCGACCTTTTATATTTGTTTCAAAACTTTATATATTGTTGCATGATGAGTACGAAGAAGAGGTCTCCAAACGGTTTTTCTGTCAAAATATTTTGCGAAGCAGAGATAATTAAGGGCACAAAATATGTTAGCGTTAGGTAGCCTGAAATTGTCTGACTGAATATATGCATGTCTTTTTATTCGATTAATTTTCACATTTTTGGGTGCAGATGTTTCTATAAAATTTCTCAAAATCTGCTTAGGAAACAAATTTTTAGCTACGTTTCAGGCCTTGATTTCAAAAAAGGCTTATGGCAGAGCAAGAATAATTCCATATTATGTTATCAGCATGGTTATCTATCGAACATTCAAAGCTTATATTTTTATAACGTTTCAATAGAGAGAAATGATCGCGCTAATTTCGAGAAAGCCGCGAGCAATGAAACATCACAGGACAATGAAAAAAAAAATTATTTTGATATTTTTTAAAGATCGTCCATCTATGTGTTGTGTTAAGCGAGGATCCAGGCACTGGTAGCGGGCACTGGTAGAGAGCAGAGCCGGAGTGGTGGTGGCGTAACTTCGAATCAGCTGGTCCGCAAAAGCACTTACTCTTCCTTTTTCTCGGCTATCTGTCCGCTTAATCGGAGCTGTTTCTTTAGAGTTGCACTAGTAATTACGGCAACTTCAATAAGGCCCTTGTGTAAGGCGTAGCGCCCCTGGCAGATCTCAAGATTCTCCGGCATTTGTGAATCGCCCATGATTTTAAAATTTTGTCGTAATATTGTAACAGCGAGAATATGTTTACACCAGAAAATTAAACATATACACAATGAGAGGCAGCCAAGGAGCCCAGCAATGAGGTTCCAGCATTCGACGCACTCCTCACACGAGCGTGCCACTTTATACTAATCGTTCTCCACCGATAGCATTATTGCATCTAGTAATTTTTGTTTATGTCCGCAATCATCTTCCCGATAGCAATGAAACTTTCAGAGGAAAATTAAAAAAAAAATCATTTTAATATTCGTTAAACTTTGTCTATGTAATTTCCGTCACTTCAACCCTCAATATTATTAAAAATATATTGCATAACATTAATGCACTAGTAATACCTAGAAATGTGGTGCAACAAACACAAACATAGTTGAGGATTCGACGGAAACCCGTCCGGCAAGGGAAATTCAGCATGTTGACGAAAACAGCACTCGCCGAAGTCACAGACGAAACAGAAAAAGAAAAAACAAAAACATAAACACATTGACGTTTCGGCACCGCTACGGGTGCCTTGCTCACAATAGAAATGAAACGAGATGGGCCGTTGCTTATGAAGTTAAACACAAACACAAACAACAAACACAAACATATGCGAAGAGACACAACACACGCGCACAACACATGCGTGTGTCTCTTCGCATGTGTTTGTGTTTGTTGCGCCACATTTCTGGGTATTATGCAGCACCAACTAGCCCCTCAAGCTGTTATTTTGTAATGCACTAGTAGTTGTGGCCAGTCAAATAAGACCCTTACACAAGACTTTGCGCAGCGCCTTGCACAAAGGCTTTATTGAACTTGTGGTAATTACTATCGCTGCAATATTTTGCAAATATGTTTTTAGTGATTTTCAAAGTTGGGGCAGAGAAGAATCGGTGGACAAATTTTAAAACAGTCAAAGATGTTTTTTTTTAATTGTCCTTAGAAGCTTTAATTGTTTGCAGTTTCCTTGAAGTTGGCGTGATCTTATCTCTCTATTCAAACGTTATATAATTATAGGCTTCGGCTGTTTATTAGATAGCTATGTTGAAAATATAGTGTCCAATTTATGCTGCTCTGCCAAAAACCTTTTGTGAGATAAAACCCTGCAGAGTAGGTACATTTTGTTTCCTGGGCCGAATTTGAGGAATTTTATAAAACGATCTGCGCTACAGGGAAACGCGAAAATTAACTAACTACGAATAAAAATATGCATTATACATGGTGAGAAGTTGATGCTACCTAACGTTAACATACTTGGCGTAATTCATAACCAAAGTTGGCCAAAACAGCAGCGAAGATAAGCGCGGCCCTCCACCTCTTCGTCGTTATTGATTCGCGGTGCCCCGATAAAAATTTTGGTAGCAAAATCAATTGCAGCTCTCTTCTTTGTAGTCATTAGGCAACAATATATAAAATTTTCAAAGAAAATGTAAAACGTCGACTGACCATCCTTTTTACGAGCTTACGTGAAAACATCCATAGAAGTGGATGTGTAAGATAAGGATAAATCCTGATTCAAAAACCAAAACTAAGCCGTATTAAGGCGGCCGTTTAAATGGCGCCCTTATCGATTTGTTTACATACTCATGTTTACAAGTGTGTGCCGCACCAGGCAGGTAATTACTTCAAGCGGCCATTTACGGAAGCATATCCCAAAATAAGCTTGTTCCTATATACAGTAAAAAACATACCGCAAACTACAACATAGGATAGTTGTCGGCGCGCGAGCGCTAAACCTACCCTAGCAAGACATTATGCAACCGATATGTACGCCGTTACCCCGCATCGCTACCATAAGAAATACACGGAAAGCGACAAACAGGGCGTCCGCGCTGCCATGTCATTGTGTGAATTTAAGAGGGAGCAACATGGGAAATGCAGGGAATGGAACGCAGGAGTGGCGGAAAGTGAAGTGGAACTCAAGAGACTTCTGATGCGCGCACAAGAAGAGAGTGAGAAGTTTGGACTTAAACTGAACATTAAAAAGACGAAGATCATGGCATCTTGCCCTATCAAATCCTGGAGCATCAAGGGACAAGAAGTGGAAGCTGTGACAGATTTTCTCTTCTTAGGCTCCAAGATTACCCCGGAAGGAGACTGCAGCCATGAAATTAGAAGACGCCTGCTTCTGGTAAAGAGTGCCATGGTTAGCCTTGACCGCCTAGTAAAGAGCAGAGACATTAGTCTACCAATCAAGATCCGTATAACTCGTGCTATGGTCTTTACAGTTGTGATGTATGGATGCAAGAGTTGACTGTGAAGAAGGCTGACCGCCGAAGAATGGACGCGTTTGAATTGTGGTGCTGGCGGATCAAATCAGTCGTTATTGTCGACCATAAACCCTGACTGCTCATTGGCGGGTCAAATTCTAAAGTTAAAGCTCGGTTACTTTGGTCATCTGAGAAAAAGAGAGGAGTCACTGGAAAAAGATTTGATGTTGGGAAAGGTTGAGGGTCGCCGGAGTAGGGGTAGGCAGCGAACGCGATGGTTAGATGGCATCCTCAAGGCGCTGCAGATGAAGTTATGTGCTGTTAGGAAGATAGTGAGAGGCCGGAAAGCGTGGCGTGACATGGTCCATGGGGTCACGAAGAGTCGGACACGACTGAACGAGTGAACTGAATTGAACAAGGGAAAGCCTCCAAGCGCGCACGCTGATTGTCAATTTAAGCGACAACAGCAGTGTAGCAGACGACACTACTCTATCCAGCTACGGCGGTTAGATATTGGTGCAGGTCTGCCGACTGGCGGTGGACAAAGCATAGTTCCGCAGGCCTTCCACTCCTCACGTCAAAAATGATGCTGCTGTTTTCTACCCGAAGTTTGCCTTACCAAGGCTCTGACAGGAGTGAAAAAAGTACAAACGACAGGCATGGCGTTGCGAGGTAGTAGGAAAAAGACATGCATAATCATGGTGTGAATGGTCCGGGTCAGCGAAAGCAAGAAATCGTTGATATCAGTGATCCAACAGCGCACAGTCGCTGCAACTATACGAATGTGACACGTCTTGAACAAGATTCAAAACTGGCATAAAATGCATCAAGTGACATATCATTCATAAATTGTTGGTACAGGTTGTTTCATATTTATATTGTCGGGAGAAAAAATGAAAATTTGAACAAGTCACATTTAGCAGAGAATATTCTTATGCACACGCTAGGGTTAATACTTTTTGAGCGGTGATAAGGTAGCTTTAGGTATAAAACTTTTATCTATATTGACACAATTGTTATACAGGGGAATATCAAGTTCATGCGCGCAGTCTTCTGCCGGCATTCTAACGTTTAGATGCCCGCTCTTTCAAGCAAAAGTTTCCCGCTGTCGTAACTTATGTAACGCAAAAACGTCAGCTGCAGTGCTAGGTTTGAATTTTCTCTAGCTTTTAATTTTGATCAGATTGATGAAGGTTTTAAACTGTGGCGCTGTACTCGAGAATGGGTCGTACTTGTATATTTAAGGCGTTTAGCTTTACATGTGACATACAAGTTGTCGGTATGCCTTTGTACATATAATGTCTGTGTCAGATTTCAACTTATTTTTTCGGTGATTGTTACCCCACGTACTTTACTTCTTTACTGAGCGTCACAGCAAATCCTGATAGCAGATAAGAAACAAAAATGGCATTCTTCTTCCATGCTATGGTGACAGATGATGTTTCGCTCACAGTTATCCTTTTACTCGAAGTTTCGCACTAAGAGTAAGTGTTAGTCAATATTAGTTAGACTATTTTGGTCATCTTGTGTATGAACACTACTATACACAACGCAATCATGTGCGAACAGCTTAAATACAACATTTTGAGTGACACAGGAAAAATATAATTGATATAAATAAGAAATGTATGCCCTAATAACGATCCCTAGGGAGCACCTGAGCAAGCATGCGACGTATCTGAGCATCAGACTTATCGCCCATCCCAGTTGTGGCTCGCAAAGTCACTTATTATGTCTACTATCAAAATATATGACAGCTAGGTTGGTTATTGACTGTCTGCCATTAAGACCATAATGGCACAAGACACCTGCTACTTCTGTTTGGTCTTTTCCGCAAGCTCTAGCACAGCGCTGTTTTGTAGATGCTTAGAGCTTTATGGTAAAAATGGAGAAACCTGCATACTGAGCTTAAAAGCCTGACTAAAATGCCTGTGTTGCTACACAGCCCGTCAACGTGTAGGTCTGAGTCCTAGGGTTTCGAGATTTTTTTTATACTGGATACTAAATTAAATTGGGACACTTCCTATTTGCACCTGATCCATGAACGCTTACAAGTCCGTTTGCTCGGTTAATGTAAGAATTCATAGGTGCTCTACCGTAATGCACATATAGTTTTATTATTACCACGACTGAGGTGCTGTAATATGACCCGTTATGTGTAAAACACTGGTTCGCGAACCACGTTAGCCGGTTTTATTATCTCGCCAGCTTTCTTTTCTAATAGCCAAAGGTCTCCTTCGCAAAAAATATTACAGCCGATTTGCATAGTTAATCAAATGCAAAGTAGGTGTGTAGCACTGCTTAAACATTGTATTTCAGCACGGAGAACCTGCGCCGCAGTGCTTGACGGCCTGCCTCGTCCACTACGACGCGAAGCAAACGCGTGGAGTAGCCGCATCCCCAGCTTTCCTTACACCATCTTCGGCAATGAACAAAAACAGCCACAATGTAACTCTTTACAATGCACTGCTCTGCGGCCGAAAGGTCTGGGGTGGGATCATAGGAGGAGAGAAAGAGAGAAGAAAGAGGGAAACCCGTTTGAAGGCGAGCGCAAGTTATGGCGCGGAGGTAAACACAAGCAGCTTCACGACGCGTCGAGCGGCTCGTGCCGAGGTCCAGGGAACGCCGTGCGAGCACGTCTGCTGTCCGTGAAGGTTGAGGAGTAACTGATGCAAGGGGAGAGATGCCAAAATTGAGGACGCGCGAGCGACACACGACTGCTCACTCCAGAGTAACACATGCTTGTGAAACGCGGCCCAGTGAATGACGCCGCCACGTCTGCAACTGACACGCCCCTCTCTCAATGCCTTACTCTCCCACTGGGTGCATCTCGCGGCCGCTTGGCCTCCTCAGTTTTAAGTCGCGTGATGTGGGCGTCTCCATTTTCCCTTCCTCCTCTTTAATTTCACGAAGAGACGGATGGACAGAGAGAGAGAAAGACTCCTTTTGCGGCTATGTGGCCGCTCCGCCTCCTCAATGTTGAGCCACGCGACACGCGCGTCGCCACCTTCTCTTTCTCCACTTCAAGTTCACGAAGAGAGAGAGAGAGAGAGAGAGAGAGAGTGAGCGGCTTCGGACAGACATCGGCGAAATCCGTTATTGCGGCTAGTATTGCTACGCACTAATTAAAAACTGTGCATGATTAAATTGTAAGGCAATAACCATACAGCAGAGACGTGCATGATACAGAAATATGTTTTTGATTACTCTAAATAGACGGGAAAACAATCCTCATGTCCGTAATATACTTCAGATTTGCGCATTTATGCATTATGTTTAATAAACATCTGCTCTGTGCTGGTGGCGAAGCGGTTAGGGCGCTTGAAGGCTATACCCAAGGATGTGAAATCGAATCCTGAAGTTGGCGGTCGTTTTCGATGGAGGCAAAATGCAAGACGCCCGTGTGCTGTGCTATGTCAGTGCACGTGAAATATCCCCTGGTAGTGTAACTTTCCGGTTTCCTCGACTACGAATTCTCATATCCTAAGTGACTTTAAAAGGTTTATGCTCATTAATTAAATAGTTAAATATCCTGTTTAAAGTGAAATTCGTTTCTCTCTATCCATCAGTTCCAAGTGGCGTTATCCAAATTTATGAAATATGTTTTGTAGAGATTCATTGAAAAGACATTACACTCGCTCACTAGATGGCGCGAATCTTTCCTTATTAAAGCTAGAAGCAACTGCCGTAATGGCGTTCGAATATGTACTGAGAAAACTGTACTCAGGAGAGGAGGTCCATTGCACATTAGCACTATCGAAATGAACGATATAGCTATACTAAACGGCCGCTACACAAGACTATAAATTATTAATATAAACAGCGCGGACACGAAGACAAAGGACAAGATAAAAGAAAGCCACAGTACAGCGCTTGTACTGTGGCTTTCTTTTATCTTGTCCTTTGTCTTCGTGTTCGCGCTGTTTATATTAATAATGAATAAGTAACAACTCGCCCAACAAAGTATCTTGGTTGACAAGACTATAAATCTCCACACGCATGCAGTATGCCAAAGTATTGAAGAAAGGCACTTATTCTTTACTGCTTGCTTTGAAAACATTTATTCTGCCAAGTAATAAAACAATAAATACACAATATAATGTACATCACCAATTTAGTGGCATTATTCAAATACAGATGCCAGAAAATTAATTTTCATCAGTTGGCCGATAACGTAAACGAAAGGTCCAGACTGTGTGAATCATAAAATGACGCTTTGCTACCCGAAGCATTAGAAGCTAGAAACCAGCAGAGGTACGACGTGAAGCAACCTGCGCTCTGTAGCCTGACTAAGCTGCCGTGTAAAGTCAACACAGTTTCGTCCTCAGAAACAAGTACATGGCTGCACAGCTTATACATACTGCTGTGGAAAAAGGTGTTCCGCCCACAAGGGTCATAGGTAAACAGATTCACTGAAGCCGTGGAGTATCTCTGCCCTATCGTTTTCTCGAAAGCCTGTGGCGCTAAACGCGCCGCTCCAAATCCTTTACCTCTAGAACGCGGCGCTAAAAACGCCACTATGAGCCCTCCCCGTCAAAAGGCGGAATAGCTGCCTGGGAAACGTCAGGGTGCGCATCGTCGCTATCTATAGCAATATCACCAGTATGGAAGGCGATGTTGCATCCACAATAGTTACCGGCATCACAGGCAAATTTATTTATCACAGCCGCGGCGCATCTCTCCCCTTTCTTCTTAAACGCGCGCGGCGCCGAACGCTCGACTACAGGCCTACCCCCTCAGGAGACGAAATCGGAGAACGGGGAAACATTATGCGTTGCTGTTCATATCCCAAGTCACCACTGTGGAAGAATTGACTGGCGAACTGATTTATTTCAGCCGCTGCGCATCATTTCCCTCTCTTCTTTACCTCCTAGCTCGCTGCACTCAACGCGCGATATAGTATTATGTATTTTAAATTCGTGGTTGTGCATTTCGCGCAAAACTGCAATTTTTCCCAACGCTGGCTTCATATGTTTGCAGATGCTGATGGGTCAGCCCACGATGGCCCTCAATACAAAAGCGAAGCTCTGCTCATGTGCAAAGTCGTTTTCCGACCCAATGTCGGTGTGCAGGACCATATTATAGAATCCGGATATGTGCACACTTGTGATGGCGACTTTGATCCCCTACACGCGTATCACGATTTACTGCTGCTAATGAATGGAGGAAGCTCCGCATACGTCACGACAGTCTGTCAAGTTCGATACCATAATTAAGAAGTTAATGGAAGTTAAGATGAAGTATAATGGTGCTTTCCCTTTCTAGGCAATAACCACCGAAATACTGCACCGTTGTGTATAAAGTGGGTTTCTGAAGCACGTTAAGACGATTTACTTTAAGGAAAGAAAAACAATAATCAGAGTCAATTTCCGAAAAGTGCTACTACATTTCGCAGCTTTCCAAACACTCCGGAAAAACCATAACCGTGACACACGAGAGTGGGCGCTTTTATTGTTTGCCAAGTGCACGTGGGTATAGAAGGTAGTTTCATGTAACTGAAGAGCAACCGTGTATACACGGTAATTTGTACGAGTGTAATTATTCACTTGGCTCCACGTGGGTGGTATTTGAACGTCGTAGCTCGTAGATTTCACCATCTCCTTGGCGTATCTGTTGCGTTCGCAGGGAGGACTGTTCCTATTCGGCGAGCATGTGGCTCACCCAAAGTGCAGCCTGTCGAGGTTCCTGCAAGATATCTTCGCGCCATTCGCCCGAAACATCACTTGCGGCTGCAACATGAACCGGGAAAGTGCCGACGTCGTCAAGCGAGCTGGTTTCTCCAGCGTGGAGATAGAAGAGCTGGTTCTGAACATTCCATTTGCTTACAACAGGCACATATTTGGCTTCGCCAGGCATTGATCTTTTCGTTAGCAGCATAGTGCACATGTGAATGCATATTATGTGAAAATAAAAACAGTGTGAAAAAGAAAAAAAATTAAATGCCTGTGAAGAGGGATGTATATTTATTAATGCAAATATTTCTCTTTACGCCTTCACAGCTGATGCCACAATAAGATGTGTACCTGCCATAAAAAGGTGCAAAAATTGCTGCTCCTAACGGTGATTTACAGGTTTTCTTGTTAATGCTGCAGGAGACGACATACCAGTAGAGTCCATCACGGCTAAGTATAAAAGTCTCGGATTAGCAAAATATAAATTAGCAACACATTTCGTAAATATTAAAAAGGTTTTTAGCATGTATATTGCAGGTGCATCTGTGCCAACGACTCGACCTGGAGAAAACATAGGCCTTGCTTTAGCACCGCCTTCGAGGATTAGACGCCACATCGTGAAACACTTGTGCACGGCTGCCTTTCTGGAAACCCTTTCGCGTGCATGTCGGTTGTAGCTGCCTATTGTTTTTCCCCCCATTATACCACACATACTGGTCAGATGTGCTTCCAATGCAGTGTGCTCGACGCATGGCGTCAGACTTAAGGTAGGCGCGCGTCAGATAAATCTGCTGCTGATAAATATTCCATGTGCAGCTGTACATTCAAATGCATTAGCAAAAGCGGCTCTGATGACAATGTTGCCTTATCAGGGTCTGAGTTTGACTATATATACGTCCAATCACAGCTCAGACCTTTGGCAGCTATTCGCTAATAAGTATTTATCTTTTATTTTGTTTGTCCTAGGAGCTTGGTCAGGGATTGCACTCATGTCAGAAATTATATTCTTAATATGTCGTGTCAGGACGCCATGTGAGCAATATTTACTTCGACAAGTGCCCGAAAATTGTAAGTGTTTCTCTCGGTTATACCTTCTAAGCAGCACACCACGTCGGACCAATGATGGTTCAATGTTGGAAAATAGAGACATCGATATCGGACCCACATTGGCTCTAAGCGTTTACACCATGTACTATTTCTAGACCATCCTTCGGGCTAGTATTAGTCCAGCGTACAACCATTTTGGCACTACCAGTGTATGCTTATTGTTGGCTTTTCTATTCATAGCCCCAACGTAAGACAACCTCCCTAATCCAACGTCATTTCAAAAGTTGGGAAACCAGTGGCATTCCATGCGTGGCCCTCTCACGTGCTTTTCCATTAATGTCCCATTCTGAACCTGCGCATTCCATAAGCAATGTTGAGCTTTGCTGCAGCATATCCTGCATGATTATGGGACTTAGTTTTCTTATGTTAGCCTCTAAGGAACGATGCACAATTAAATTTCTATGTCAAAAGGTTCAATGAATTATTTACTTGTAACCCACTAAGAAGCATTAATAGAATAAGAGAGCAAAAGAATTAACAAAACTGTATATATTTATTTGACTCTGATTCACGCCTTATAAGTGCCTGCTAGCATGATACCTAAACAAATAAGGGCTTCAACTGCTGCTATTCCTTCGAAAATAAACAGTATTTCAATATTCCATATATTGTTACGTGGAAACTCAATGTAGTCACAGTATATTTACAACACAGCCGCAACTGGCATAGCAGCGACCAACAACACGGAAACAGTCCCACTTCGTCGTCAACGCCTTGCCCCTTAATTCCCCGAGACAAAGGAAGGAAACACTTCGTCCTTGCCTTCTCTTGACCCCCCGGCGGTGTAAGCACCATCCCGGCGCTAAACTGGCAAAGAAGGCATGAGTTCGTATGGCTTCAGGGGGCACAATGGACAATGTCAGTAGTGAGTCGAGAAGAGGAGGACACGGGCAGAAGGGGGGCAAGTTCATACGTCACATCGATAATTCTTGGCGCACCACACGATAGGGGGACAAAGGTTTCTCCGAGAAGGCCAACGCTGCTGGCAGGAGACAATAAAGAACCAATGACCCAGGGTAATAGAATACGTGGCGATGTCGCCTATCGTAAGCAGACTTCTGAGAAGTCTGAGAGGCGAGGAGCCGACTACGGGCTACCTGATGCGCTTCAGTGGCTTCAGCAATGGCGCCACGTTTGTAGGTGGTTATGAAGAAGCCAGCAGGCGGGGCCAGCGTGTCCAAAGGTAAAGCGAGGTTCCTGCCAAAGAGCAGGAAGAAGGGTGAATAACCAGTCGGGTCGTGCTTGGAACATTTGTAGGCAAATGTCACATTATGCAGCGAGATCCCCGTCGTGGTGATCAGGTGATCCTTCCAGAAATAACATGACCGTTAGTGTGTGGTTGAAGCGCTCGGTAAAGCCGTTTGTTTGGGGACGGTACGCGGTCGTAAGCTTATGCTTCGCAGAACATGAACGCAGGATGTCTTCAATAACAGGAGACAAAAAGTAGCGACCGCTGTCGGTTATTTATTGGCGAGGAGCGCCGCGATGCCGAATGATGTTGTGTAGAATAAAAGCGACATCCGTACCGCGGCTGTGGGTTAAGCTTGTGGGACTGAATAGCGTGTCGCATGAACGGTTGTACTGCGATAACTTTGTGGTCCGACCGTGACGTCTGGACGGGTCAAAAAGGTAGAGGCCAACACGATAAAACGGTCCCAGGGGCACGTCAATAGGTTGGAGAAGGCCTGATAGTGGCCTCAACGGTTTGTTCATTTTCTGACACGTGTCGTAGGCTGCGATGTAGAGCCGAACGCTGCGGTTTACCCGGTCGTACCCGGTCGTAAGTGCGAGACACAACGAGGAGGCCAGCTGTGGGCAGGTAGTGTAGTTCTTCAATAGAAGAGCAGCGGAGCGTTTTGGAAATCATCACCAACAGAGGAGGAGAACCGTCAATATGAAAGTTACGGTGGTAGAGAACACCAACCTGCACAACGAAGAGCTGCAGAGAAGACTCCGATCTTGAGTTTCTATTGTGAACACTGAGTTTCCACGTAACAATAGATTCATTCAATAAATATTTATTTATTTATTTATTTATGCATTTATTTATTTATTTACTTGAAAATACCTTACAGGCCTATTAGGCATTGTGTAAGGGGGACATAAAATCTATACAGTGCAATATATACATAAAATGTAAGGAAACAGGCAAAACATACAAAGGCAATTAATATATGAACAAACAAAATAGTACGACGCGGAAATTATTATATCATTAAGAAAAAGAAATACGCGACACAGATTAAGCACAATGGTACACACAGATTAAGCACAATAAAAAGCAAGCGGCACACAGTGCCCTGAATGGCGCTCAAAAGAAAAATGGTAAGGAAACAAAAAAAAACCGGAAAGAGTACATAGGCAAACACAAGTAAATAAAACCCATCAAGACATCTAACAGCTGCAACAAATTTAATAAAAAATGTATATATAAGACAAATAAGGCAAAATGAAGGCTCATTGATATAATCTGATGAGTTGGCGATGGAACGCTTGTAGATTAGGAAGAGAAGAGGTAATGTCTGGCAGGTTATTCTATAATCTGATGGCTCGTCGAAGTGCTGATGAGTTGAAGGCTAATGTGCCACCATATATTCTTGCAAAACTGAGGTGATTGTGCAATCTTTTGGACTTGTGGGATGGAACATCGAGGTGAAGCGGACCAGATCGATTGGGGTATACATACTTGTGAAATAGTGTTAGGAGCGCAATGTCGCTGCGTGTACCTAAGGATTCTAACGAAAGGTTACTTTTAATCACAGTGACACTTAAATGGTAGTTATAGTTTCGAGATATGAATCGTGCTGCCCTATTTTGGATGGATTCTATTGCGGTGATCATGTTGTTATGATAGGGAGACCAAATGGATGAAGCAAATTCAAGTTGTGGACGAACAAAAGTAAGGTAAGCTAGTTTACGAATATTAGCAGGAGAATTCCTGAGATTACGTCATAGGTACCCTAATGACTTTGAGGTGGCAGCGCATATGGATGTAATATGGAAGGACAATGAAAGATCAGAGGAAAGATTAACACCGAGGTATTTGTAATGGGATACGACAGTCAGTAAATCGTCTTGAATGCGGTATGGAAAGCTGACATTGTTTCGTTTGTGGCTAAATGATATTATTTTGCACCTCGATACGTTAAGGGTCATTAACCATGAATTGCACCATTCGTTAATAAGAAGCAGATCTGATTGGAGCGCAAGGTGGCGATCATGGTCACAGAAGTTTAATGGGGCGATAGATGATGCAATCATCCGGGAAAATTCGCATACAAGAGAATAAATTTGTAGGTAAATCATTTTCATAAATAAGAAATAATAAGGGTCCGAGCACGCTACCTTGCGGCACACCGGAGATAACAGGGGAAAGATTAGAGCACAGATTGTTAACAAATACGAACTGTTGCCGATGCGAAAGGAAGTTACGAAGCCATGTTAAAGTTAACGAGTCTAGACGGAGTGATGATAATTTTGAAATCAGGCGGCAGTGAGCTACCCTGTCGAAAGCTTTGGCGAAGTCAAGGAATATACAATCAGTTTGAAGGCTTTCATTCATATGGAAATGCGAGTCAGTTGTTAGTTCGAATAACTGTGTTTCGCAGGAATGACCTTTCCTAAATCCATGCTGATTAGTATAGAAAAAGTTGTTCTGCTCAAGATGACTGAAAACGTGAGATGAAATTATGTGTTCAAGCATTTTCAACAGATGCATGTGAGAGATATTGGACGATAATTTTCAGCTGAAGTTTTGTTTCCTTCTATAAAAATTTGTATTATTTTTGCTATCTTCCAATCCGCGGGCACCAATCCACTAGTTAAAGATTGGGGAAAAAAATAAAATAAAAACTTACTAGAGATTGAAATGGTGTTATTTAAGATTTTAGAATTAATGCCATCAACACCAGCTGAAGTGGATACCTTAAGGTTATTTATGAGAGAGATGATACCTTCCTCAGTTATTTCAATGGGTGTCATGTAGCGGCAATTAATGTCGGGTACCTCCGGTAGGTTAGAGCTATCTTCGGAAGAGAATACAGATGAAAAGTATGTGTTGAATATTCCTGGACATTTAATATCTAAAACTGGAATATTGTTACATTGTAGAGATATGGAACCTCCACCCCGATCTGGACATATATGTTTCCAAAACGTTTTGGGATTAGTTTTTATAAGGGAAGGAAGGTCATGTGAAAAGTACTTATCTCTCGCGTAGGATAAGGCGGAGCAATATGTTTTAGTGTGTCACTGTATTTATTCCAAGCAGAACTGGTGTACGCACGCTTAGCAGTCTGATATAACCGCCTTTTCTTATTTCGCAGTTGCTTAAGCCTCCTGGTAAACCAAGGATTGGATTTAACTTTAGCTATTTTGATTACAGGAACAAACTGGCCAACCAGAGATGAAACGTTATCTCTAAAGAGTACCCAGTTTTCTTCAACACAGCGGCTGTGGATGTACAGTAGAAATGTATTATAGAAAAATATTTCAAGTTCTGTGTTGATGGCTGTGAAATTTGCTTTAATATAATCGTGAATCTTTTTAGTCACATAGCCCATAAACGGAACAGGAATGTCAATACTTAATTGAAGTAAATGGGGATCGCTGAGACCATTCAAATGTGTTATTTCTTTTATCGTATCTGGCGCCGTTGTGACTATCAGGTCTAATATGTTAGTGTCGCGAATGGGTTGGTCTACGAGTTGAGACAGGTTGAAATCAAGCGTCAAGTTACAGAATTCAGTTGAAATATGACAAGATGACGATAGTTGAGCCCAGTTAATTAAAGGGTAATTAAAATCTCCGATGAGATAGATGCTATCAGCAGGACACAGCTCAGTTGCTTTAGTTTCACTCAATCGCAGCTCATGGATGAAGGATGACTAGATTCTGGTGGATGGTAACAAGCGCCTATCAAAATTCTAAAGGAAGATATGAAGCAGGCGGCCCACAAAATTGCCAGATTTGAATCGGTATTAATAACGTGTGATGCTACCGTTTTCTTTATTCCCAGAAGGACGCCACCACCTCGTTTATCAGTACGATCATGCCTGTATATGTTATATGAAAATGCACCAGGAAGAATTTCATGGTTTGATATGTTCGGGTTCAACCATGTTTCTGTAAGAATGATGATGTGAGATTCACTATCGTCTAGAAACGCGGAGAGCAGATCGCGTTTAGGCAAGAGGCTGCGGATGTTGGCATATGACAACGATAGTGAATGACTGTTCAGAGCACTCGACTGGTGGGGATCATTAGCACGTGTAGCTGTTATCCAGCTATCTTTTCAACGGCACAACACTGTCTGAAGTGCTGTCATATGTGCACGTCTTAGCTCCCATGTGCAGTTTATCAAAAGAGAGTTTGAAGGATTTTTTTTTTTTTGTGTCTTATTCATACAGCTTCTTTCTTGCCCGTCGTGGTGTAAGCGAGAAGTCTTCGCCGATGGAATAGGAAGTTCCTTTTAATTCGCGTGCACATGAAAGAATGTGCACTTTTTCTTTGAAGAACATCATCTTTGCTATTATGGGCCTCCGCTTATCATCGTCATATTTTCCTAGTCTGTGTACTCGTTCGAACTGTGTACTTGTTGTTGCTACCCCGAGCTTTTCTGAATAAAACTGGATAACGTTTTCTTCAGAAGCTGCCCAATCTTCTTGAGGATCATCTTCCATTCCAAAGAAAAGAAGATTGCATCGTCGCAACCGATTCTCTGCATCATCGCATCTGGAAATATACCCATCTTGTACTAGTTATTTAGCCGCAGGCGTTTTAAAGTAGCATAATATTGATAAATAACCCTTGGTTATGTATGAGATGAACAGAGGAACACATCTCGGGAGATGGCTTGGGTTCTCCTGGTAGTTGGGGCGACGTTGCTAGGAGGCATCCAGGCGTTAAGTGGTTGTGCTGGAATGGGAACAGTGGCTTTCCGGAGAGGATGGTCTGGCTTAGCGAACCAGCCGCCATCTCGATGTAACGAAGCCGGCCACAATTGCAGTTAATATTCTGGGAATCAAAAACTGCCATCCCTGCTTTCACGAGTGGCACCTGTAAAAGAAAAAAAAAAAAAAATCAAAACACAGGCCTTACTGCAGCAAGTAGAATTTGAGTTGATTTTTCAAACAGTCAGGCATAGCAAGCAAAACTAGACAGCACGCATACGTATCATTGCGCATAATTCCGTACTGCAAGCATCATACAGTAATCAAATATCCATTTCAAAAGCGACAAAGATTACCTTATAAAAGGCTGCGTTGGGCTATGATAATCGCCTCGCGGAGACCGTGAATATTGTAACTTCTTTTGCTAATTGTTTATACCGTATTTACTGATATCGAGGTGACATTGTAGGCGGCTGGAAGGTGCAAGTCAATCGGCTATTGCGCCTTGACAACAAATCTACTCGTATGGTTTGAGGATCTCTACTTGAAGCGCACCTACTCTTTCACAGTGAGGTTGTATCCAGTCGTAAATTCTCAGATAACTAAGTCCACAAATAATTGAACAAAGGCCAGAATAATCACCCCCTACATAAAATTATGACAGTGTTGTCACAAATTAACGAACAGAAAAATATATTGTGGGAAAACATATGAAATTCTATTAAAAGTGAATATTTTCTGACAATTTTGGAGCTCTAGCCTCAGGTAAATAAAAGTAAAATCTTTGTTTGCCTTGTACTGATCATGATTTGAAATCTCAATGCGTTGTGTCCCACGCCGCGCAAAACGTACTGAAAACAAAATTTCAGAGCGTTGTCTACATGTAGATATGACATTTATTGCATTCTTTGAGCAAATGTTTTGTAATTCCATGGAAATATGCTTTCAGAGGTTTCTACATAAGCTGAACACATTAATTTTAGAGCAGCTTTCTTTTCTAAAGCGTAAAAGAATCTAATCAGTATATGTACGTCTCTGATCATGATACACCTTGTAAAAAGAAAGAAAACATATCTTGAACCAGAAAGTGCACACCTGAACGCATTTACGTGGGCGAAAAAGCCGGCATGCAAAAGAGGAACACCATGTAACCAATAAACAGACTTATTTAAGGCTATTTCACATGAAATTGAACACCCCCGCCATTTCCGACATTATGTCCTAAAAAGTATTCCGAGTGGTTGCAGCGGCTTGACGAGAAAGGACGACGAGATTCCAGGAAGTTTGAAATAATTTTCCGCATAATTGCGCCGCAATGGGCGAACTTAGTTAGTTTTTAATCATTCGGTAATTTCGCACGGACACTCACACAGGACGCGCACAAAGCACTTCACTCACTAGGGGAAGGTCAGTTAGGCGCACTGCACTGTGACACTGCATGGTTGCATTTTGGGTATGAAAAAGAAACGCACACATAAAACAACCCACACGTATGCCACAACATCGGTTGTGGCGGGGGTCACCTTGCCAGAGATTAAAGGTAACTTTGACCGTAGTGTGGGTGACTTGGAGGGGAGGGCCAGGCTGCGTCAGAAGTGTCAAAAATTTATTAGAGTGCATTCAATGTAGCGTACAGGCTTTCGTTGTCATTTCGCAAGCAGTACATAGGTCAAACTTTTCGAACTGTCATGAGCACAATAATAACCGCCGAAACACTGTGTCCGGACTGGAAAAATACAGGCGGAAAAGAAAAAAACTATGTTCACCCATTTTAAGGAAGCACGAAGTGGTGATAAATAGTCGCGTCAAATTCACCAGAGAGAGTACTGAAACCTAGGCAATTCATTAACACCAAAATAAATAGGTAAGCACTGTATCAATACCTTTATCTGAAAAAGAACTAAGTAGATCTCTTAAACAAAGGTAGGGAACTGGACACACCTGGCCGTGATGCCACGTGCAAATATCTTGTAGTCCCCTTCTTGTCATTTTTGCATTTTCTTTTGAGGTTTTTTGTCACAGCAACTCAATTAATATCAGTTGTAATTACCCCCTTGTCTGTTACCTCATCTCGTTCTTACCTTTCGCACTGCACCAGCAAAGGTTACCCGTTGACGTTATCGGCGTAGCACACTAAGTCAGCCATGTATAGACTGGCGCTTGTTGCCAACCGAATAACATTCGGGCACGCATACCCACAAAGGAGGATCGACCGAGAATGGAGCAGCAGAAACGGATTTAGACGTATATTTGCATCTCCAAAAAGAAAATGATTGGAGGAGTAGAAGATTGAAACGAAAAGGTGGTGTAAATGAAATAAAAAGTCATAAAGCAAACCTGAGATTGACAGTAGGATTTATAAAAGAAATAACATGTGAAAAACGTATCAAAGCAAATTCTTTTACTCCAATAAGAAATTGTGCACGTCAGTAAAAAACAGACCTGTGACAGTGGCCAAGGATGGTGGCACCAATCATAACAATATTGGGCTGCATAAACTGAAAAAGCTCAGTTGTAATGGCTTTTCCAACAACTGTCCTCTCAACGTGATAAAGCGGTGCAACGCACGCGTGCTGTTCGTAACGACGCCACTTTTACCGTTCATTCTGTACACGTGCTGGACTGCTAGCAGGTGCACAATATAGGCTTTGCCCCGCATTGCGAATCATGGCTGAAATTCTCCGGCGTCCAGTTAGTGTAAAAATGAATTGTTGCGCGCTTGGTTGTCGCAATATTTTCTCGACTACCAAGATCTAAGAGCAGCCTGCAAAATTATTCAAGTGATATCCCCTAAAATGATAGGAGAAAAAGGGAAAAGTCAAGATAAATGTGCATAGGCAAGTAAGCTTTCATAGTATCGCTAAACTTGTTTGATATGTAGCAAAAGGATCAGATTTCAGACCACTTTTCGATCTAATTTACTTATGCGTGTTTAGTAGTAGAGTTCTTGCTAAAGAGTCATAGTTTTCAAAAGTAATGCCCTCTGCTGGTTAGGTAATGCATGAAAATATTATTACAGAATCTGACAATAGCTTCGGTAAGCAAATGCTTGTGAGGCAGAGAAAGTGATCACGGGATTGTTCAAACGTGTTATGCCAGATTCTATTTCTAAAGGTACTTTCGCCCATCTAAAATCAATAACTATTCATCATAATACTATTAATCCCTACAAGCCTTATATTTCTTGGTTTGTGGGGTTTGAGAGACGCCGTAGTGGAGGACTTTGGAAATTTCGACTATCTGGGGTTCTTTAACGTGCAATGCCATTGCACAGCCCACGGGCGCCTTGCTTTTAGCCTCCATCGAAAAGCTGCCGCCGAGGCCGGGATTCGATCCCGCGTCCTTGGGAACAGTAGTCGAGCGCCATAACCACTGCGCCACTCCGGTGGGGTAACCTTAAAATGTATTGTGTTGAAAGGTGAACTGCTTACTGACCGCCTTTTACAAGAAGCCGGAAAAATTAGCACGGATCACTTTTTGTCTTATCTGTATTTAGTGGGTTTTATTCATTATCACCGTGAGCCGGATTATACGCACTGCAAGGTGAAGGCCTCTCCCATTTTCTTCCAAATAATCCGGTCCTATGCTAGCTGCCTCGACGTAACCTCTTGTGTCCTATACACCTTATACACCCACCTAATGTTCTCCCGCCTCCTACTGCGTATAAACATATTTATTGCAGTTCAAAATAGAAACTTCGTAAAAAGACTCTAAAGAGTGTTAGATTAACATACACCCGCACATGTTTTCAACTATATCAAGTGTTGCCTTTCTAACCGCAAGCAACATTTAAAGTGCTTCTCTAAGCTTGGCAGGTTATTCATTTATGCAGAACTGTAACGCTTGGCCTAGTAATGAATGCTCCCTCTACTATAATAAAATGCTAGGATGAGAGGGTAGCTTGATTCCGTAAAAATTACCTAAAAATCTCCATCCTTCGCTGTGACAAACAGCCAACTCAAGGAGCATATGCAGCAGTGATTTTCATCTATTTCACTTCATTTGGATAAAGAATGGGTCTAAAACTGAAGTGCCAACGAATTTATTTTGGCAAGGTATTGTGGGGCAGATGCGCATGAAGAATAATTGCGATGTATGTTGCTTGTTTGTCTTTAGATGTCAACAAATGGAGCGGCTTTTAGGTAATTTTGACTGAATCGGGCAAGTAGCATGGTGTTAGAAAAACCGGGACCTCTAAGTAGAACTTCGTCTGGTAAATTAAAGCATAAATTGGCAAGAGGTGTAGCCGAGGAACGAATTATATATGTTACCTTTAGCGATGCGACACTTGAGGTAATTAAACTTTGGACGAGTGTACATGTGGAGAATAAATTTTAAGAGTTTTTTTTTTTTTCTGCGCGACTACATCTCCGCTATCAGCCACCTTCGAACAACCTTAAAATCAACTCACTGGGCGAAACCACAGTGTGCCTCGAGTGTCTAGCTGCTACACCGCATGTATATCGCTAGTTGCGCCAATCGCGCGCACGGTCAAGTAGCATCATGGGCAATTGCCGACGCAGTCGCGACCGCCGCACGCACGTTTCGTTGCATGCAGCGATTAGCTTCTCAATGAGTGCGAATGGGTTTCATGGGAACAATGGCAAAGCTTTACTTCTGTTTTATCTCAACTGGTAGGACAACTGGCCGAATAAATCTTTCTCACTTGAGAAATCTGCTCCCGAATTTGTACCTATCTCTTCAAATGTCCTAACGCCGAATATATATTTCATCCTTTTAGCACCACAAAAGAGTTGACTCTCAGTGAGCATCATGATATCGCACGTTCTTGGCTAAAAACGAGGACGACATGCTTGCACAAACAGCTTCCGCACTCGTCTGCAAGCACTCGCACACTACTTTGCTTGCTCACGCCCAGCTCGGCGGGACTCACGCTAGAGACACACCAAATACACGGCAGTGCCTGGAAAAAAAGGGTCTTCTGGAAATTTCAGTGCGGTAGACGGGCATGCTAATTGTAACACGAGAATGGTACGGAGTTTGAGGGAAATGCATCTCCACGGCAGCCTGCACACCAGCACGCATTAGCTCGCTTACTAGACGCCCATTCCTCCGCGGTGGACAACGGGACTGTGCACGGCCACGGTTTGGGTGATGAACTAACGTTTATTTCCGATCATCATCATCATCATCATCATCATCATCATCATCATCATCATCATCATCATAATCAGCGTTACCACTGCAGGAAGAAAGCCTCTCCCATATTTCTTCAATTAACCCGGTTCTGCGTTAGCTGCATCCACTTGACCCCTACGAATTTCTTTACCTAATTTTCTGTCGCCCCCTGCTATGCTTCCCTTCCGTTGGAATCCAGTTTGTTACCCTAAGCGATCACCGGTTATCCTCTCTTCGCGCTACATGTCCTGCTATTGCCCATTTCTTCGTCTTGATTTCAACTAGAATGTCAGTAACATTAGTTATTTCTCTGACCCGCTCCGCACGCTTCTTATCTCGTAATGTTACCCCTACCGTTTTTCGTTTCATAGCCCTCTGAGTTGTCCTCAACTTAAGTAGCACCCTCTTGGTTAGCCTCCACGTTTCAGCTCCGTTTCAGCCGTTATTTTCGATAAGAAGGCATTATATATATATATATATATATATATATATATATATATATATATATATATATATATATATATATATATATATATATATATATATATATATATATATATATGGTTCTGACGCACTGCGCACGCACAGATGGGCTGCGGTGAGGGACGTCAGGTTCACTTCCCTTGTTCATCTTCAGGTTCATCTTCCCTTGTTTGGAGAAAAAGGGTTCAGCGTCGCTCGGTGTAGATGGCACCGACCGGGTTCGCGTAGCACTCTTGTGCTTCGACGTAGCCCCTGGAAGAGCTCAGTGCATGGGATTTCTTGAGAGGCGGCACTGGTTTCAGCTCTCGATCCTGTCGTAGATGTTCTCGTGTGCCTCGAATTTTCTTGCCGTCTTCAGATTTGATGATCGCAGAGCGATGTTCGTTAGCTGGCCTGAGGTAGATAGCTGGCGACCAGGTTCGGTTGATTGTGTCGTACACGGTGGGCTGCGGGCCTGGTGTAGCAGGTGGCAATTACCGTCTTTGCCAAAAGTAACCCAGCAGCAAAGCCGCCCTGCGGTGCAGGCACGGGGCCGAACTGCGGCGCTACCATCGCGGTCGCGGGCTGCCGCTCTCCGGCGGCGAGTGTAAGCAGGATGACGTAAACACGCTCCCTCGCTCTCCTTCTTAGGACGATAAAATGTAAGCGAGCATCATGTGCGGTGCCTGATTTCGCGCTTCCGGAACGCTGCGCTACTGAGGATGGGCGCTCTGCACAGACACACTCGCTCAACGCTCCTTTTTGTATTGCGCTGTTAAGCTGCGCTGTTCGTTAGGATGCCCTCGTATTTCATATCGGTGTAGTCCTCCCGCAGTGGCAACGAATGGGCAAATGGATGCTTTTCTGCTCGTTTGGATTGTCGAGGAAGTATGGCGAGGAATTCATTTCGAGAACTCAATACTCTTTTCCTGAGGTTCCTAGTCGTCTGTTGTTACGACTACCTTATTTGTTGTGACGCATAGGTAAGCTGAAGGAGAGAAAAATAAAAGACTACCAGCTATTTTATGTACCTCTCATGCTTTATACCTTATATCCCGCTATTTGGTCACATACAAAAAGTGCGTCGTGTTTTCAGCGTTTACTTTCATGCGTTAGCCTGCTGCCAATCTCTTCTTTTAATAAGTGCACTGCATAAAAAATGTCATTCTCACATCCTAAAGATAAGTCGCTATTTTTTTTTATAATCGAGGCCATTTACATTTTCTTTGTTTGTTTTGTGAAAAAACACCATGCGACCGACCTTAGAGCAATATTGATACGTGGCAAGGTTAGTGCACGAAGGTTAGTCCAGGATGACGGAGCACACAAAGCACAGAATCACAGCAGCGTCAACCGTCTTCTAGCACTAAACGTTGCTACCACTTTGTCGTCTTCTGTGTCACTGTTTCTGATCGTTGCCTTCTTTAACGTCCAGCGATGAAGGGCATATATGTCACATTTACCCCCCCCCCCCCCCCTACGAAAAGCACAGTCCCGGCGCGCACTAGGACGAACTATTGCAGGTGTAGTACGGCTTCATTCTGGCGACGTGAACAATCTCGGTGCGTGGCATACAGGACTGTCGCGGCGGATGTACAGGGGCGACCTCGTATGTCACAGGAGTGACTGGCCGTAAAACACGGTAGGGTCCTGCTTAGCGTGGCAAGAGCTTCTCACAAAGCCCAACTTTACGAGCGGGAGTCCAGAGCAAGACGAGAGAGCCCAGAGAGTAGTGGACATCCCGGTGGCGAGAATCATGGCGCCGTTTTTGAGAATTTTGGGAGGAGGCCAGTCGTCGGCGAGCAATAACACGGGCGGCATCAGCTCGGCAGATGGCGTCACGAACGTAGCAACTGGCGTTAGCGGTGGGAGGCAATACGCTGTCAAAATGTAGGGGAGGGTCGCGGCCGTATAGAAGTATAAACGGTGAGTAGCCCATTGTGTCGTGATGAGAGGAATTGTACGCAAACGTTACAGACGGCAAAGTAATATCCCAGTCACGGTGATCATCCGAGACATACAATGACAGCATGTCCGAGAGCGTGCGGTTGAGGCGTTTGGTGAGGCCGTTTGTTTGTGGATGGTAAGCGGTGGTAAAATAGTGCTTAATGGAGCAGTACCGAAGAATTTCGTCGACTACTCGAGCAAGAAAGCAACGGCCACGGTCAGTGAACAGCTGGCGTGGAGCACCATGGAACAGGATGACGTCGTGGAGAAGAAACGCAGCCACATCAGTTGCCCAGCTGGTGGGTATCGCTCGGGTGACAGCGTAGCGCGTAGTATAATCCGTGGCCACTGCAATCCATTTATTCCCCGACGCAGAAAGTGGGAAAGGCCTGAGGAGGTCAAGGCCAACTCGGGAAAACGGGTCTACTGGGATGTCGATCAGCTTCAGGGATCCAGCACGCATAGCCGAGGACTTCTTCCGTCGCTGACACCAGTCGCAAGAAGCAGCGTAACGACGAACAGAGCGATAGAGGCCAGGCCAAAAGAAGTGGCGGCGGACGCTATCGTACGTACGAGATACACTAAGATGCCCCGCTGTGGGTGCGTCGTGCAGCTGTTGAAGAACGGTGGTACGCAGGTGTTTGGGGACTACGAGCAGAAGCTCGGCACCATCTGGTCGCATATTCCGTCGGGATAAGGTGCCGTTGTGGAGCACAAACAAAGCAAGGGTAGCATCAAGGTGATCAGTGCTGAGGCGATTGATTATGCTGCAAAGCTTGGGATCTAAGCGCTGCTCATGGCGAATGTTTGAAAGGTCAGAGATGGCCAACACATATGTGTCATTGTCGCACTCCCCCGCAGGTTGGGGATCTACCGGGTTGCGGGACAGGCAGTCGGCGTCAGCGTGCAGCCGGCCAGACTAGTGGACGACAGAAAAAGTGTAATCCTGAAGGCGGCGGGCCCAACGACCCAGGCGACCAGTAGGGTCCTTCAGCGTAGAAAGCGAGCATAGGGCATGGTGGTCGGTGATGACGGAGAACGGGCGGCCAAACAAGTAAGGGCGAAACTTTGTAATGGTCCACACGAGGGCTAAGCACTCACGTTCTGTGATCGAGTAATTTCGTTCAGCCGCAGAAAGGAGGCGACTGGCATAAGCAATGATGCGAGTGCGACCCATCTGCTTCTGGGCGAGTATGGCACCAATATCGTGACCACTGGCGCCGGTGCGTACCTTCGTTGGTGCCGAAGGATTGAAGTGTGCCAGGACGGGCGGGTTGGTGAGGGCTGCAATGAGCGCAGAAAAGGGTTGGGATTGTTCTTGGTCCCACAAAATGGAGCGTCGTTCTTTAAAAGATGGGTGAGTGGACGAGTTGTCTCCGCAAAGTTAGGTACAAACTGCCGAAAATAGGAGCAAATCCCAAGAAAACTACGCACGTCACTGGTACAACGGGGAGTAGGAAATGCACTTACAGCATGTATTTTGTCTGGATCGGGTTGAATGCCACGGGCGTCGACCACGTGACCGTGCACCTTGAGTTCACGTCGGCCGAAGCTACATTTCTGTCAGTTCAGCTCAAGGCCAGCTCTTCGGAAGACGCCAATAACGGCATCAAGGCGATGGAGATGGCTCTCGAATGTAGAAGAAAATACAATGACGTCATCGAGATAGCACAAGCATGTCCTCCATTTCAAGCCGCGTAGGAGAGAGTCCATCATGCGCTTGAATGTTGCGGGCGCATTACATAAGCCGAAAGGCATCACCTTGAATTGATACAGGCCATCAGGAGTGACGAAGGCGGTCTTCTCCCGGTCCTGTTCGTCGACTGCGGTCTGCCAATAACTGGAACGAAGATCAATGGAAGAGAAATAGCTGGAACCGTGCAAGCAGTCGAGGGCAGCATCTATCCTGGGGAGCGGGTAAACGTCTTTCTTTGTAATTTTGTTGAGGTGTCGGTAGTCAACGCAGAATCTCCAGGTATTGTCCTTCTTTTTAACAAGCACGACCGGCGACGCCCAGGGAATGCTCGAAGGCTCTAAATGTTTTTTGCTAACATCTTGTCCACTTCATCTTGTATGACGCGTCGTTCAGAAATGGCGACTCGATAAGGTCTTCTGTGAATCGGGCGGTCGTCTCCGATGTCGATACGATGTGTAACGAGGGACGTTTGTCCTAAGGGGCGGTCACCAAAATCGAAAATATCGCTGTAAGAATTCAGAAGACTCGTAAGTGCTGTAGCACGGTCAGGGCGCAAATTAGGCGCAACCACTCCTGATATGCGGGCCTCCGGAGATGGGGACGGTGCAGGTCGTGTCGACACTTTAGCAGTAGGGTCAGGCAAAAGAGCGGCAACTGTGACGTCAGACAGTGGGGTCAGTTCGGCGAGAGTAATGCCCTCAGGAAGAACGTGCGCAAACAGGCCGAAGTTCAAGACTGGAATATAAGCGGCGTTATTTTCTACGTGCACGATGTTGTGAGGGAGAGCGATTCTACGCTGCAGTGTTACGTCGGTTATGGGGCAAACAACGTAGTCGCCATCGGGAACAGAGGGGAAAGGCGGCATGAGCACATACACTGCAGCTTCTGGTGGCAGACGAGTAAATGTAGAGGAGCGGAGGCGGAGCGTTGAAGTATCAGAGGCCTGTTTGTCAGGACAGAGTGGCAGGTCCAGATGAAGCAGTCCAGACGAGCAGTCATTGAGCGTGGAATGTGCAGTTAAAAAGTCGAGTCCTAATATAACGTCGTGAGGGCAACTGGTGAGGACTAAATAGGACAGGGATATGGCGGTCGGCAATGGTAATTCTCACAGTACACATACCAATCACAGTAGCTGTATTTCCATCAGCAACACGAGCGGTAGATGAGGAAGCGGGTGTGAGGACTTTGTTGAGGCGTTGATGGAGCGAGGAACTGAGGACAGAAATGTAGGCGCCAGTGTCAATAAGGGCAGAAACTGAGACTCCGTCCACAAAAATGTCAATGAGGTTATGTCTGGGTGCGAGGGTCAGCTCCTAGGTGACAGTCCGGGTCGGTAATGCAGCGTCACACCCGGGCGCTACACTCGCTAGTTTCCCGAGTGGGCGCCGGCGTATGATGGGGAGGAGTTGCGACGAGGCAGTGGTGAACGAGATCGACGAGACCGTGGAGATGGAGATCGGCTGGAGTGACAGACACTTGAGACGGCTTCGGTGCGAGGTTCATCTGGGTGAGCAGGGAAGTGTCCAGGTCCATCATATGCGGGACGAAGCTGTTCAGGTTGTGCAGGGAGGCGTCGAGGTCCGTGTGGTACCGACGGTCAACGTTGTAATAGGAACGAGGTGTGGGGAAGTTGCCACTGCGGCAATAACGGGACGTGTGGCCGGCTCGACAGCAAATAAAACAAATTGGCCTGTCATCTGAGGTGCGCCACTCTGCAGGATTGCGATTAACGTAGCGACGTGGGGGATTTTGGCTAGTGGTTGCAACAACCACTACAGGAAGAGGATGCGATGGTGAGGAGGGCGGTACAAGGTTGAAGGAAAGACCGACGTTGGCAAGTTCCTGTCGGACGACAGCCTGTATCATGGCCACGGTCAGGCACTGGTGATGGAATTGTGCAGGAGCTAATGCCTCGAGTTCTCGCCTGACGATCTGAGTCATTGTTGCGGACTGAGAAGGCTTTTGCAGAGGAGCCAGATCATCGCAGGATGATGTAGCTGCCGTGTTCGGAAGGCGCTCAAAGCGATGTACCAGGCGTCGTTGTTTAGCCTGCTCGAATCTTCGGCAAACTTGAAGCACGGACTCGACGGTAGAGCAATCCATGCAGAAGAGGATGTTTAACGCGTCATCTGCGATGTCCTTCAGGATGTGCCCTACCTTTTCAATTTCAAGCATGGAGCTGTTCGCCTTGCGACACAACGCGAGCACGTCTTGAATGTAGGCCAGGTAGGACTCCGTGGTGAATTGGGCGTGAGACGAAAGTTCGGTTTTGGCTGCGAGAGCCCGTCTAATGGGCTTCCCGAAGAAGTCGTGAAGTTTTTGCTTACAAATTTCTCAGGTCACCAGCTCGTGCTCGTGATTTTGAAACCATGTGCTAGCGGTTCCCGCCAAATAGAATATCAGATTGGCCAGCATGATGGTCGCGTCCCAATGATTGTTTCTGCTGCATCGCTCGTATTCATCCAGCCAGTTCTCAACATCTGTCTTGTCTTCGCCATTGAAGATGGGAGGGTGGCGGATTTATGTGAGGACGAGCGGTTGCGCCGATTTTTTTGCGGTGGTAGGAGCTGCCTCAGAGGTGATAGTGGCCGTTGCTGACGTTGTGATCCCAGGTAGGGGGCGGCCATTGCGCAAATCCAGCTTTCGGCTGCCTAAATGGATTTAAGGATATCTTTAGTCCCCTCCACCCTGATGATACGTGACACGATTAGTGCACGAAGGTTAGTCCAAGATGACGCAGCACACAAAGCACAGAATCACAGCAGCGTCAACCTTCTTCTAGCATTAAACCTTGCTACCACTTTGTCTTCTTCTGTGTCACAGTTTCTGATCGTTGTCTTCTTCAACGTCCAGCGATGCAGGGCATATATGTCACAATGGTTTGTGCGGTTTAACGTCCCAAAGCAAATCAGGCTATGAGAGACGCCGTAGTGGAGGACTCCGGAAATTCCGACCACCTGGGGTTCTTTAACGTGCACTGACATCGCACAGCACACGGGTGCCTTGCTTCTCGCCTCCATCGAAAAGCGGCCGCCGAGGCCGGGATTCGATCCCGCGTCCTTGGGAATAGTAGTCGAGCGCCGTAACCACTGTGCCACTCCGGCGGGGTATATATGCCACGATATGTTCTGGAAATGAAAAGAAATGCGGGCACGCGGCAATTGATTTCGACTGTGGAGTACTTTTGCGATACTCACTATTACCTTTGATGTGTAGCTTAGTGCCCTCTGGCAGAGCGGGGCATCGTCGACTCGATAAATACGTGGCTGGAGTGGAACCTTCAAGTGCAACACAACATCTAACTTGGAAACCTAATACTCTCGGCTTTACTGACCCCTGAGTGCAACAAGGTGAAACTTAATTCGCAGGGAACTTCAGTGGAAGTGGAAGACGTCTCCGTAGGCATCCTTCAAAATATCAAGACTTTCTTGAGGGATCATACGCTTAGAAACATTAATATCAATCATTCGGTATTGCCAAATATTTTTTGAAGCATTTGCTATCGCTGTTCAAGTTTTTGGCATTCAGATTGGCACTGCAATCTCGAAAACTGTTACCCACTTCTGTGCGTTAACAAGCGGCGGAAAATGCGACGTAAAACCGATTCGCCCCATTACATGGACAGGAATCGCCGCACTAGAAACAGTTGAAAATAATTCTTGTTTTTCTTTCTCCATCTAGTTCAGCGAAGCACATCATCGCAGACTAGAAATCGTGGGAACAACCAAACCGAGGATTCTATCATGTCCTGTCGCAGTGCTAACATTCCAAACAAGACAAAAACAGCCACTTTTCAGATCGCTTTATCTATGGGAGCTTTGTACTGGGATTCAACACGGAAGGCATTCTAAACGTAGAACGCAGCTTCACGACGCCAGCCCAAAATCAGCGTTAAGTGAATTTTACTATGCACAACGCCCTCCATGTCTAGCACAGTGTTCTAACGGCAGGAAATCCGACGCCGCACGTGCATGGCGGAAAGTAGAGTGCTGGCGAAGGCTAGGCCCAAAAGCGGTTCAGCGGCACAGCAGCATAGCCACAGGTCGGGGGCCAATCACTAAGATTAAAACTTATACTACTACAAATTAAAAAGTATCAATCAATAACATAAGAAGAATAGACATTTTGATAATTTTGCTTGTGAATAAGGTAAGATATTTTATTATTACATTCATAATTTTTTAAAATCTTGCAACACTCTTATCGCGCCCCATCAGGTCTTGAAACTTTTCAGGCCTTGTTAAGTTCTTGCGAAGTAGGCAACCATATGTGACCAAGGCAACGTAGATAACGAAGCTAACGAAGCACGAAAAGATTTCTCATTGCTATCTGCTCTAGTGCGGGCCTTGGTGCGCCCGGGAAAGCGTATAAATTTAGTTCGCATGTCTGAAAATGTCCCTTTTGCGAAGATTTCCACGTCCTTGTGCTTGCTTCGCCGACCGGCTGGGATGCTCTGTTACTTCTGGCGAAGACGGTACCTCGGTTGTAGTACTTCGTTTGGCGTTGTCGTATCTCACTAAGTCGGCTGTGAACAGCGTTGCTGGGGATCGCTTGTGGTTCCAAGTAGCTTGTAAGCACCGGGAGTGGAGTCCTAGTCTGGCGTCCCATCAGCTTCTGCAAAGGGGTCTGAGCACATCATAGCGCGGATTATTGTGCCACTCAAGCAAAGTCATTTGAAATGCAGGCATCTTAAAGCAGCTCTTTTTAGAAGCTTCTTGGTTTCCTGCACCGCTCTTTCCGTCATGCCGTTAGACCGCGGGTGGTAAGGACTTGACGTGACGTCAGCGATACTTAGTCTGTTCAGGAAATCCTTAAACTCGCGGCTCTTAAAGGCATTCCGTTATCACTGTAAAACTTGACAAGCAAGCCATGAACAGAAAAGATTTCAGAACACAAGGTGCTCAGCTATTTTTCTGTGGCGCTGAGAAGTTCCAGAATCTTGAAAATAGAACGTAAAAGAACAAGCGCGTGACTACAATTTACCAGGGCATGGTTGAAATGTCGTGACCTAACAGGGGCAATTTGGCTTTCATGGCCGATTCTTCAAGTACACCTTGCAGCCTTTGCAAAACAGTTGAATCTCGTTTGCCACATCACGTTCCTAGCCCTCGCATTCATTTTATCAGCTCCAGCGTGTGCCGCATTAAAGAGGTGGATCATGTCGTATCTTTTTGACTCAGGTATAAATATCTTGTTGCTGCGAAACGCGAGGCCCTCCTGTGTGTGTATCTCGTCTCGGTACCCCCATTAGGTCCGAAGTACTTTTGGGAATTCAAGCTTGTGAAGAGGCCACGCTGTTTCTGCATATTCCCGCAGCTTTGTCAGGTTGATGTCATCGGTTGCTGCAAGCCGGTCTGTCAAGCAGTGCTCCGAAGCTAAAACGCACTCAAGACCATTGACCTCAAATTGCTCGTGTTCTTCCATGCATGTTTTACTCGGAAAATGAAACATTGGCGAGGAACATTTCTTTGCCAGGTTTGTAAGTCACGAAGATGCGGTAACGTTGCAATGTCCGTCGCATGCGTTGCAAGCATAGCGGGCACTAGTGGGGTGTTTTTCGTAGTGTGGCCACCAATGGCCGATTGTCTGTCCCAACTGTTACTGAATGCTGTCCAAGTAGATATTCATATACCTTGGTTCAGCTGTGCACTATCGCGAGAGTTTTCTATCTCAACATATCTTTGCTGGGCATCAGTGAGTGAGCGTAAATAAAACGCAACTGGGTGCGTATCTTTAATCACAACTGCGCAATTCCCGAACTGATTGCGTCAACAATAAGGTAACTTCGCTCTTGGCGTCAAAATAACGGAGGATCGGGGCTGTTATCAGAGCCTCGCCCAGCTTTGCAAAGCTTTCTTTCTGCGCTGCTAACATTTGCATGATCACGCGTCGGGTGACCATCATCATCTTCAGCCTGACTATACCCACTGCAGGACGAATGCCTTTTCCATTTTATAGACTACTCATGGGCTGTTGCGGCCAATTACTGCACCAGGGCGGTCAACTCCTGTTCTGTTAACGAAGTGCGTTGCCGGAAGTGTTTACCGGCATCAGGGTGCACCCCAAACCTGTTTATGCTGCACCCCATCAGGTGCAGGCCGCGTGATAAGCTCGCGTTTACTCCCTATAAGAAGGCATATATATATATATATATATATATATATATATATATATATATATATATATATATATATATATATATATATATATATATATATTGTGAGCCTTCTGTGGACCTTCTTTCATTTGTACATGCCATGATCTTCTTTCCTTTGCACATACCATCATCATCGTTCCACGGCGCCGGCTCCGGCGCGCGCCTGGGTTGGTGATAGGAGTAAAACGCTAGACAAGGCTTCGCTGTACTAGCCGTCACAACCTCGTCGTCTCGACCTAGCCTTCTTTTCCAATATATATATATATATAAATATATATATGTAGGATGCGAGAACATTTAACGTACTTGACCGCTTAAAAAAGTTACAGAGCGAAGTGTACGCTTCATGTAAAGAAACATTTTATTGGACTCGACGTTTCGACCAGAACCTGGCCTTCATCAGGAGTGCGAATGCGAACGATGCGGGTAGGTTCAATAGGCGAACAGTGGAAAAAGAAACAGGTGGCGGAGAGGCGTACAATGGCATTGTAGTGGCGGGTTGGGTAAAAAGCAGGTGCAGGCGGGGAGTTAAAAAAAGTGTAGGTGGGGGTGAGAAAAAAAAAGACGGCACATGGAAGGAAGCACAGCAGTTGGTATGACCACAAGAGACGAAAGCAGGAGTTTTGTGACCTTCATTGTGTGTATTTTGGAGAGAGGGTGGCATTCCTTCGGTCTGCTAGTAGCAAGCTTGACTTGGCAGTTTGGGTGAGTTTGCGGCAGGAATTTAGGGGGTAACTGAACTTTGAAGTGGAGAAAGAATACCAGGGTTCTCATTTATACCGGCCTGCAGGGCATTAAATTTAAATATAAATTACGATTCTCGTTGCTCCCGTTTGCTAGGGAAGCCGCTCTGGAGCAGGAAAACTAAGTTTGTCGAATTCGTGACTTTTCTGTTGCAGGTGTTTGGACAGGGGAAGGTGGGGGATTGATTTGGTGTGCGTGCAATGGTTGTTGAATCGAATTCAGAAGGGGTTCTCGCCCTGTCCGATGCATTGCATTTGACACTCGCCATACTCGAGCATATATACCACGTTCCTGGAGTCACAATTCAAATTTCCGCGGATTGAGTGTTAAAAACAGAGTGTGTGCTCTTTGCCGTGGTCGTTGTTTGCATGTGTTTGCAAACTTGGCATCTTGTCTTTTCGTACGGCACGTCCATATGATAAATATCGTCTAGGAAGCGTTTATAAAAAGCTGTTTTTTTTTGGATATGAGCGTAGGAAGTCACGTTCAATGGGATCCATGAATATGGTGGCATAGTTTGGCGCCATTTTCGTTCCCATGGCTGTACCACTGGTGTGTAGATAATGCGAGTTGTTGAATTCGAAGGAATTGAGTTTTAGTACTAGATTAGCGAGTGATGCGATGGCGGTTGGGCTGGGGGAGTTTGGGGCTTTGTGTTTTTCATATGATGTTATCAGAGCTTGGATCCCGTGGTGTCCCGTAAAGGGACACCACGTCAAGGGTCTTTAAAAGGGCCCCTTTGGGGACAGTAAATTTAGATAACTCTTTCAGGAAGCGATTAGATGTCGCGTATGTAAGATGTATGTTTGGGAGGGATATGTTTGATGAGGGAATCGATGTATTTAGATATTGCTTCTTTGAGCGTGCTATGCAGGATACGATTGGTCGACCTTTTAGGCGGGCTAGATGGTTTTCAGCTTCAGACGGCATTCTTAGCGCAGAGAAACATACATGCACACGAGAGAAAAGGGGGGACGCGGGATAAGCTCTTGTCCCGTGTCCCTCCTTTTCTCTCGTGTGCGTGTGTGTTTTTTGCGCTAAGATTGCCGTCTGAAGATTGGTCGACAGGGATGATTTTCTTTGTGCACTTTCGGGAGCATGTATAAACGCCCTAAGGACGGATCTATTGCCTCTTGTGCCATACTTACTCGCGGTTGTATTTCCCTTTTTTGTGTTTGTGTTATAATCTCCCGGTGTTCGGCAGTGGGATCTGATGGGAGGTTTTATAGAAATTTGAGTTGTTCAGTTGGCGATATCCCTCGTTAATGTAATCGCCTTTATTTAAACTTACTATACCACCTCCTTTATTGGCAGGATTAATGACGATTTCTGTTCGCTGGCTAAGTGAGGTAATGGCGTTACGTTCTTTTTTCGAAATGTTAGAGGGTCCGGGCTTGTAGTTCTCGAAAGCGTGAAGGATATGTCCCGCTGTACAGCTTTTATGTACAAGTACAGATGCTTTTCCCTACCAGATCTAAGGGACCACTGTTCCTGAGACCGGGGAAGTGAGGCAGAATTACTGTTAGGTTTTTCAGAAAAAATATTCCTGTAGTCTTAGTGTTCGTGAAAAATTGACTAGATCCTTATGTAATTTGTATTCGTCATATCTTCCCATATTTGGGCAGAATTTCAATCTACGGGATAAGAGTGTTCTTCTTTCCGGAGAGAGTGTTGCGCTTGAGAAGTTAATAATGTTCTGCTGAAAGTGTGGTCTGTCCGGTGTTTGGTTATAATGGTTTAGGTGGGTTCTTGAATCGTTTGCTTTATGATTAGACTGATTAAAAAAAAGATACTCGGTGGTGGTGTCGCGCCATGCTCAAGGTTTATATAAGAAGGGATGTTATCTCTTTGAAATTTTTACACTTTTTAGTCCAAATTTTTCCTGCACTGGTAGACCTCAAGCTCGTTGTCCTCAGTTGTTGATAGTGTCATGCTGTGACGAACCCGCCCCTCCTCCCGACTCAGTGATGCCAACGTCTCCTCGCCGTGATTTATGGTTATTTTCAGAAGGTTAAGGGATGCACTGTGGAGTTCTTGGCCTTTTAGTGACTATTGGCGTGGCGTCCCTTAACACGAACATTCTGCCCGAGTACGGAATCTAAGCTCTGATCACATAATATGAAAAACACAAAGCCCCAAACTCCCCTAGCCCAACCGCCATCGCATCACTCACTAATCTGATTCTAAAACTCAATTCCGCCGAATTCAACAGCTCGTATTATCTACAAACGAGGGGTACAGCCATGAGAAAAAAAAAATGGCGCCAAACTATGCCAACATATTCATGGGTCACATTGAATCTGACTTCCTACGCTCGTACCAAAAAAAAAAAAAAAATCTGCTTTTTAAAAACGTTTCCTAGACGATATACTTATCATATGGACAGAAAACGAGCCAGAACTCATCCAATTCATCACCTCATTTAACAACATACATCCCAACATCTCATTCACACAAACCTACTCCTCCACTCAAATTAACTTCCTGGACGTATTAATTCAATTTCAAGAGGGGGCACTAATCACCAATGTCTGCAGAAAACCCGCGGACAGACAACAATACCTTAATTTTAAAAGCTGCCAACCGCGCCACTGCAAAGCATCAATTCCTTACTCTGGCAATAAGATTCAAACGAATCTGCTCACGCTCAGAAGATTTTGAGGAAAATTCCAACCGCATGCGGGAGGTTCTGAAACACCAGCACTATCCGCCAACTATTATTGATGATGCCATCCCAAAAGCGGAAAAGCGCACTGCCGGGGAGACTCTGTAAGGGCTTTTGGCGAATAGGGGGTGCGTTTCCTGTGTTAATTTTGTGCTGTAGCCGTGAAGCTGGGAAATGGCTACCCTATCCGTTTGAGGCAAATTCGAACACTTCGGCATTAGTTGTCAAAATGTCTTGCAGGGTACGACGTTCATTAGATGGGAGCGATTTCTTGACCATGCGCTCAATCTATTCAGACTTGTCTTTCGCGGCTCCTCTGCAATCGGAAATCATTCCAACGGTGTGAGTCACATATTTCTCAAATCTCGCGAGTGTCAAAACAGAAGGAAGACGAACAGGCTCTTCTGAGACGTTCACATCCCAGAGGTATGCGGGACCATCCTCCGCCTCCACGACCGGAGCGTGGTACCAAAATATATATTTTTTTCATTCCATTTGAGACATCTGGCTCGACGACTATTGAATGTTACCCATGAAGGATTCAGATGACTTCACGGGAAGAAACGTCGCGGTCATCGCAGGAAGCAGCCCACCTTCCTTCAGGGCGAGAACTCCTTGATGACTCTGAAACATGTTATCTACTAATGCGGGGATAAAGTTCAGCTGCAAACTAATTTCACGGGCACTAAAGTCTAAAGTCGCACCGCACTCGCGCAAAAAGTCGACACTCAAGATCACGTCATGCGTGGCACGTCTCAATGCAACGAATTTTGTCCTATAGCACTTGTCACCAATTACAACTGAAACTGAGCACAGAACAACCGGAACTAAAGTTTCACCCCGAACTCCACAAAACGTAGTGTTCTTGTCCCACTCAAACAAAACTTTCTGTCGAAGGCGGTTCTTAAATGAAACGCTCATAACTGACACAGCGGCACCAGTGTCAACCAAAGCATCCGTTTTAACATTGTCTGCACACAGACACTTTGTTATCTAGCATGACGATAGGAAGAGGCATGCGTGAAATTGGCTTTCCGGCGACCTTACCCCCATCGATCGCATCACCCAGTTTCTCAGAAGTGGAGAAACAAAGCGGCGACGTGGGAATGGCGAACGGGGTTGTCGCTGCGGCGGGGGAGTGATGCTGCGATCGGACACAGGGGAGTCATTCGGTGCGTGGCGCTGAGGGAAAGGGGCCGATAAAAGGTAGCGGGTTGCTGCTGCTCCCACTGGGCACTATTCGTGAAACGCTGTGCTCGTTGGACAGGGGGTCGGGTAATTTTACGACGTGGGCAAAAGCGGAAGATATGACCGATGCCCCCACAGCCGTAACATACGGGTGGCTGGCGGTTCTGACAGTTCACTTCAGGATCCCTTGGAGGCCGTGATGAGGCAAGAGAAGCACGACGAGGAGCACCACGAGGCACTTCATCCAGATGGGATGGACGCTGCTGAAAATAAGGGTGCGATTTTGGTCGCAAGGTCCGCTCCACGCCGTTGTTGTAAGCTGGTTCGCTGTTATTTTAGGCAGCCCATGGCGTGCGCTGTTCCCATGATGATACGGACCTCGATGTCGGTTGGTAAGGTACATCGAAATTTATACGTTGCTACTGAATATCCAGCTCCTCGCGCATAATCCTCCTGATCATAGAAGCGATGTCATCGGCATCCGGAATGTCGATACCGGCAGCAGTTGTCACACTAGAAAGACGGCCAAATTTGGGCGCTATCCGACGCGCCTTTAACGCCTCAAATGCCCGGCACTGCGTGATGAAATCTGCTACTGTGGCAAGGGTGTCCCGAGAAATAAGGAAGTTGTACACATCCTCAGCAATCCCCTTGAGAAGGTGCCCTAACTTGTCTTCTTCTGACATCTGCCGGTTTACAATGCGACCAAGTTTCAATACGTCCTCGATGTAACGTGTGCATGTCTCACCGAGCAGCTGGGCTCTCTGGGAAAGCTTGATGCTCAGCGCGTTCCTTATTCAAGGGCATCCCCAAAGAACTTCGTAATTTCTTTAACGAATCAGTGCCAGGTCGTTAGGATTTCTTCGTGGTTGTCAAACCAAGTCAAAGCCGTGCCAGTGAGGAAGAAAGCAACATTGTGCAGGCGTGCGATTGAGTTACAGCGGTTTTACTTGCTGCATCTTTCGTATTGTCGGAGCCATTCTTCAATGTCATCTACGGGCTCACCGTGGAACGTACGCGGCTCTGGCTGGTGGGCAAAGATCGTCGTCTCTTCAGGTCGTTCATTAGTCTGCGTCGTGCGGGTGGTAGTCATTGAAAGGTACTGTTGAGGAGATAAAGGTGGCAAACCTGCTACACGACAGATGCGACGAGGTACGGGCGGATCCAGAACGCTTTTAACCAGCGCCTAGCACCAAATGTAACGAATGAAATGGTTTTAGTACAGGTGAACGTCGAATGACGGAGCACACGGCTCAGAAACCCGGACCAGTCTGCGCGCTCCTCGCTTCCTCTGCTTCTCAGTAGGCCGTAACGATATATATATATATATATATATATATATATATATATATACAGTGTATTGCCACTGCGTCATGGGCAGATTGGGCTGGGGAGAGTGACGTTCAGAAGCACTCAGCTCTGCTAGAGTGACAAATGGCAACATTTTGCAAAATACGTTTGAAGTACCGTCTTTGCCAAAAGTAACCGAGAAGTAACCGGCGGAACGGTTAAGGAGCCGAGCGGCGACGCAACAACCGCCGTTGCTGACCGCTGCTCTTCGGCGGCGAGTTTGGTCTGGCTGACATAAGCAAGATCCCTTCTTGGGAGGATAAAAGATCAGCGAGTATCGGCATCTAATTTTTCAACTTCGGAGCGCTGTGCTCACGAACTGCGCTCCGTAATGCAATACTTGCTCAGCGCTTCTTTCTGGCAGTCCGCGTGACAATGTGCTCTTAGAATGCCAGCAGAGGGCGAATATGGGCTGGTCGGTACGTCATCATGAATGGAGAGAAGCAGCGTTAATCAGACGGGACAGGAAAACAAACACATGCGTAGACTCTCCTGTCCAGTCTTAGTAGCGCTGTTTCTGTCCATTCGGCCTCTTACAGTGCCTTTGCGTATATCAATACAATCCGGTAGTTGCAAAGATTGGGCAAATGGTTGCTTTTCTGCATGTTTGGAGCGTCGGGAAGATAAAACGGAAAATGGATTCAGAAAACTTGATGCGCTGACTCCTGCGGTTCCCAGTCGTCTTTTGTGATGCACCGTCGTCTGATGTTTGCACCGCACATTCCGGTCGGCAGCGAGAAATTAGAAATAGCCCAAACTATGAACAGGGGTTTCATTGAATTGTTTCCTTATTTGGGACAGCCATGTAAAACTCTAATCAACAGTTTATCTAGAACCGTAGGGATCATAAGTCGACATCGTTACTGATCGATCGGGAGAAAGAAGTTGTTCTTTACCAGAACGTTGCGTTCCCGTCTCCGCTGCTTTTGTAATGTGTGCCATTACCGAGAGACGCCGCTCCCTACTTCACACAGCGATGCAAGTGGACACTCATTGGCCTCTTTCCGAACCCGGTGAGTCGCCAGCGGCGGCCCAGAGAAAGCGCCTCTACAACTTGAGTGACGCAAGCAGCCAGGCCATCGTATTGTACTCGGCTGTAAAGATGACTCTTCGACCGACGACGATGTGTTCGTGCCGGTACTTAGCAAGAAAGCAAAGCGGAGACTACGCCGACGAGAAGACTCGTTCTCATCCAGCATGTCTACAGTCATCATTGCGCGAGACCCTCCGACACACACTGCCTTGTTTGTGCCATAGACTTCAACTATCAATCTGAACCTACTCAACAGTCAAGTTACGTCTGTGTGCCTTGAACGCCTAGTCCCTAGAAAGATTAAAGACGAGTGTGAATCCCTACGAAACATAGTCGCCATTGATATTATGGAGCGGAGCGCACTGGAGAGGTTTACCGCCAACAACAAACTAGGCGATATCAGTGTACGCTCTCAAATTCTTCAGGACAGCGGCACACGGCCGGCGGTGTTTACAATGTTGACATGGGCATTGCTGACACCGATTTACCAGTCTTAGTCAAGCCAGCATAAAACAGCTTCTCCGTGCTGCAAGAGCAGCGCCTCGAGAGATCGAAATGCATCAAGCTCACTTTCAAGGGCGACTGCATACCATTGCATGTGAAGGTTGGACATTTCCGACACCGATTCCGGCATTTTCGATACCGAAGTTTTCCACGTCCAGTGGGCCAGAAAATTTACCGGGAACCGAATGTCCTGCACCTACTGCCGAACAAGAGAAATTTCAGGACCAGATATAAGGCAAAGACCTACAGGTAATTGCCATTCTCACGTTCGGGATGAATGCAATCCGTGCTGTGCTATCTTGCCTACGCACGCCAGCAGCACAGGATGCACTACAGGTAGTGTACGCGCTAACACCAGTTCTAGACGCTCTACAGTAGCAGGCACAATGGCTGCCCCAGCATTAACATTTGTAAGCAAAACTCCGTGCTGTGCTATCTTGCCTACGCACGCCAGCAGCACAGGATGCACTACAGGTAGTGTACGCGCTAACACCAGTTCTCGACGATCTACAGTAGCAGGCACAATGGCTGCCCCAGCATTAACATTTGTAAACAAAACTCAAGGACGCCTCTATCTCTCAATGGAGTGCCTTTGGCTCCAGTTCCGAATTTCAGATATTCGACAATATGTACGTGCGAATGACATCCCCATCGTTGTTATTTGTGAACCGATTGCACCAAAGATCTTGCGAATGCCAGGCTACGAGGTATTTACATCTTCCACTCACCAGGGAAACAGCAAAGTCATCATCTATATTCGACTTGCACTCACGTACATGCTCCATCCTGTTCTTTCCAGTAACAATAACCAGTACGTTTGCCTGACAGTGAAGTGGCGCAATCTCAAGTTTACGTTTGCAGTGGGTATATGCCGCCGTCAATTCATTTTTACGCCACAAGATTGAATGATTTTAAGGAGATTACAACTGGCCCTTGGATCATCATACGAGATTCTAACGCTCACCATACCTTGTAGGGAGCGTTCGAATGAACCTCGGGGGAAGAAAACTTGTGTCCTTCGCCTGTGACCATGACCTTCAATGTTTTGATGACGGTACATCGACCTCTATTCCAGGGGCAACACACAGTAGCTGTAAGCTGCCCCTCGATGCTTTAACAGCTGCTTCCAATGGCTTGCAGTATAGAAACACACAGAAGCGACCAAATCTATGCTTATCTGATCATTAATGGCCTTTCCGCATCTGTTTCTGCCATACGTATGCACCGCATCGTCTAGTCAGCGTTTCAAGCGCTTATGAAAAATGCTTGCAGAGCACACCTTTCCGCACATTTTCAAGAGAAAATTACATAGGCCATGATAAATGCGACGACTTTCTTCACCACAGTGCCTAACTGCACAGCATTTGATATGGAATTACTGCACCTGCGATCAGTGCGACGGAGGATAGAGCGTTGATACCGACGCACAAAGTCGCGCTTCGATCGCAGAGATGCGAGGTGCACGCAAAAGACAATTCAGCGCAGAATTCAAGCCCTTCAAGCAAAACGTTGGAGGTCATCCTGTGAAACGCTAGATCCATGAAGGCCTTTATCACTCATTAAGAATGTCAATCGTGGTCTTAGAACATCCCCTCAACAGCTCTACCCATTCAAATCTCTCGCACTCTACCGAAAACGTTGCGAGGTCGAGCTAGCTGAGGATTTTTGCGCTAGGGTAGCGGGCCAATCGACCTTCTCTTCTCTGTGGAGGAGCTTGACGCAGCGTTCGCTTCTTGAAGGCGGTCAGTATCGCCTGGTCCCGACGGCGTGACATACTCTGCGCTTGGAATTCTTAGACCAGAAGCTAGACGTGTTCTTCTGGGATATTAAAACAAATCATGTGTGAGAGTACAGCTCCAGACGAGTGGAAGTGCAGTCGTTTAGTTCTGCTTCTAAAACCAGGCAAATTGCCTCTGGACTTGACATCATAGCGTCCAATTGCAATGGCTAGCTGCGTCGGTAAAGTACTGGAAAGAATGCTGCTTACACGTATTGAGAGGTGCCTGGAGCGCTGCCGTATGTCTCCGGATATAATGTCCGGGCTTCGAGGTGGACGATTCTCCAATTGACAACTGGTGAACTTGGTGTCATCTGTACAGCAGGAAAAACTTTTGAAGCGCTTACCCGCGACGTTGTTCCTGTATATATTGGGCGGATATGACGACGTCTCTCATCAAGCCATTTTGCACTCTCTGGAAGCTACCGAGCTTGCCTGTTGTGTTTTCTGCTTGATACGGAGTTATTTATCGAGCGGAGTTATTTATCGATACGAGTTATTTATTGATACGGAGTTATTTATCTCTTTGTACAGGCGGAGAATGGCCCAACATCTAATTGCACTTCCCGTGTAGTCCCACAGGGTGGAGTACCAAGCACTGCTATTTTCAATCTTACTCTGGTCCGACTGGTCGGTTTAATACCACCGTCAGCGCAACTTTCAATCTATGCGCACATCTCTATCTGGGCATCAGGAGTTACGCGCCCACAAATTCGAGCGAGGCTTCAACTGCAAGGTCTGCAGATATCAACCGAAATGATTTCGCTAGTTTTATTAACACGCCAGAACATGTCACCTTACACCATACGTATTAATGGCAAATTTATAACCTACGAAAGCAGCCATCGCTTTTTAGGAGTGATCATCGACCGAAATCTTTCGTGGACTCCCCACATTTCATTCATTCAAAAGCAGTCCTACAAGCCTTACAAGCGGCTCTTCGCTGTGTAGCCCATGAGCAACTCAGCGCGGCAATACAAGAACTTCATCACTGTGCCATCAATAAAGGACACGAAATCCTGTACCAACGGCTTCCAGGACACAATAGCATAGGGGGCAATCTCCGTGGGGACGAGGTCGCGCGAACCACCCACCAAGACGGCGATTGCATGTTGATCCCCTTTTTCAAAGCAGACGCAGTCGGCAGACTTCGCGCACTTGCGCGAGATTTTAAGCTCGCTTAAAATTCCTGGACCCTGATCTGAAGCTCTGGCTTCCACCCGGTATACCCCGATGTGAAGCAACTTTGGTGTTCCACCTGTGGTTTGGTGTAGCGTTCACAAACTTTAATTCGTTCGTGATAGGCATGGCTAATAGCCCTGCATGTTTTACCTAGCTGCGGGTGCGGCGAGACTATAGACCACATTATTTGCGAGTGCCGTATACAAAGTGCGGAAATACAATGTCTCTGCTATGCGCTGCAGCGTATAGATTGAAGCCCATTGACCGAAATCAAAGCTTTAGGTCACTGGCCGCGGCGATCATCGGCGGTGAAAGCCTCCCAAGCAATGTTCCGCCTCGTAAATACTACGGGACTGATCAATGGGCTGTGATTTCACTGTGATGTGACGTGAAATGGCTGTGATGTGACTATACTGACTTAACCCACCCCTATCTTGCCCGTCACTTCTATATTCTCACGTAATGGTGACCAGGCCATTGACATCAAAAGAAGAGACAGGCTTGATGGTACTGAAATTAGCTCTTTATTGGGCTGAATTGCGCCCGCTAAAGAATTAAGCAACACGGCGGCGGCTATAGCAACAAATGTGCTCATCGATCGTCGAACAATGAATGCTCGTCACACTCGTCAACGCTCTATTTAAGAGCTTCTCAGAACAATCAACATAATGTCGCAAACTGCTACTAGCACAACCTGGAACGTTGTAGAAACATGCGCAAGTTATCGGAATCTTCGAGACGGATCTCGGCGCACCGTTCGCGACAAAGAAAATGATAACGCGTCGTATCGCGACAACGAGCATGAATAAACGCGGGATACAGAACTGATACGCGTGTCAGGGTTACGGTGATAAGCCCACATACCGGCGGCTGTTAAAAAACAACAAATACAGTTTTGAAGGTTTCGCGGCCATATCCCCTCATCCCTTTCTCTCCGTGCAGGGTAGCAAACCGGTTCCTTCATCCGGTTAATCTGCCTGCTTTTCCTCCTCCTCCTCCTTGTTACTCAGTCTCTACATAAAATAAAATCATTGTTGTACACATCTTTGTTTATGTTGCATTTAAATTATGCCCATTTGGCGTGGGGAAGAACCCTTGCAATTAGTAAACAAGATATTTTTATCTGCAGAAACAAGCATTGCGGTCAATTTAGAATCTGGAGTTTAGGGCTCACACAGTTTACTTGATCGAAAAATATGACATTGTTCAAATATTTCAGTCACATGAGGTGAAAATGAAGCGTTATGTAAACGTAACCTTAAAAACGCTTGATAACGTCAGTAAGCTTCCTAATCTCACACGCAACGTGCAGGTCTACCGATGTCGAAAGCCTGAACTCTGGTACCTCCCGACTAGTGGAATCGAGTTTGATTTGTAAAGCATATCAAACACATTACCATGCCTTCTGAACAAAATTTACGCGCGAGATGTTGACATATCCCGGTCACCGTTGAAACGCATGAAAAAATAATTTCCTAGCAAATACCTTCCGTCCCCTTGTAATGTATAGAGAAGTTTTCAAGCTGCTGTTTCATTGATTCCTTTGTATAATATCTTGTAGGTGAGATGTTTCCTACTTCCATTGTATAATGCCTTGTGTGCATTTCAGTGAACTTTTTTCTTTTTTTCTTTTTCTGTATGGAGAATAAAACCTTTTACGAATACTTTTTGCAAATGACTTCCATTGCTGGTTAGATCCGGCCTACTTAAAATGCGTCTGTTTTGAAATGGTTCCTTATGTAACCCGCAGTAGTGGGTGCTCAGCTGCCCTGTGCAGGTTTTTCCACGCCCCGTCCTTGTAAGTTATAGGTGAAATGAAATTAAACCCACTGCGGCTATGAGAGACAGAGTAGTCTAGGGCGCCGGAACTTACGATGACCTGAATTGTTTTAACATGTACTCACATAGCAAAGGACACGGGAGCATTGCTTTTTGCCTCCTCCAAAAAGCGACCGCCGCGGCCGGGACGCTAGTGCCTCATTTACTTAACCATCGTGGCGAACCGGACAGAAAGTAGTGCAGCTCATTTCGCGACGGGAGACTGACTTTTACAATCGGTTCGTCTGATATAGTCTTTACATATTTTGTTTGCCGTGCTTTATGATCCGTGGTGGCTTTTTGCGACTCTTTCCGATTTTTAGCATTCCGAACAATTTTTAGCATACTCAACCTACAACCGGAATACAATGAGAAGCCTAACTAAAGCTTATGCAGCCTGGTTTCGTCTTCTGAAACATATAGCCCCTTGTGCGCAGATGATGTTGCGTTCCACAAGGATTGTTTTCGCTCATGGCGTGTTCGCTCTTTTTACCCTTGCACATGTATTCTAAATTCATTGCTCTCTTTCAGGCCAGAATATGCATTGTGCTTTATTAATGAACGTGTCTAATTTTTTTAGTACTCGTTTCTCTTTTTTTCCTTCTGAAAACTCTCTAACTAACCCTCCCCCTGGTGACCGGAGAGCATATCTTACGCTCCTAACCACGTTCGGGCCTTCCTAATTTTTATTCCTTTAGGGGCCTCTCTGCTTGAAAAGCGACATTTGCCCAACTTCGTTTGGGGGCCCTCTTTTTACTTCTAAATTCGTTTTTCTTTTTATTTTCGCTTAGTGTTAACCTGCGAGCTTCCTCTCAAATTTATTTCATGGACTGACAGGTTGTCGTTTTGAGGGACATCAGAAGTCCCTATTATTTGAGTATGCTTGCAGGCGCTGCCAACTACAGCGTCGCAGTTGAGACGGCGGGATGAGATTATTATCCAACCTTCCATGGCTGTTAGATCCCGACTTAAACACGCTGAAGATCACAAAGGCATATTAGGACGCCTTGATAGCGGTCGGATTTTTATGCATGCGTGGTAGTCTTTGTGATACTCTTGTAGCTTTTATTGTATACTAATTTTTTGCCAGACAATAAGGGCAGAAATAGTAGTCACCAAGTGAGTAGCGAGTTCATATACGCGAATGAGGGCCCTCAAGGGATGTCGGCAGGCGGCGCTTGTTAGCGCTGCCGAGTTAATAGATTCAATCTTTGATGGTTATTTTACCTGATATGGAGCCTCTAGTGAAAACCTATTAAAGGTATTTATAACCTGAAATTCTGGGTACTGGATCATAGCGCTTTCGCCGGCCTCAAATGCTAACATTTGAACTGATTTCATTCGGGCATTGACTGTTTCCTTAAGTGATATTGCCCGCTTGCTTGTGTGACAGTTCTCTATCTCCCACTGCTGCTCCATGAGGCTATGAACGACACATCAGATAACAATGAATCACGGTTTAATAACCACCGAAACTTTCTCCTAATGTCGTATACAATGAGTTTTGATAAAACAAACCTATAAAGCAGAGGGCAATATTTTTCTTGTGCGTTGTTAACAATTGTTGCACTGTATTAATAATTTTTCAATCTGGCGCTAAACGCTCAGATAGCAATAGCCGCATTGTCCAGCGTCTTGGAAACGCCCGACCTAGGTGCTCTCAATGAAGCAGCCTTAGCGTAGTGAGCCGTGTTAAGCAAAAATGAAATGCCGCACTTAGATACCCCGTGACCACGAGATTTACGATCAAAGAAAGAACGCTATAGCAGACGGCGGACTAGGAAGAGGAGGACACACACATATGCGCTAACAACTTTGTTTTGGAAAACAGCCGATCCGCGCCTTATATACACGCAGACTAAAAGTGCGCATGAGCACGGTTATCAGAGCTCAAGCATCCAAGCAACAGCATCTGATAAGGAATAGAAATCAACAGATTTACGGGCCTCAATGCAATGCGATTACATTGCTTTCATTCGCCTTTTGAATAAACGATACCAGCTTACTGCTTACCGGGCTGCGAACGACGCAGCTTCGCACTGCTGCGAGGTCCGACGTACAGGGGGGTCATCCGAATATGTGCGAATACGGCTCAGCGTGGCCTCGCTCTGCGGAGCGTCCGCGCATCGAAGCAAAGGCGTGGCGCACAGGGGCTGGAGGCGGTGCTTCGCGTCTTCTGCTAAAGCGCTGAAGTGCTTCCTTTACTGAGAGGCACACCTAACTGTGTGCTGGCAGCTTCCAAATGCGCCGAGATGGCGTTGTCGCGTTTCGCTCACTGCAGCGTGTTGTTCAGCCCCCAGGTGAAAAATTCCAGTTGGGAATGAGCTAGTCCCAACTCAACTGGTTTTTTGGACAATTCCCAACTGCAGTTGGGACCAGCTGGTGTTGGGACCAGCTGCAGTTGGGACCAACTACAACTGGGACCAGCTGGTGTTGGTCCCAGCAGCTGCTGCTGTGCTCAGCAGCAGGCAGCGGAACAAGCTGTGTTGCACCAGCAAGAAACACACTTCACAGTGCTGCTTCTCAGGTGCAGCAATATAGAAGCCGCAATATAAAAGAAGCCAAAAACATTTATTTCAGTGCCGATGGGGTACATGTGCAGCTTTCAAGACCATAGGCGTCTGTCTTGTATTTTCTTCGAAGCTTTGGTATCATAAACAGCATCGCCACTCCGTCCACATCTTTCAAACAGCCCTTCGGTTGTGCGCGGCTGAAATAGAAAACCGGGAAAAAATATGTTACTCACACCAGAGGTTTAGCTAAATAATTTCGTGAAGCGGAAAGCTAAATTAGAAAATGCAGGTTTCCAGCATATCACATGCACAAAAAGCCGACGTTTAGATCAGCCTAACCATAAGCTATAAGTTCAACAATTTGATCCCTGGACAATTTGATCCCTGACTTCATCTTTATTTAATGCAGTTTTTGATCGAGGACTAGCGCGGCAAAAAAGTATTTTGCTTCAGTTCACGCTGTTTACCGCATATCGTGGAGATACAGCAGCGCGAAAATTTAATGTCCGCGCTAAAGCAACTAAACTGATATTTTAACTGCACGGCAAAAATAATGCCACGGTAGAGCAACGAAAGTTGCGGATGATGGCCTGGACACATGAATCGCAGGCCAGTACGGCACTCGTGATTTGGCATGCCTCGAGCCGTACCAGAATCATCGCACCGCTCTTGGCCGCACTCAGTTTCATGGGGACGACACTCGAGATGAGCTCCGGAAAGCAGCAACAAAAACCTCGAACGTCATGAAAACAGCTGCGCGATTGCCATATTTTCAGAGAAATCTTGACTGCGTATTTTGTAGCTGATATGGTCGCGTGCTCCCATTTAACTGCAGAACGCATTTAACGAATAAATAAAACAACCTCTTCGGTTACTTAACGTGCAGATATAAAGAACACAAATAAGTACCTCAATATATACACTCTTCGGGCAGCTCTGCTGATCGGTATCAGTCTTCGCCATGCGATGACATCCAAAGTGTTGTCTGCCTCTCGCCTAGAGAACAAGTGATGAACTATTTCGACTTAAGAGCAAGTTTGTGAAGAATAGGCGCTAACACGAGTTTCTTCAAACAAAATATTACGCTCACGCACCACACATATCAAATCGACAAGTCACGCCGTGCACATGTGTACGGCCGCTCCTGGCCGCCGCCATACCTTGCCATGGCCGCCATGCTCCTGTCAATGCTGTTTACTGCATACGAAACTAACTCACGCAATCTTAATTTTATATAACATTATGTTGCTTATGGCAGCGGAAAAAATATAACATAATTTTACCTACTAGTTCGTTGCTAATGTTAGAGCTTTTGTTGCAAATAATAAAGTACGCAACTGACCACCACACTGAATGCCAAATTGTTCACTGGCCGGATGCCAGCGGAGACTATTGAATGCTAACAAAATTATTCCTTCAACTTGTACCTGTGTAAACTGTTACTAAAACTAAAACCAACGATGCTACTGTTACCATCAAGCCCGGAACAAAAACAACACTTGCTAAACTAACTACCTTCACAGAAACCAACAGATGCTGTTGGGACCAATTTCTGCTGGGACCAGCTGGCCCGGTTGAAACCAGCAAGGTCGCTGTTGGGACCAATTGAAAACCACTAGAGTTCCTGTTGGGACCAACTGGCCCAGCTGAAACCAGCAGATTCCCAACTAACCGCAGTTGGAAAGCTGTTGGTGTTGCTGTTGGGACCAGCTGGCCCAGCTGAAACCAGCAAGGTCGCTGTTGGGACCAACTGAAACCAGCTGATTCCCAACTGGAATTTTTCACCTGGGCCCTATGGAAGGTTATCATTTGGTGACTATACTATAGCTTGGGCACGCAACCTCTTATCCGCTGGAGAGACTGGTAAGCTGCTGCAAATGAGTGCCAAGCTAAGACGCTCGTCTATTCTTGTGAGCGATTCGGGGATGATTTGGGAAATCTCGGTCCATTGCGGATTCTTATCTTCCTCTTTAAGCAAACGACTGGACGATAATTTCACAACAAACAATGCCAATTTTTTTCTGTTGGTTAATTCATTATACGGCCGCTGTGATAGAAACGCTGTAACAGTGGAAGCACGGTTCGATTCCGCGCTATAGCAGACGATGCGAAGCGCCGACTCTAGCTCCCTGTGCGCCTGCTCCGCTCTGCTTCGATCTGCGGCCGCGCCGGATGCGCTTATGTTCCGTGAAGCGCGGCCAAGCTGAGAAGTGTTCGCAAATAATTTGGGCGGCTCTGTAGATAAACATGGGCTGCAGTTCGCGCCCCGAAAGCTTGCTGTTAGCCTCCCGCTTGTATGGTTTCAAATGAAAGTTGTGTGATTCCTCACATTGATACTTGCCGTTCCCACAACCAGTTTGTTAGCTGAACACTTAGGTATCACTATGAAATTTGGAAACCTTCTGAAATAACGGCTGATATCTTCACGTTCGGAGGGCTGGTTTCCAATTTATAAAATTACCCTTTATTACTAACTTTTGAGAATAAGGTATTCGTAGAAGAGGTGTATAGATTTTTATTGCAGTCACTACAAATCATTTATGGGGACGACAAAATCGCTATATTATACACGATGATATCTTTATTTCAGTGAGGATAAAGCCTACTAAATACCACTCAAATTTCTAAATTAGAGTCAGTGTTTTTTCCTTGTTTTTATTCCAGTCCACTTGATGTTAAAATTTAGTCAAGTTTGCTAAAGGAAGCGTAGGCTGTTACTGCCTTCTTCCTATCGCTGCCCCACAAGCCCATTGTTGACTCGGACAGGCTCGTATTTGTATGTCAGTTTTGAAATAAATAAATAAATAAATAAATAAAATATATATATATATATATATATATATATATATATATATATATATATATATATATATAGCAATGCTGTTCTGCTATCGAAGGATATTGCTTCTTGTATCTATTTCAAGAGGAGCTGGTCGTAAACCGTAGCGGAAACATTCCGTGTTTTATCACAAAGCAGCAACTATTAGGACACCTATTAGCAGCCACTCTCCGAGATGTTTGTGATAAAGCCTCCTTTCTGCAGAAATCGAGGCGTTGTCGGCATTTTGCGTTAAAAATCACAGGCGTGGCTCAGGAAGGTGGCAATTGGAAGGTGACACGATGAAGCAGTGAGCTGCCGTAGACTGTTGCTGCAGGACGAGACCAGACCGCATGACACTGCAACTGGTGCCTTTGATTGAAACGGCGGGGTAAGATGGAAATCCCGCCCTTGAGTAGTCTTGGATTCCGTGTTAGATAGACTGCCCTTAGGTGATGAAAGCCCAATAGTGCTATCTATCATGCGACAATATTGCAGTGATTATGTGCATAAATAAAGGCAGAAATAAATGGTAACAGAGTAAGCAAGCCACAAAGAAGATGTCAGCGAACGAGCAAATGCAAGTGGAGATAGCGAACGGATAAATAAAGCTTACGATTTATACCGTTAAAGGCGAAGCAAGCCTCTTCCCCAATTTTTTTGAATGCCTCAGTTCAAGACACAGAGCGGTTTGTCGTACATTGACTGTACGCATTTATTTTCGCTTTGTCACACTCACATTACGAAAACACATGTATGTTTCCACGAATAGGATGATTGCCCTGTCATCTACAATGTCACCTCAACGGAAACACTGTGCCCTGCTGCAAAATTGAAAATGTCAAAGTGATTTCAAATAACATTCGCAGTTTCCTATATAGTTGTTGCTTTTTGGTTCAAGTGGTAAAGATTAATTTTTGACGCCTGTCCGACGCAAGTATATCATATACGAGGTTAGGAAGAATGCTGCCATACGACAAAAATAGTGACACCTGTCGCGTGTGAGGGAAAACTCCGAGCACGTCTTCGTTTAGAAAAAACGGGAAAAATGGCTAGAGGCTGTCGTAAAAATACGGTGACCAAAGGCAAAGCAATGCCGCAGTAATGAACTTATCGTAAAGCACGGTCGTGCTGTACGCCAGCAGTTGCAGCTGCTTATAGCTGCAGGAACCCTTTCCACGCAGGCACGAATATAAGCAGCTTTCCATTATGCCAAGGCTTAGAATACCATTGACCCCAGACAAGGGACAGACATGGCCCGTTATCTGCAACCTCTGCTTTCGTTTCTCTGGATTCTGTCCCTTCACTTCTTCGGCTTTGTGCTCCTTGTGCCCCTCCTGCTCTCTGTCAAGGCCAGAGAACTCTATTTTGTCACTTTTTTTAAGTTGGTGACTATCATCTGGGCAGATGAGCTCTCCAAGATGCGGCGTCTCGCTCTAAAACCGCTGGCCTTACTTCAATCCCGGGACCCTGAGCTCAAGAAAAGGGACGTGATACGGGTTTTGGAGATAGGAGCGGGACTTGGAGGCAACTTCAAGCACATCACACGGGCCATCAAGTACACGAACGTGGATCCCAACAAGGAGTTCGGTTCAGCGTTCTTGGAGGAAATCAAGAAGAACTCGAAGGTACTCTGGTCATGACACACTAGCGATTACTCCTGAAAGTCTTTAGCCAAGTTGCTGTCTTATCAATATTTCTCTGTAGCACTATGCGTAGAAATTTACCTCAGGTGCCGCAGTGGCGAGAGAAATCGGGTGGAAGAAATACAACAAATATTTATCTCCCCACGCGTGGATGTATGCAGAAGGGGGAAATGAAAGCCCTAACCGTTGAAGAGTATATCCTGGCCGACATTCCAGATAAAAGGGTAATAGAACGAGTCAAAATGCGATTTTCGAAAAATATTCTTGTAGATCTTGTATGCTGGTCAAGCTACATTATGCAAATGCACGATCACATGTCGTCTAAGTTGACGCAACTGACGTACAAAAAGAAGAATTATATTACCTACATTTTCATGACATGATACGTTTAAACCAACTTTGGAAGACTGCCTCTAGAGTCCTTGTAACAAATGGTTTATGGTGATGGAATTTGCCGCCAACACTGTGGATAGATTTCTTTTACCCTATTGGTGAGATATAGATTTAAATCACGCCTTCTATTGTTTATTTCTGGTTTATTTTTATTTTATGTGGCTTTTCCTAAAACTGAACTAAATTTGAATTCATGAAATTTGGCATAAAATGCCAAAGGGTTATGTTACACAACTGAGAACAGAGTTGTGTTGCAAGCAAAAGATGCAAGACCAATTTTTCTCGCTGCCATAAAATCCCCGCTCGTGAAATTTCATTTCAATTCAGGAATCTAAACTGATGTATGGTCTAAAATAATATATACAGCAATCACTGAAATCTGTAGAGGATACGAATTTTTGAGCAGTACTGTTCCTGATAATTTAAACATCTCCAGACATGTTGCTTTAACGAAATTCAAGCTAACAAAACTGAAAACTGCCTCCTTACGGTCACCTGGGCAGAGAGAGCAAACTTCATTTAGATGAAGCAGTTCGCGACATGAAGGTCCTCGAGTACGACTCTACTGCACACAAGTGTTTGTGTTCCTAAGACTCATAACACCGGAGGCCAGGACTTCGGAGATCGCCTGCATGGCTTGGTCTTGCAAGCGCGGAAGTATGTCCCAGTCTACGTCCTAATGCAATTTACGCTCCGCGTGGGGAGGTCTGAAGGACAGGGGGACGTAATGTGGATGGCGGGAGCGTATGTGTTCTCCCTGCACCACAGTGATGCGTGTTTGTTATCTAGAGAGGGGTCGCCGGGGTAGAACTTACGCGAGGCTCTGTAGCCATGTGTGAGCTCACTGATTGAGCTCCTTCGTTAATCCCGGATCAGAGGGCACCTGAGCCCGGCTTAAAGAGCCTCGTGCTAAAGGGTGGCAGCCTCGTTTTCGTGATTTCCGAGGTATGTACATGACGCGGTGTGTGTGCAACATAACCGCAGTTTTCAAAACTCGTAAAATGGACTGTGACTTCCGTGAGGGTTATGGATTGCTGAGGCAGCTTCCTGAACAACCACTGGGAACTTCGTAGAGGGAAATGGATTATGATGGAGGAGGATGACAATGTAAGCCTTAAAATGTCTACTATATGTGCGTCTTCCTTCCTTCGAACGCTGGATCGAGAATGCGATGTTTTCATTCGATGCATTAATTAACTTGCAGTGTACAGGCTTTAGCAGTGCTCAGGGGGCCGAAATGTGGTGACGTAGAAATAGAACATCCGCCCCGCATGAAAGAGCGTAGCTGTTCAAATCCCGGGGCCACGGGATTTGCCACCGGATTAGAAAAAATCCACTTGTCGATGAAATTATAAACAGATTTGGGGTGCGACCTGAATCTGGTGAACATCTCCGGCAACGCACTCCCTCACCAGAAAAGGAGTTGGCCACCCTGGTGAAGTAATTGGTCTCAACCTCAATCAATCATTGAATAAATAAATCAATCAGCCTTTTATTTTCTCTATGTTAGAGAAGGAGACAGGACTAAAAACTCAGAAGCTTGACAAGGACCCTACCCCCTTTTTTCGCATAAGCATTGCATCAGACAAGCAGCAATAAATTCTGCGCTATACATTATAGCACAAAAGAAGATAACACACTTTGAAAAAAGAAGCAGAAAGTACCAACACAAAAATACATGCAGCATCATCACACAAACTTGTTCAGAAAAAATTCTTAATAACAGTAAACGAATGCTGGAAAGGGTCAAACATTTCTTTGTTTAATTTATTTAAAACCCCTGGCAGCGTGTAAGAGATAGATTGATCTGAGTAATATGCTCTAGGGGTAGGAACTAACCCCGTTTCTCTATTTCTGGTTTGTGGAATATGGGTATTTTTTGAAAGTTCTGCCAAATTACCAACAGAATTTTGATTTCTCCGCGAAGCATGTTTGAAGCTCTATAAAAGTCTGTGTTCGTGTAAAGCGAAGACTGGCAAGATTTCGTGTTTTAAAAAGAGGTCACTCGTGCTCATGTTCGTGATACCAGTGGTACCCTAAACAATAATACAGTATTGTAAGAGAGATAGAACTAAAGAGGTAAACACCAACAGCCTAACTTTGAGAGGAAGAATGTTGCGTAAGCGCGATATAACTCCTATAGCTGAGGATATTTTAGACCTGATATAATCAACATGATCATTCTAAGTCAACTGCTTTGAAAACATGATAGCAAGGATTTTGACACAATTCATTATCTCCATAGGATCACGGTTTACACATACATTGTGTGGCCCAAACAATACCTTCCCTTTCGGCAAGTACAACACTATTTTAGTCTTTTTTGGGATTAATCTTCAGAAAATTAGCTTTTTCCCATGTATGTAATGCATCAATTGTTCTACTTACTTTTTCTTCAATATCATCTTCTGATTTCCCATGGATGAACACTGAAGTATCATCGGCGTAGGATACAAATGCACTATTAGCTTCACAATGCGCAACATCATTTAGATAAATTAAAAATAAAAGCGGACCCAATATGCTTCCCTGGGGAACTCCTTTGCAGATATCTGTACTGAAGACAGGAACATTTAAAGTCTACGTAGTGTCTACCTACTAAAGTCTACATACTACAACCTCACAAGTTTAGTCCTACAAAACCCCGGCCATCAGTTACCAGTGGCTGCGGAGCAACTGACTACGGCGTCTGTCAGACGGCGCAGTGGGGTGTTCAAAGGACTTCTTGCTTCGGAGACAGGCTGCCATTGGTAACTGACCTTGGCAACGTTTAATGCTAGAACCCTAGTTAGTGAGGTTAGTTTGGCATTTTGTTAGAGGAACTAGAGGATATAAAATGGGATATCATAGGGCTTAGGTTATCGGGCAGAGTAAGGCATATACTATGCTGAAGAACGGGCATGTACTGTGTTATCGAGGTGTACCGGAAAGGCGAGAAATAGGAGCGTGTTTCCTTGTCAATAAGGATATAGCTGGTAATATAGAGGAGTTTTATACCTTAATGAAAGAATGGCAGGCACGGTAATTAAGCTTAACAAGCGATATAAACCGAACAATGTACAGGTCTATGCAGCTGCATGTAGTCATGATCACCGGGCAGTCGAACACTTTTACGAAAATGTAGAATCGGCAATGCCAAAAAGATGGACGCAGTATACTGTATTATTGGGTGCCTTCAATGCAAAGGTAGTGAAAAACTACTCTAATCATCAACTGCTCCAATTACAAGTCTCTGAATACTTCTTCTAAGCAAGCTGTGAATAGTGATGGGGAGATCGTGTCTCCTTGCCTAACACCTTTCTTTATAGTAATTTTGTTACTTTGTTCAGGCAGAACTTTGGTGGCTGTGCAATCTCTATATATGCCTTTCAGCACTTTCACGTACGGCTCGTCTACCCCCTGATTTCACAATGCCTGTATGACCACTGAGGTTTCTACAGCGTCAAATGCTATTTTGTAGTCAACGAATGCTATGTATATGGGCTGGTTATATTCCGAGCATTTTTCTATCTTTGATGGTTGATGGTATGGATACGATCGATATTAGAGCATCCTTTCCGAAAACCTGCTTAATTTTTTGCTTGGTTGCAGTCTAAAGTTGCCTTGATCCTATTTGCGATTACCTTAGTAAACCCCTTATACGTACCAGACAGTAAGCTGATTTCACTGTAATGTTTCAAGTCCTTGGCGTCTCCTTTCTTATGAATGAAGAAAACGTTTGCATTCTTCCATGGTTCCTGTATTTTCGATGACGCCAGACATTGCGTATACAGGGTGGCAAGTTTTTCTAGCATGCTATCACCGCCCCCCCCCCCCCCCCCCGTCCTTCAACAAATCTATAGTTACCTGATTCCCTCCAGCTTCTTTCCCCCCTTTCATAGATTCTGCTGCTTTTGTAACTTCATCCTTCTTCACTGGCGGAACGTCTAACTGCATTTCCCTACCACCAATCTCATTATTAGTCGCGACTTCGTTGGCTTCTGTAGAGCTAGATCAGTAAAGAACACCTCGGCTACTTTGACTATCTTGTACATATTCGAGATAACATTGCCCGCCTTGTCCCTTAGCACATACATCTGATTTTTGTCTATGCCACTTTTCTTCTTCATCGCTTTCATCGCTTAATCTTAATAAGCGGTATAAACTGAAGGTTGCAGAGGCCTACGCATCTACGTGTAGTTATGATGACCTGGTAGTCGAAAACTTCTATCAAGATGTAGAATTGGCAAGGTAGAAAGGAAAGATGCAGCATACTATATTAATGAATGACTTCAATGCCTAGGTAGGGAAAAAGCAGGCAGGAGATCAGGTGTTTACGGCATAGGTTTTAGGAATAGCATGGGGGAGTTACTAGTTGATTTTGCAGAGTGCAATAACTTAAAAGTCTTGATTACATCCTTCAGAAAACGAAAGAACCGGAAGTGGACACGGAAAGCTCGAACGAGGACACTAAATTGAAATTGTCTTTATAGTGTGTTCCAACCCCGCCATTATGCAGAATGTACAGGAAATCGAGAAAGTGCGATGCAGTAACCACAGGATGGTAAGGTCTCGAATTAGCCTAAATCTCTGCAGTGAACGGAACAGATTAGTAAGAAAGAAGTCCATCAAAGAATTAGCAGTAAGGAGGAGGGCAGAAGAGTTTAGGATCTCACTACAGAATAGATATTCAGCTCTAACCATGGATGGCAACATTAGCCTAGACGCCGTAAACAATAATGTTTGACAGATATCGTTCCTGAGTGCGCTGTAGAAGTAGGTGGTAGCAGAGTCAGAGAGGATACCGGTAAGCTGTCTAAGAAGAGGAGAGATTTGATTAAGGAATGCCAAAATATGAAGCTTTCAACCTAACAGACCATACAGAACTGGCAGATATATCAAAGTTAATCAATAAGCGTAAAGTGGTCTACATAAAGAAGTATAATAGAAAAAATTGAGCAAGCTGTAAAGATCGGGGGAAGCCTTAAAGAGGTGAAGAAGAAATTGGGTATAGGCAAAAAATCAAATCTATGCGCTACGGGATAATGCAGGCAGTGTCATTACGAATATGGACTAGGTAGTCAAAGTAGCCGAGAAGTTCTATACTGATCTCTACAGAAGCCATAGTTGTCAGGAAAATAATGAGATTGCCTGTAGCGAAAAGCAGTCAGACGTTACACCAGTGACTAAGGAGGACGTTAAGAAAGCATTAGAAAGCATGAAATGGGGGAAAGCAGCTGGGGAGGATCAGGTAACTGCAGCTTTGAAGAACGACGCGGCTGTATGGTGCTAGGAAAACCGGCCACCTTTAATACGCAACGCGTGCTATCATCGATGGTACCGCAACCATTTGAGAACGCGAACATTATCTTTATTCATGAGAGGACGCTTAGAACCTGAAAACTTAGATATAAGGTATTTACTAAGGTAATCATTAAAAGATTCAGGACAACCTAATACTTCAATCCAACAAAAGATCAGGCAAGTTTTCTGAAATGGTACTCTACTATCGATCATATCCATGCCATTAACCATGGTGATAGAAAAATGCTCGGAATATAACCAGCCCTTATAATAGCACTCATAGATTAAGAAAAAGCATTTGACTCAGTAAACCCTCGGCGGTAGTGAAGTCATTGCGAAATCATGGTGTAGACGAGCCGTACGTGAAAGTCCTGGAAGATATATATAGTGGCTGCACAGCAACCATAGTTCTGCATAAAGAAAGTAAAAAAAATGCCAATAAAGAAGATGTTAAGCAGGGAGACACGATCTCCCCAGTACTATTCACAGCTTGCTTAGAGGAAGTATTCAGAGACTTGGAATGGGAGCAGTTAGCGATAAGGGTAGATGTACAATACCTCAGTAATTTGCGATTCGCTGATGACATTGCCTTGCTAGGTAACTCATCGGATGAACTGCAAATAATGATTGATGACTAGACTGGAAGGGCAGAAAGGTAGGCTTGAATATCAATATGCAGAGGACTAAGATAATGTGGCGCAGCGGTGGCGTAGCGGTAGAACATCCGCCTCGCATGCAAGAGGACCGGGGCTCAAATCCCGGTGCCGCGCAATTCTCCACCGGATGACAAAAAAAAAAAAAAAAAAAAAATCCGCGTGTCGATGGAATTGCATATACAGGCTTGGGGTGCGACCTGATGCCGGTGAACACCTCCGGCAACGCACTCCCTCACCAGAACAGGAGTTGGCCACCCTGGTGCAGTAATTGGCCACAACCTCCTATGATAAGCTCCATAAAACCTCGGCCCTCAGTCACCAGCGGCTGCGGAACAACTGACCACGGCGGCGGTCAGACCTGTGACGCAGCAGGGGGTGCTAAGAAAGCCTGGCTCCGCTGGACAGGCCGCCATTGGAAACTGACCCTGGCAACGTTTAATGCTAGAACCCTAGCTAGTGAAGCTAGTTTAGCAGTGCTGTTAGAGGAACTAGAGGGCATGAAATGGGATGTCATAGGGCTTAGTGAGGTTAGGAGGCCGAATGAGGCATATACTGTACTGAAGGATGGGCATGTACTGTGTTATCGAGGTTTACCAGAGAGGCGACAACTAGGAGTAGGTTTCCTTGTCAATAAGTATATAGCGGGTAATATAGATGAATTCTATAGTATTAATGAGAGGGTTGCAGGCATCGTAATTAGGCTTAATAAGCGGTATAAACTGAAGGTTGTACAGGCCTATGCACCTACATGTAGTTATGATGACCAGGCAGTTGAAAGCTTCTATGAAGATGTAGAATCAGCAATGCGAAAAGTAAAGACGCAGTATACTGTACTAATGGGCGACTTCAATGCCAAGGTAGGAAAAAAACAGGCAGGAGGCAAGGCAGTAGGTGACTATGGCATTGGTTCTAGGAATAGCAGGGGGGAGTTACTAGTTGAGTTTGCAGAGCGCAATAACTTACGAATCATGAATACCTTCTTCAGCAAACGGAAGAACCGAAAATGGACATGGAAAAGTCCTAACGGAGAGACTAAAAATGAAATCGACTTCATAATGTGTTCAACCCCCGCCATTGTGCAGGATGTAGAGGTAATCGGGAAAGTTCGATGTAGTGACCACAGGATGGTGAGGTCCCGAATTAGCCTAAATCTGAAGAAGGAACGCAATAGATTAGTAAGAAAGAAACCCATCAACGAATTAGCGGTGAGGGGGAGGGCAGAAGAGTTCAGGATCTCGCTACAGAATAGGTATTCAGCTGTAACTCAGGATGGCGACATTACCCTAGAGGCAAGGAACAATAATTTCAGAGATATCATTACTGAGTGCGCGGTAGAAGTAGGCGGTAGGATAGTTACAGAGGACACCGGTAAGCTGTCTATGGAGACGAAAGATTTGATTAAGAAACGCCAGAGTATGAAAGCTTCCAATCCAACAGACCAGATCGAATTGGCCGAGATATCAAAGCTAATCAATAAGCGCAAGGTGGCCGATATAAGGAAGTATAACATGGAGAAAATTGAGCATGCTGTAAAGAACGGGGGAAGCCTTAAAGCGGTAAAGAAGAAATTGGGCATAGGCAAAAACCAGATGTATGCGATAAGGGACAAGGCGGGCAACGTCATCACTAATATGGACAAGATAGTCAAAGTAGCCGAGGAGTTCTATACAGATCTCTACAGTAGCCAAAGTAGTCAGGACCGTAATGAGATTGGCGTCAGGTAAAAACAGTCAGACGTTCCACCAGTGACGAAGGACGAGGTCAAGAAAGCACTAGAAACTATGAAAAGGGGGAAATCAGCTGGAGAGGATCAGATAACTACAGATTTGCTGAAGGACGGGGGGGATATCGTGCTAGAAAAACTGGCCACCCTGTATACGCAGTGCCTGGTGTCATCGACGGTACCGGAAGCATGGAAGAATGCAAACATTATCCTCATTCACAAGAAAGGGGACTCTAAGGACCTTAAAAATTACAGACCAATCAGCTTACTGTCTGTTACGTATAAGGTATTTACTAAGGTAATCGCTAATAGAATCAGGACAACCTTAGACTGCAATCAAGCAAAGGATCAAGCAGGGTTTCGGAAACGGTACTCTACTATCGATCATATCCATACCATCAATCAGGTGATAGAAAAATGCGCGGAATATAACCAGCCCTTATACATAGCATTCATTGATTACGAAAAAGCATTTGACTCAGTTGAAACCTCGGCGGTGATGCAGGCATTGCGAAATCAGGGGGTAGACGAGCCGTACGTGAAAGTGCTGGAAGAGATATATAGTGGCTGCACAGCAACCATAGTTCTGCATAAAGAAAGTAACAAAATTCCCATAAAGAAAGGTGTTAGGCAAGGAGACACAATCTCCCCAGTACTATTCACAGCTTGTTTAGAGGAAGTATTCAGAGACTTGGAATGGGAGCAGTTAGGGATAAGGCTAGATGGAGAATACCTCAGTAATCTGCGATTTGCTGATGACATTGCCTTGCTAAGCAACTCGGGAGATGAACTGCAAATAATGATTGATGACCTAGACAGGAAAAGTAGAAAGGTAGGCTTGAAAATCAATATGCAGAAGACTAAGGTAATGTTCAACAGCCTCGGGAAGGAACAGGAGTTTACATTAGGTAGCGAAATACTGGAAGTAGTAGGCGAATATATCTACTTAGGACAGGTAGTAACCGCAGATCCGGACCATGAAAAGGAAATAACAAGAAGAATAAGATTGGGATGGAGCGCATTTGGCAAGCACTCGCAGATTATGACTAGCAGCTTACCGGTATCGCTCAAGAGGAAAGTATACAACAGTTGCATCTTGCCTGTACTCACCTATGGGGCTGAAACGTGGATGCTAACGAAGAGAGTTCTACTTAAGTTGAGGACAACCCAGAGGGCTATGGAACGAAAAATGGTAGGGGTAACATTAAGAGATAGAAAGCGTGCAGAATGGGTCAGAGAAATAACTCAAGTTAACGACATTCTAGTGGAAGTTAAGAAGAAGAAATGGACATGGGCAGGACATGTAGTGCGAAGAGAGGATAACCGATGGTCGCTGAGGGTAACAAACTGGATTCCAAGGGAAGGAAAGCGTAGCAGGGGGCGGCAGAAAGTTAGGTGGGCGGATGAGATTAAGAAGTTCGCAGGGGTCAAGTGGATGCAGCTAGCACAGAACCGGGTTAAGTGTAGAGATATGGGAGAGGCCTTCGCCCTGCAGTGGGTATAATCAGGCTGATGATGATGATGATGATGAGATAATGTGCAACAGCCCTGGGAAAGAACGGAATTACCATTAGGTAGCGCAGCAGTGGAAGTTGGACGCAAATATGTCTACTTAGGGTAGGTTTATAACCGCAGATCAGGACCGTGAAAGGGAAATAACAAGGCGAATAATTTTGGGATGGAGCGCATTTGGCAAGCACTCGCAGATTATGACTAGCAGCTTACCGGTGTCGCTCAAGAGGAAAGTATAGAACAATTGCATCTTACCAGTGCTCACCTATGGGGCTGAAACGTGGAGGCTAACCAAGAGAGTTCTACTTAGGTTAAGGACAACGCAGAGGGCTATGGAACAAACAACGGTAGATGTAACGTTAAGAGATTGGAAGAGTGCAGCGTTGGTCAGAGAAATACCTCAAATGAGTAATCCTATTAGTAATTAAGAAAAAGAAATGCGCATGTGCAGGGCATTTAGTGCGACGAGAGGATAACCGATGGTCGCTGAGGGTAGCAAGTTGGATTCCAAGGATAGGAAAGTGTAGCAGGGGGCGGCAGAAAGTTAGCTGGGTGAGTGAGGTTAAGAAGTTAGTAAGAGTCAACAGAATACAGCTAGCGCAGGACTAGGTTAATTGGGAAGATATAGGAGAATCCTGCGCCCTGCAGTGGGTATAGTCCGGCTGATGATAAACTAGTAATAAAACCTAAAAAGTGTGTTTATCTTACCATCTGGCCTTGATATATTCAAACATCACATTTTCATAAAACATTCTAACTAGATATTCTGACCAGCCATAGTAAATTCATCCACCATGAGAGGATGTATGCCACACTCTAAGTAATCAATAAATCATTGAAACGGATCAATCAGTCATTTTTATTTCACGTCAAGGATGTAAGGGGGACACAAAGCCTAGGCGAGGCTTGATGGTATTCCCTACAACTTACGACCGTTTTATTGTTATGCATGTGGCATATTCAAACAAAAGACGCATGGCTTCGGCAAACATATTTTCCGGGCATCAACAGTGACGTCGCTATCAAGAGGGAAGGCATCACTGCATGGTTGACATGGTAACCGAAAAACGAATCTATTGCTCGATGACAAAAAGACGTAATGTACAGGGAGGCTAAGCGCGAGACAGATGAGGACAAGAGAAGGGTACAGGACGAGTTCAAACTTGCATCATAAATTGGAAGATAAAAAATGTACGAACTCGACGAACTGTGTACGCATGCTCAGCTATCCACTGAACTTGGATGAAGGGGATAGATAAACCAAACTGAACCGAACAATTCCAAGACTACACTAAGCAGATAAAACATGAAAAAAAAAATACCGGAAGCACACGAAAGAAGTTACAGAGCATTTAGAAACAAAGCTCCCTTTTGCATGAGAATAACGGACATTTCACTAAGGCACTCATCGGTTCCTAGCCTGTGAATAAAGGACGCATCAAGAAGCTCCCTTTCTAGTTGCTTTTCGACCGATCAAGAACTTTTACTTTTCAAAAACTTGGATGGAATTTACATTTCGAACACTGGTTAGGAAGGGTGTTATTTTGGGATGATTTAAAGCATGCAGCGTGTTCCCTTAAGCGATCATTAAGTCATCGGCCAGTCTGCACCTAATACACGCGGCCACTGCTCAGAGGGACTTCGTAAACGGCACCTACTTTGTAAGAAACGAGCTTGGTTACCAGTTTGACGCTGCAAGCTGCTTTATTATGTTTTTGTTTCGCTAGTGCGCAAAGGCTTAACAGTTTTTGAAGTGCCGTGAAAACGACGTCTACACCAAACTTGCTTGTTACCTTTAAATTATTCGATACGCTGTGAATCTAAAGCACCACAACGTATTTCTTTCTCTGTCTAGTTTCTATGTCACTGCTGAGCACTGAGTTCGCTGTTTTCATTCATTCGTAGCTGCTTAAGCAACCATCAACACAGAAAAAGGATAGCCAGCACCCTTGAGGCGTTCAACCTCAAGTCCGAAACACGATGGCACTTGGTGAATGCACGACTTGGACAGCGCGGATCTAAAAGTCAAGGAGACGATACCCACAGTTTAAGACTGCAACTATAGCACGCGAATGATAACTTGCTTATTTATCATAACTAGGTGCATTCGAAAGCACCAAAATGTTGTGTAAGATGTCATTTCAAAGCCAGAATTTTTGAATTACTCTAATGTGAACTTGTCACATTTATTTCACACATCCATATTTTATTCAAATTTCTTAAACAAGACAACCTGCCTTATTTAACTTGTAGCACTTCTGATGGGCAATACAGAGCAGGACACTAAAAAAATAGTGTGGAAATGCCTGCTCTAGCAAAGCTACGAAGAAATAAATTTAACGAATGGGAGCAAAAAGATCCCCAACATGTATTCCATGAATAAATGCATGTTACAAGGGAAAAATAAAGCAAGTATGCCCACAGGGGAAAGACAAAACAACAATTTGGGGATGCAAAAGTCATTATAGATGCAATGTGGAAAAAAAGTTATACTGAAAACTATCCTTTACCACAAATGAATCGCTAAGGGCGGTGCCACGAGCAGCTATCCCCACCCACGGATAGTGGCACCGCCACAGCCTGCGGCCCTCACAGATGAGAAATGATTTACAATATAGTTATGAGATATGCTATCCCTTTATGTTAAAGGTCCCAGGGTTAGTGTATGGGCAATATTCTTAGGAGCGGGGAGTCTTATTTGTTGTTTTTTTTGCCTTGCCTTTACGCCCTTCTCCAAATGCTAAACAAAAAAAAAAAAACAAGTTTCAGCTTTAATAACGTTACCGGAAATAATATAATGCAATATGTTTTCTCATATTCTTTCTCATTCCTTAGAAAATTGATCATTAATTTTAGGAAAAATTAGAAATTGGCTTTTTTCTTTAATTCATGAATAAGACTGTTATGTTGAAATGCATCGAATTTGGTGCATTGTTTAATGTGCTGCTATTCACTATATGAAAAGCAAAAAAATAAAGATATTCGCAAACATTTCGATATCAAGTGGTTATACATTCTGCACAGGTGTGCCTTACAGTCACAGTAAAAAGAAATTAAAATAGCCTGCTTCCAGACTTATGGAACATCTGAATTTTTTTTTCAAAGTGGTGACTTGTTCACAGCATCAGAAATATGCCTGACATTCTGCATTCTTTCTCCTTTTTGCTCCGAGTGCATAAACTCAGTGCCTGCATATCTCAATCCACAGTGATTTCAAAGTTGTAAAAAACTGCATGCATCTTAAAGCTGCTTATTCCATGAAGTCAGTCATACTTCTCCTTCTGGAATACTAGCAATAGCACAAAACTAATTTTACTGCTGGTGTATTGAGCAATGTGTGTACAATATTAAGGTGACCATCCACTACGGCGTCTCTCATAGCCTGAGTCGGTTTGGGTCGTTAAACCCCACAAACCAAACCAAACCAAAGCAAACCAAAAAACTCTTCCCAAATAAATGCCTCTAACATCAAATTAGCTGTAGGCGCAGCGAACATGACATCAATGAAGGTGAAATGACTTTTTCATTTCTGATTTGAGAGTGTTTACTATTGCATCATTTCAAAGCTTGCATCATAAGCAACGACACAAAGTGTTAATGAATGCAACTGCCCACTACTGCCAGCTGCCCGCCTGTGCTCTCAATAACACTAAAATATGCATTATTCATAAAAAATGCAAAAGGCTTATTTAGTATTTGAAGCAATCGTTCTTGAAATTCACATTTGACTACATGCGGTCACTCAAATAATTCTTTCGAACCGTCTTTCTACTTCCAAACCCTTAACGGCTGAGTAGCACACTAGTTTGTACCTTAGCATCAGCCGACCATGTTTTACAGAGAAAGGAATAACTTTTGTATATGCACACTAGCACCAAAATTAAATGCAGAGGCCACTGTGAAACAT